>NC_088344.1:28536250-28862500 GCF_036884655.1 Musa acuminata AAA Group | reverse complement strand
TCGGATATGAGATATCCATTGGAGCCCCTATCTTATTGGATATCCAATAAATCTCTGAATTATTGGATCCTATAAATGAGATCCAATAAGAGCCAATGAGAGATTATTTAGTAGACACCATGTTATAACCCTTGTAGATTCTAAACTTGAGGTTGATCTCGTTAGGGGATCGGCCTCCTTGGAACTCTATAGGGGTTTCTCCCTCTAAGTTGCTGCTCAAAGGCCGCAGAAAAGATTTATCTATTACTTATCAAAAGATGATAAATACATGGTTATTTATAGGGTTTCTAAATCCTAACTCCTAATATGACTCCTACTTAAGACTCCTACTCAATTAAGACTCCTAGTTAAGACTCCTAATAAGATTCCTACTCAAGATTTCTATTCCTTTACAACTCCTATTTCTTCTTTAAGAAATAACCTCCAAACCCTAGCCGACCTCTTCACCTCTTTAATAGGGGTCGGCTTAGATAGATTTTATATGAATGCCCCTCTCAATTAGGACTCTCCTAGCTAGAGTCGTAACACACTCATTAATCTAAGAGGCTTGGGTAGTTGGATGGATATTCAGTACCCAATAGAGCAAGATCCATTATGGTTAAGTTGACAAGGGGCTCTATATATAAGAGGGAACCAAAGGGCCATAGGCTAAGCCTTTTTTAGCTGCCACCTCCTATTCTCCTCTTCCCCTCTTCTTCTCCTGCATCCCCTATTTTGGGCGTGTGGAGAGTAAGAAGGGTCGCCCCTTCTTGATTACATGGTGCGTACAACGAGAAGGATTGTGCAGTGATTTGAGGAGTGTATTCGTAGCTCCTGTCATGTGGATCATCGCTAGAGAGGAGGACAGTTAACCTCCTTTATCCTTTCCCATAGATCTATAGGAATTCAGAGATATATGATCTCCCTAAGTAACATAATATTCTTATACACATAGTTTTTCAGTTTCATGGGTTATTACGCACAAACCTTTGCACGAGGACAAGAGACTAATTTTTCTATGGAAATTTAGGATTTTATTTTTTGTTCTTCTACTACGCATATAATGTCACCCTAGATTTCCCAACAGTTTTCGATTTTATGGGTTTTTATGCACCAATCTTCGCACAACGATAAGAGACTATTTTTCTGTGGAAATCTAAGATTTTTTTTTTGTTCTTCTGCAGCGCATATGATGTTACGCTAGATTTCCCAACATATTAGTTATCCCTCAAGCCTCATTTGTGAATTTGATAATGAAGTCTATTATTGTCTCCTCAACATATCGAAATGCTTAAGGTGCATGTTTTCGACAAAGTGTTGCTCGAACTCCTCGGCTAGCTAACCGAAAGAGCTCAACGAGAGTGACTTGAGGTAAGAATACCACACTCAGGTCATTCCCCATAATGTTGTTAGAAAGGCATGACATAATGGAGCATTTGACATGTCATATAGTATCATCTATATATAGAAGGCTATTACATGCTCTATAGGATCTATACCACCATCAAATGCCTCTGATAACTAAAAACTTGGGGGGATCGACTCCTTTTAGATTTTTTGAATAAATGGTGACTTGGTCAAGGGAAAGTCAGAGAAATCCCCCTCCATTAAGTAGCATTCTTAATCCATATCTTTCAAATCTCGATCCATCTATAATATCAGCACTTAAAAAGTATATATGATGGAATCTACTAATTGAACCTCTAACTTGGGGGTCCTCAATTGAGGATGATGATGTCCCTTGATCTCGAAAGTGGGAGATCTCAAGGCTTCCTCCACTGAATGATCAATTGCTAGTGGACGCTTTAGGTTATAAGAGTTACGGTTGGCCGCAGCATCTCGATATGTGTTGGAGGAGTTGCTGATCATAACTCTTATAACCTAAAGCATCCACTAGCAATCGATCATTCAGTGGAGGAAGCCTTGAGATCTCCTACTTTCGAGATTAATGGACATCATTATCCTAGGGTTGTCATTGAATGGGCCAGTTGATGGATGAGGGGGATAATAGACTGCATAATCCCTATCGACATATAACTTATTGAGTAAGACTCAAGTTGACTTTCACAAGGACCATTATATGGGTGGAGGATTTCACCCGAGGAGAGAGACTGATGTTATTGAACAATTACTAATGTTGTAGAGGAGTTTGTGGTGAGGTGTAGGGGTTAGAGAGTTAGAAATATATATATATTTTTTAAGTCGCCATCAGTGAAAGTTATATAGATAAAGAGTAAAGTGCTCTGGTTAGAATACTCATTGAGTGGATTGGAGGGATAATTTTCTTGTCACATGTGAGTCTTTTTAGCATTAAAATAATATAAAAATATTGATGATCACTAGATTAACCTGACTTGGATCAAAGGGATGATACTCTCGTGATATGTTAGTCCTCTTAGTACCAAATGATATAAAAAATGTCGGTGATTGCTAGATCAATCTAATTTGATTTGACTTAGGTCTTGAACTCTCAATCATATATCGACTTATACAAAGATTGATGTCGGATGGAATTTCTAATATTGTTCCTCTGATAATTAAGTTAGTAATGAAATAATATGTCTTTGAGTAAATAATAACCGATTATGATTACTATGATCTAATATATTTTCTATGAATATTTGATTAATATCCATGTGCTCATATGTTGAGTGGGCTTGGCCTCGATTACTATATTGGTGATTCTCGAACTTATTTTTAAGGTGGATTTGATGATTAATATTAATAAGGATAAATAAATTTGAATATATGAATTCAAAGGCCAACTGATTATCAAATCGCTTTTCTTAATTCTTAACATGTCATTGGGAACGGTTTTAGAGAAATCCTAATATTTCATGAGTTTTATGTTTTGACTAAAAATATTATATAATAGGCTCCCGTTGTCTTATTTCTTAACTAATCTAGTTATCATTATTTCTTCTAATTATTATTTATATGATCACGATAGTGACTCCATTCATCTCTTATTTATATGATCACGATAGTGACTCCATTTTTGAAAATAAATTAGATGTTCAATTTGATTTTTGAAGTCAAGGTAATAGATTCCTTAATATTTTAATTATACATATCTTTTGATTATTATCAAATATCGATAATGAAGCTAGATACCGACCCCTCAAGGAATACTCCCATGAGTATTTTTCTGGCACGGCAGGTGCAGATGTCTCGGGGGTATTGTGAATATATTGGCGAGGTTCTGATTAAATGGAACAATTCTGAACAAGGCCCGGCATGAACTAAACTCGGAAGGCGGTCGAGCAACGGCGTCATTGGTACGCGCCCGCCCTTGCTTGGGTCCCAAGGCAACGTCCTCTTTTAAATACCGCCCTTGCTTGGGTCCCAAGGAAACGTCCTCTTTTAAATACCCGCCCTCTGCGCCTCCTCAAACGAAAGACTCTCTCCTTTACCGGCGCTTTCCCTCTATCAGCCTCACAGCCAAAACTCCACCACCGGTCGACCGATACCAATGACGTCGTCTCCCTCTCCCGCCACCACCCTCCTCGGCCCGCCCGAGATCCGACATCCCCCTCCCACCTCCGTTACCGCGCCACCACCACAACCACCACCAACGCCGCCTCCCACCGGCGACCCCTTGCTTGACCTCATGGATGCAGGTTTCAACGCCGACCCTTCGCGGCCGCCCATGGGCCTCACGGAGAACCTCTCCCCGACCTACATCTCCTCCGGCGACTCCTGCCTCGACTTCTTCTTCCAGGTCGTCCCAGGCACAGCCGCCGAAACGGTGGCCGAGCTACTATCAGCCGCCTGGGCGCAGGACGCCGCTACCGCGCTCAAGCTTGCCTGCCACCTTCGAGGCGTCCGCGGCACTGGCAAGTCCGACCGCGACGGCTTCTATGCCGCTGCCCTCTGGCTCCACCGCCACCACCCTAAGACCCTCGCCCTCAACCTCCTAGCCATCGCCGACTTCGGCTACCTCAAGGATCTGCCGGAGATACTCCACCGCCTGATCGCCGGCGACAACGTTCGAGCGAAGGCCAAGGCCGAGAGGCCGCATCGCGGTCCTCAGGGCCGTTGCTTCGGCCGCCGTCCATGCTGCCGCCAGTCGGAAAAGCTGCCCCCAACGATAAAGGCAGGGACGAGGGAAGAGAGAATTGCCGCCGATTTGGCCAGGGGCAAGATCTTGTCGGCGCAGTCGACGGAGATCCGGCGGACGAAGCGCACGGAGATGGCGATCAGGGCCATCGAGCGGCACACTCGCGACCCCGACTACCGGTTGCTCTACGACCGCGTGGCGGACGTCTTTGCCGAGCTTCTCGCTGCCGACCTCCGCCACCTGAGCGCCGGCGAGGTCGCAAAGATCTCCCTCGCCGCCAAGTGGTGCCCCTCGGTCGACTCCTCCTACGATCGCTCCACCCTCCTCTGCGAGGCCGTTGCGCGCCGCGTCTTCCCCCGGAGCTCCGATCCCGACTACCTTTCCGTCTCGGACGCACACTATGCCTACCGCGTCCGCGACCGCCTCCGTCGCGCGGTTCTCGTCCCCCTTCGCCGGGCCATCGACCTCCCGGAGGTGTACATGAGCGCCGGCCAGTGGAGCATCCTCCCCTACAGCCGCGTCGCATCCGTGGCCATGAAGAACTACAAAAAGCACTTCTTGAAGCACGATCGCGAGCGCTTCACCCAATACCTCGACGATGTCAAGAAGGGGAAGGCCAAGATCGCCGCCGGCGCGCTCCTGCCCCACGAGATAGTCAAGGACTCCGGCGACGAGGTCGCGGAGCTGCAGTGGAAGCGGATGGTCGAAGACCTATCCAAAATAGGGAGCCTGCGGAACTGCATCGCCGTGTGCGATGTCTCCGGCAGCATGGACGGCACGCCGATGGAGGTCAGCGTCGCGCTCGGGCTTCTGATATCCGAGCTGAGCGAAGAGCCATGGAAGGGCCGAGTGATCACGTTCAGCGAGAGGCCGATGCTACACCGCATCGAGGGGGAGTCGCTGCAGGAGAAGACGCGGTTCGTGCGGATGATGGACTGGGGGATGAATACGGACTTCCAGAAGGTGTTCGACAAAATGCTGGACGTGGCGGTGGAGGGGAGGCTGCCGGCAGACGGGATGGTGCGGAGGGTGTTCGTGTTCAGCGACATGGAATTCGACCGGGCGTCGCCGAATCCATGGGAGACGGACTACGAGGCGATCAGGAGGAAGTTTGAGGAGAGCGGGTACGGGAAGGCGGTGCCGGAGGTGGTGTTCTGGAACCTTAGGGGCACGTCGAGATCGACGCCGGTGGTTTCGACGCAGAAGGGGGTGGCGCTGGTGAGCGGCTTCTCCAAGAATATGGTCAAGTTGTTCCTGGAAGGGGATGGGCAGCTCAGCCCGCGGGAGGTGATGGACTCGGCGATCTCCGGCCGGGAGTACGAGAAGCTCGTGTTGTACGACTGATGGTGAACACGCCATCCAACGGTTGATGAAGCGGGCCATGGCGTTCTTCGAGTTCTTAAGTCAATGTATGTATGCCTGGTTGCAGCCTTTCTTTAGGGGGTGACAAGTTGATTAGTGCTTGTCGTTGTGACGTTAATAAATTTTTAATATTCGATAACAACAATAATAAATCCTAATTATTTCATTTATTTATGATCTTTTACATCTTTTATTTTTTTCTTTAATATTAAAATATAATATTATAAAAAAAATTACATAATTGAATCATGATTACTATATAAGGTTATTATACTACCTCTTACGTGACGACGGTTTGAGTTAAAAGAATCCGTTCAATACTTTATTTACATGGAAACGTTTTATCAGGAAAATCAACAAAGATTAATAAAACAAAATAAATTTTAACTCAATAACAATCTACAAAAGCTGAAAAAGTGCGAAAATGAAACCACAGGAACAAAGCTGATTCCCACTTCATCCTCTATCAATCAATCACATAAACCTTTTCTTGATAAAGACAATTTTTCCCGGTGTCCATCAGTCGCATGCATACAAATGTCATTCGCGTGCATTAAAAATGAACTATACAGATAAAGCATCATAAAACAGCACAGAGAACAACCTTAACGATGAAGCCCAGCTGAGTAAGATAATACTCATCTCAGAAAACAGCAACATGATAAACCTAATTCTACTGTAATCATACAACTCCTGACCCGGGAGTACCCTAGCTCAAGACATACCGGAACCACTCACCATGTTCTACGGTAGGCAGATGGTATCATGCAATTGATCTCTAGAACTCAAATGCTCGATCAACACAAATTGGTAAATCAAGTAGGCAAAGCACAATGTTTTCTGCTGGCCTTGTCTGAAGTAGTAATCCATTGGGAGTTATCAGTCCACATCTCATATTGGGTCATGCAATAGATTGTAAGAATTAAAAAGCTTAAGGGTGGAGAAACATAAAACAAAACACGTTAACTAATCAATGGACAGAAAATGCAAGCCTTCAAAGCCTATGGGCCAAACATATCAAATGGTAAAGAGTTTGGCGCATATCTCAACTAGCAATGTCAAGAACAGTTATCATTTTCACAGATCACGACTAACTAAACTGATAACCACGACCTATTTCCTTCTTGTCAATAAATATATCACAATAGCATTCCTTTGAGGTGGGGCAACTAATATCACTAAAACCATGTTCATGCACCCAAAATATGCCATCCATGAATAACAGATGAACAAACCCCAAGTGGCATTAACTTTTTTTCAGTTAGATGAAAGTAAGTACATGTCGTTCAACAGCCAAGTAATGGTTCAGCCATCACAGAAGACAGTGGTATGCCAAACTTACTTCAACAACTCTGCCCCTTCAACTGCACTTTTGCTCATAGTTCTCTTAGTCATCTTCCTCCTCTTCCTGTTTAACAAAACAAAGATAAAAAGGTTAGCACCTTTTCCCACTGCAACTTAACAATCTATGGAACTATTTTGACAATCACACAAGCCTCTTCACTTCCCTCTTCTTCCTCTTCATCATCATTCACCTCAGACTTGGATTTGTCAGACTCGTCTTCATCACCAGCTGCATAACTCCCTCCGCCAGACTACTCGAATAGCCATCAAGAGAATCAATAGTTAGCTAACTGATATGTGAAAAGGTTGAACCAAGGCAAACAGGTAGATGTGGGAACTGGACCTGGTTATTATTGTATGTAGCTAACTTCTTCGCGTACTCCGTCTTTAACTTAGCTGCTTTGGTCACATAGGGAACCTTCTCCTGTAATTAACCACAAAAAAAAGATCATCTTTATTTAGATCAAAGCTTTCAACAGGACCATTGATCTAAAAAGGGGCAAGCTGTGGTGATCGCGTACATCTTCTGACATGGACTTCCACTTATCCCCACCAGCTTTACCAACCTATTTGATCAAAAAAATTGAGATCAAATCTTTTCTTTTATGATGAAAATTGACATACTAGAACAGATGGATCGGTAGAGAACATAGAGGAGTTTACCACAGAGACCGACTTATTATTCGGGTTCTTTTCCTTGAAAGACTTCCGGAACTCTTCCCTGCCATTTCAAACCAGCAAAACAACGTAAGTCAAACAATCAATCATAGAAGCCAAACAACGGACAGAAGTACCCACATGAAGACAAAGAAGGCACTGGGAGGCCTCTTAGGCTTGTTGGGATCCTTGGCGGCCTTCAATTTCCTCGGCTTCTTACTCGCCCGTTCCGATCCCTTCTTCGCTGAAAGCCTTGAGAAAACAAAACATAGAAGTACAACCAGGTCCCAAAAGGACTTCCTAACTCCTAAAACACCGATCGATCCACCAGCCAAAGCAGAAAGGACAAGAAGAGATCCTCACTTGTTATCGGCCTTCTTGGAGGCATCCGCCTTTGATTTTACCCGTTTCATGGAGAGACCTACAACAGAAGCCATCAGATCCGTCATAAACAACCCGAAAAACAGCAGAGTGACAAGAAAGAATTCCTCACCTTGAGAGCACAACTTCGCGGGGCGGTAGGGAGGGACGGAAGAGGCAGAAGAGGAGCGATCAGGTCATGGGAGAAGGAACGCCCGCGGCGCGGGGGCGTGGGGGGAGAGGGGAGAGGAAGAGGGGGAGATAAGAACGGCGAGCTGTGGGGGCGTGGGGAAGGGAACAAGTTTGATCAAACGGTTCCGGTGGCGGAACGAGGCAGAACGATGGAAGCCCGACCTACGGCTGAACTCTGACGGGGACCCACACAACCAAATCCAAGATTCTTTTAGGAAAAATCACAGTTTTTTATTAATTTATTATATAATTTTTTATTGAAAAAAAAGAAAAGACTTGAGGATTTCTTAATGAATTCTTTTTTCATCATAATAGTAGAATCTTGGGATCGCATCTCTTCTCATCTCCAATATAGTCTAAAAAAAATTATTACTATTTTTTTTGATAAAATTTTGTATAATTTGTTTTGTGGAAGAAGAAAAAAATTTTATTGGTGTAGTCCTATATAAAAAATGAGTAAGAATTGAATTGATATGAGTTTGATGATTCTATTATCATTAATTATATTATAAAAAAGGAGAACTAGATTTGTTCCTAAAAAAATATTTTATTTTTTTAATTAAGATGGGATTACCTCTTGAATAAAAAAATTAGTAATTTAGATTTGAAAAACTAATAGGTTAATTATGTCATCAAATCATATAATACATTTGCAATCTAAAAAATTATGCTTAGGTGGATTTGATTAAGACTATGTCAAGATCTTAATGAGGGGATTATAATATCTTGATTTAGTCTCACATATTAATTTATAAAAATATAATGAATGTAGTTCTAGCATATTTTGTTAATTTATTGATTTCTTTTTAGACAGAGATAAGATGATGAAAGATGTGATTCCCACTCAACTTTTCTGGGACTTGAAAAAGACATAAAAGTAATTATCAGGGAGAATATTCTTTCACTCGTACCATTTTATTTAAGTTTGACTCTTTATTTTCTTTACTTTTGTGATAGTTTTTGGTCTCTTTTTCTTTTTGTCAACCTAAATTGAACATATATCCAATGAGTGTGATTCCCAAATTGCTACATTTGTATTATCTCCAAAGGACCTCCTTAAATTGTGAAAAGACTTTCAACATTATTTGCCAACTAAATATAAGAAATTGCCTCTTATGAAAGAATATATATATATATATATATATATATATATATATATATATATATCCTTATGTTTGTGATGTTCCGAGATTACATATCAGTGGAGCGACACAAACTCATGTTACAAGGAAATAAATCCTTTGCATTCAGATTTCATGTAGAAGGCAACAATTGGGACAACAGTGTCTGTCCTTTAACACAATTATTCTCAGATGCAACTCTACTCATTGTCTCTTCTCTATATTGTAAGCAACAGTGTGCTCCTTCCACACTCCATTCTCCAAGTATTTCTCATAGAAGCTTACATTTCCAGTAGTCTTTACAGATAAAGCAGCAGTGCTTCGCGTTCCATATCGACCCTGTATGGATCAAAGAAAAAGACTAGATATATGTGTTTTGGTACAAAGAAAATTATCATATGGAAGAAGTTTGGATTCAATGATTACTAATTCGGTCTCAACTCCTACAAAAACAGAGCTTAAATTGAGTTCCCAATTAGGATCACAGCCGGTGTTAGGCAGCTTTTCTCTATTAGCCTTTGTAGTGTCAAACATCAGCTCTTCGACCATGTCCTCTTGCGAGATTTCTTCATCTCCATGCTTCAGAATTATGTCCATGAAACTTGTGCCAAGGCGCTGCGCCTGCACGAGAATGAAGATGAACTAAGTAGTTTTGCTCCACTTTGTATGAAGCATGAGAAACGTATAGGATTCATAGACATAATGTCAGTGATGGCTTTCTTGTCATTCAACCACTTGTTGGTGCCTTCTAATTCTTGTGAATTTTATGTTCATAAGAATGACAATCTCAGTGATGGCTTTCTCTTTTCATTGTGATCTTATCACTTTGTTTACTTTCCTATTACCAAAATCTCAAGGTTCTTCAATCACTGATGAGGTTTGCCAAACAGAGAAGCAAATAGTGCTACTGAATAATAGTTTCCATATGTTTAAGTTGCCGCTTTCAAGATAAGTTTTCAATAAACTCTAATATAGGTTTACTGATCTACTCTAGAGTGAAGAAGTATGGTTTCAACAGAAAGGACATGACATAGAACTTCCCAAATTATAGCAGATTACATATTAAGTAAATATGCATGTAACTGCATGTCAAAGTACACAATGCGTAACTTGTTTCTTGGTTTCTTTCCTTCCTCCTTTTTATGTTTTTGCATCAAAACTTTGTTAAAGGTGACCAAGGTGAGTTGGTCTTCCAATCAAATCAAGTATTACGGCAGGCAACATGTTTTATATTTTTACCATTATGTGCCACTTTAATTGCATGAACTGTTGTGATGTACTATTTGTCAATACAGGAAACCAAAACTGTACGATTAGTAAAGATCCAACTAAAATGGCAAGGGAAAAGACATTAGCATCAGTGAAGAACATTACAAACATATTCTGGATGAATATAATCATCAAAACACAAATTATGTCATCTGCTAAACCATTCAGGAATTGGAATCAGAACTCTTTATGATTACTTGCTTACCTTAGGCCAAGAAGAGTCCAACTTTGCATTGGAGAGCACATGAAGACCTGGAGAGACCACTTGAACAGAAACAGGCTCTCCCTTAGGTCGATTGGACACATAAACCATGAGTTTGGAAGAAGTATCAGCTAATATGAGGTTGAAACCATTGTATTCATTTGCTTCTTTTACCAGATCCTCTGCAAATTCCACAGGGCTCTTTCTATCCTGAAATGAAAACCCAATGCCAAAAGAGAATAATGCAGAACCTTCACAGAGATGCAAACTTACAAACTCTTATCTAATTCTGTGATTAAAATCAAATGCATTATTGTGCATGTGAGCTGGCGAAAAGATACAATGTATCTATCAGCAAAAGAAATCAAAGTTAACAACTATGTAATACTCTTAAGCACATATGGACAATTACATCTTACAAACAGAGTCCAGTGACCACCTGAAAAAGGTAAGCATCCATGCCAAACATACAATAGCAGATAGCTTAAGTTATCACAACAAGGGTAATCAACATGACCATTCACACAGATATAACCATCCAATGAAACCAAAAGGACCAAAGTGCAACATAAGTTTTCTTAACAAAAGTTTATTGTTACCTTTAATTTAGAGTACTAGCGCTGCACATATCTAAAATATTACACATCTCAGGAACTCAAGAAAAGTTTTACATAATGAGCACAAGATAACATGTTCAAAACATATGCTAAGACAGCTGTTTATGAATTAACACACGTTAAGCCGTACTTGCAGTAAATGCCAATTTTCATGTTTAAAGTGCAGATAGGATAAATGGAAAATTTTCATGTTTACTAGGTTATGAGAAAGCACAATCAAAATGGAATTCTGTAGAAACAAATGTGTATCATGCATTTGAAACAAATGAAAAAAACAAAGTAATATGAACAAAGAATAATAGCAGGTGATGATTACATAAATGCCATGTTCGACATTTTTATGTTTGGAAGCATTATGTTTTTCTTGTCATGGCAAAGAAGATTGCCAAGTTTCCTACTAAACAGAGAAGATGTTTCCAAGAAATGAATGAACGGAAGATATCAATGTCAAGATCATAAAGATACAGTACCTGCAGGAACCTGAGAGGCAATTCTCCTCTGCTCTTTGCACTGGAGAGAAGGTCAGGCTCCAACACATTAGTCAAAAAAGCCAGCCTTCCATCCTTTGTGCACCCCAGCCAAGTCCCACCAGCTAACCCATCTCTCCCTCCCAGTATCTTCTGAAATCCATCTCCCCACCATGCTACTGGTTTAGTAGGCCTGCCATCCAGTGAGATCCAACATGATACATGTTGATACTATCAATTGCATATGCAAATTTCAATTTTTGCAAGCATTTGTGAAGGAGATGACAATGATATATACTGGAACTAATCACCATCAACAATCTTGTATATACCAACAGGCAGTGCAACATATGGAGATTTGAAACTTGTGAAGCCTATATGGAGGAGTTGAAAATGAATCAGGTTTGATGCAGTGACTAAAGACCATGTCCACATTGATCCAGACTAGAGATCATATGAATTCATGGAACGATAATACAATGATTGAAGCAAACTTAGTGAAAGGTTTTGATCATACCTATCATGGAACTCATCTCTATTGAGCAGAAGGAGAAGTGGGTAGACAGGGTGAGACTGCCAAAGCCATGCAGCAATGCACATTGTGACTCTCGATTCTGCTCTTATCCCTCTCTATACCTCTTGCCTCATCTTCTTTACAGGAACTCACAGTATATATACTGCTCAACCCTCCACCAACTTGCCAAACGCAGCAAGGGAGTAGCCAAACAAACAGCACACTGCAGTCACTCCAGTGCCCACCACTCCCAGCTATTTCGATGACTATATTAACTAGGGTAGGCAACCGCCCCAAGTAGATTATTGGTAAGCATACATAATGAAGAGATGAGTCGGTTTATGACATGCAAAGAATCTGATCCCTGGCCTAACTGCAACTCTGAATGAGTTGAAGCAGCCTTGTTACCCCCATCTTCTTTTCTTACGCAAAACAACAAGCTCCGGCAGCATCAAAAGAATCACAGAGTACCAAGAGGAAAATCTCACCACAAAGAAAGGTCTAAGATCGTGGCTAGGCATACTAAATTACGCCCGTAATTATATCCCTAATCTGGGAAAACTCTTGGGACCACTCTATGCCAAAACAAGCCCGACTGGTGAGAAGAGGTTTAACGAGCAAGACTGGGAGCTGATCCGAAAGATCAAAAGTTTGGTTAAAAATCTTCCAGACCTGAAAGTACCACCAGAGGAATGTTTTATCATATTCTAGAAACGGATGGCTGCATGGAAGGATGGGGGGGGGTCTGCAAGTGGAAGAAAATGAAGAACGACCCCCGGAATACTGAGAAAATCTGTGCCTACGCGAGTGGAAAATTCAACCCCATCAAGTCCACTATCGATGCAGAAATGCATGCAGTAATGAAGACTTTGGAAAGCCTGAAGATCTACTTTCTGGATAAGGAGGAAGTCATAATTAGGACAGACTGTCAAGCCATCATAAGCTTCTTCAACAAGTCTGCCCAGAACAAACCTTCTAGGGTCCGGTGGATGGCCTTCGTCGACTATATAACCGGATGCGGCGTTGAAGTAAAATTCGAACACATCGAAGGAACCAGTAACATTCTCGCCGATTCCCTATCTAGACTAATAAATATTCTAGTCGCAGGATGGCCGGACGAGCAAGCAATCCTAATGCTGGAGGCTACCAAGGAGGTCCAAGCGAGACCAAACCCAAGAGCTGCAGCCTACCTCAACCAATTCCTGACAACCTGGCAGAACAATACCTACAAGGGATCGCCAAGCTCAGGGCAGGATTCCGAACAGGAATCCCCCTTCGAGATCTCGAAACAGTTGAAAAAGAGCTCAAAATCATTCAAAGAGAGGCCGCCCGACAAGCCTGCGTCACACTACGGTGCCTCCTCAGCATCCACTCAGCAAAGACGGAAGAATACCAAAGGAGGAGTGGAGGAAAAGACAACTGGTACAAAGACTGGCTACCAACTGTCCTTCAGCAGCAGCAGCAATTAGAGAGGGCCCTCACACTAACACAAGATGCTGCCCACAGGCTGGAAAGCTTCAACTTCTAATAGTTATGAAATTTTTTTTACTAGCTGTCGCACTGAGCCCCGGGGAGCCGTGCAAAGTTTGGAGTCTAGCGTCGGCGTTCTTCGCCTTTTAAGAAATTTGGAGTCTAGCGTCGGCGCCCACAGAAGGGCGCCCCTGGTTTTTAAAACCACTGGTTTAAAGGGAACGGCTGGACAAAGGGTGTCGATGGGGACCAGAGATCACCCGACCCTATGCCTTCAGTTCTCTATATAAACAACTGCATCTCTCATTGCAGAACAGACAGAAAATATCTGAAGTTCTACTTTGAGAAGTCTTTCCAAGTTTTACCAAGTTTTAATCCAGAGTCTGTAAGTTTCTTACTAGTTCTTAATATATATCTCTGCTTTTAAATCTTGAAGCACGCACCGACCGGGCAACTTGCTCATCATCCTGTGGTTTCGACATGGAGAAGATAACACCATGCAATGGCGTTCGCAAGTATCCTTGGTTTCAGGACTGCAAGTAACTGTAAATATAAAATCTGTAATATATTATTTGTAATACAAAAATACTTTGATTGAAATCAAATAACAATATATTGGATTTACGATACATATCTTTCAATATCACGTGAAAAGAATTTGATTAGATTTGTAAAGGCACCATCTTCGGATCCGAAAACCTCTATTTATCTGTAAGGAGAACTAGACTCTCCTCTTCTCTTCTTATCCTTTCATAAGACTATTTAAATTGATGTATTAGAGACAAGGAGGATTAGAGAGGAACCGTAATATCTCAATATCACGATACATCCCATATCATCAGGTCACGCACCGTATAACCATGTGTAGTTTCATGTTTAATCCTTAGGAAGTCTTTTTTATATATAAGCGAAAATAGAGGGTCTATGATAAGTAATTATGAGAGTTCCTCCTATCAAGAGTATCTCTTAAGGAATCCTACCTTAATATCGACTTCCTTTCTATTGATTATAACTTTCATCATAATCCAATCGATTTATAATATATCTTATCAAATAATTGGGGCTATATAATCTAATATTCTCCCACTTGCACTAGTAATTGATAAGATATAAAAAATTTAAAATCAAAATAAATAAAAATAAAATTTATTTGACATTAATTTCATCTAATTTGATTTTAAAAATTTTGAAAAGCATTTTATACATAGCCATGAATTTTAAAAATAAGTCAATAAGTTAAATAAGCATAGTAATACTATATTAAATCAAACTATCAAGGCGAGTCATAGCGGTTGTATATCATCAATATCATACTCCCTTCTATGTACCACAATATTGTTAGCTTTTTATAATATAGTCTATAATGACCCCTCTAATTTGTCTTATCAAGACAATCTTCTTTTTATATTCAACTATAATATGCATAAACATGATAGTAGAAATAAATAATTTTAATTAAGCAAGAAAAAAATCAATAATAGCATTCACCTAAACATGTATCACCATATTGGCTTACTTACGAGTCTCATTATAAGAACATGTTCTTTAAATATTTTAGACTATAAAGCTTTAGTAAATATGTCAGCAATCATTATGATGATACTTAGGTTTTCAATTGACACTTGTTGTTCCTAGACTCTTTCTCTAACTATCGAGTACTTTATCTCGATGTACTTGGAACTACTAGAGTGCTTGCTATTCTTAGAGAAGAAAACTACTGTGGTGTTATCACAAAATATCTTCAGTAGCCTGACAATTGAGTCGATCATACCAAGTCCTAAGATGAAATTTCATAGTCATGAAACTTGATTTGTTACCTCAAAGTATGCTATAAATTTAGTTTCCATTGTTAATGATGCAATAAGCAATTACTTTACACTTTTCTAAGAAATTGCCTCTCACTATCATGAATATAAATCATGGAGTGGATTTCCTACTGTTGAGGCAATTTGCAAAATCAACATCTAAATATTCTGTCATTTCAAACTGATCTAATCTCTTGTATATGAGTATATAATTTTTTGTCCCCTATAGATATCTCATTATTTTCTTTGTAACTTTCTAATATTCTATTATTAAGTTGCTATGGTATCTACCTAACATTACAATTGTAAAACTGATATATATTATTATACAAGTTTGAGCACATAATAGATTTTCAACTGTGGATGCATAAGGAATACCCTTCATTTGATTTTTTTCGAAGTCATTTTTTAAACACTAATTTTGATTGCATTTTTCACCTCTAATAATTGGTGTATCATTAGTTGAACAAAGCTGGATATTAAATCTCTCCAAGACTTGGTTAATATATCTTTTCTGAGACAATCATAGCAATCCTTGAGATCTATCATTGAGTATCTCAATACCAATAACATAGGCTATGGTTAAGACTAAAATCGGCACAAAGAGAGGGGGTGAATTAGTGCTTATGATAAAAACGTCAACGATTTAGAAAAACCATTTCGATAAAACCCATATCAGAAATGATATCGAAAGTGTACTTCACTTGAAGTAAATGTAATAAGCAATTAAAACAGAGAACAATAGTAATGAAGAACAAAAAGTGAGCACACACTAAATTTATAGTGGTTCGATTATTGTGACCTATGTCTACTCCTGATTCCTCTTCCGTCGAGGCCACCGGCATACATTAACGGTCTTCCTTCAATGGGCGAAGACCAATTACTCTCTTAAAACTCTTTCTCCTTTTGATGATGAAATAAATTGATAGTATTTATGATTTAATTTACATTTTGAACAATGCAGGAAGCTTCGATCAGGGAGAGACAATTAAAGTAGGAAGAATCATGTTGGGCCGAAGAAAAATATGTCAGAAGATTGGATGTCGCGTCGGAGGATCGATCGATGTATCGACAGAAGGCTTTGAGCCATGGTTTCGGGCAACGGGCTAAGAAGAGCGGATACTGTTAGGATCAAGAGCACTAAGAGTGGGGGGGGGGAGGGGGGGGGGGGGGTTGGGGGGTGAATTAGTGCAGCGGAAAACTTTCGACGATTAAAACTGCGTTCGTACGATCAGAGCGATTTCGGTAGAAAAGCTGATTCGTAAATCACTTTAACTTATGATCAAGCAAGATGCAGTTAAAGTGAATCTATAAGGGAAGTTTGCAGTTATGATGGAAATCAGAATGTAAGTGCAAATTGAAATATGATGTTCGTACGATAAAACTGATTTACGTCTAAACACCGATTCAGAAAATACTGAACTTTGAAACACGATCGTAAATTCGAAGAAGGCAGTAAGCTATTGAGGAGGTTTGCAGTAAAGATAATATGCTCAAAGTAAATGCAAACCATAGAGCACCACGATTTTAGAGTGGTTCGGTCAATCTTGACCTACATCCACTTTTGGCTTACTCCACCAACGAGGTCACTGACGTCCACTAGAGGCCTTCCTTCAATAGGCGAAGGCCAACCACCCTTTTACAGTTTCACTCCTTTTGACGGGCTTAGGAGACAACCCTTACAGAATTTTCTCTCCTCTCTTTAAAGATCAGAACTTGGAAGAAAAGAGGAAGAAGAACTTTTAACTCATACAACACTTTTGAGCTCTAAAAATCACAGAGTAAGATCAGGATTTCGGTGGTTTTTGGTTCCTCTATCATTGCTGAAAGGGTGGGGTATTTATAGGCCCTAACCTAGTTTGAATTCCGAGCTCAAAATTATCAATTCCCGGAATTCTGGGGTCTAGCGGTTGCACTGCCTGACTAGGGCGGTTGCACCGCCTGGCAGAGCTCGAAGACTGAGCCTCTAGGCAGTGCCACCTCCTGTCAGGGGTGGTTGCACCTCCTACTAGAGCTTGGAGACCGAGCTCAGGTGGTGCCACCGCTTGACTGGGGCGGTTGTACCTCTGTCAGTGGCGGTTGCACCACCCAGCCAGAGCTCGAAGACTGAGCCCTGGGTGGTGCCACCGCCGACCTAGGCGGTGCCACTGCCGACCTAGGCGGTGCCACCTCTAGCCAAGAAATCTGGGTCCGAATGGGTTGATCCATTCGGCCCAATTTGGGTCTATCAAGGGCCCAATTGCCCCAAGATTAAGTTAATGGGATCACCTCCCATTTCTAACTTAATCATCGCGCTAACTATGAATTTCTTAAGACATTTACTACAGCTTGCTTTCGGTGCGTCAATCGCTTCTTCCGGCGAGCTTCCGGTGAACTTCTGGCGAACATCCGACGAACCTCTGGCGATGCTCTGATAGACTTCCGGCAAACTCCTGGACTTGCGACGATCCACTTGGCGAGTTTTGACGAGCTTCTTTTGGCAAGCTCTTAGACTTCTCGAATTTGTTCTCGCAGAACCTCCGATGACCGTCCGGACTTCCGTCGAGCTCTCGAACTCCCAACGTGATCATAGTCTTGACTCCGGCGCAACTCCTGTTGCATGTTTTACTTTCATCGTAGTTAATCCTGCACACTTATCTCAACATATGGATTAGATAACAAATGATAATTGCCATCATCATCAAAATCCGAGATTCAACAATCTCCCCCTTTTTGATGATGACAATCAATTGATAACGGAGTTAACCTTAACTCCCTCTATCTATGTGCCATAATTGAGATAAGTCATTCTTGAATTCAAAGCCTTTGAATTCAAGAGACATATTGATAAGTTAAAATCATTTAACCTTATCAATACTCCCATCGTGATTCTCATCATGATGTATCTCTCTGAAAATGATGTCAAAGCTTGATGTCCATTTTCAAATTTCAAAAGTGAATGATGGTAATGGTAGCAATTCATCATATGGTAAGATATCAACATGTAAAATTTTGAAGTAAGATTTTGATATCTTAACATGATGCACACATTTCAAGTGTTTTAGCAATCATAGCATTTCATCATATGGTAAGATATCAACACGTAAAATTACGATGCAAGTTCTTGATTTCTTAACATAATACAAATATGGCAATCATAGTTATCATCAATTCATATATTTTCGATGATGCAGTCATAGCATAATCATATATCTGCTTCTTTCAACATAATATGACATTTATAGCATCAATTCATATATTTCTCCCCCTTTGTCATCAACAAAAAGGAGAACGATATAAACAACTTTTAAATATACGTGCAATGCCATAAGTAGGTTCATGTCATTTATAGGATACAAACATCTCAAGAAAAACATGACATGGAGATTATTTACATAGAGTGAAAACTTCTTCCTTTTTATTTGTTATTATCTTTTTTGCATGAAGGAGGAAAGCCATTTGTGTAGTTCAATTCGATAGGATATTAAGGCATGCTTTACAAGGATCAGGATATTTATGTGAATCAAATCCTTGCACAAAAAAATATCTTCCTTTTATAAGAAGGAATCATCAAATCTATTTCTCAAAGGGAATATTTTTCACATGATAAGTCTAAAAGATATGCATTTGCTAGATGATTCTATTTGTTAAAAATCAATGATGTGAATCAAAGTCCGAAAGAGAATAATGTATTCATGAAATCCGATTGGAACTGAAAATTTAATTTAACACTTTCATGCAATCGGACAATACTATACAATCATGAAGACATGCTCATTATTATGGAAATTTTTGTATTAATTTCCAACATGTTATTTTAGGCATGTAATGGCAATTAAGTGATTTGAACATTCAATCAATAAAGTCCGAATAATTTTAACAAGTTTATGTATTCGGACACATCAACATCATGGCAATACATCAACATCATGGTAATATTATATCACATTAACATCATGGAAATGACACATCAATTTCATGGCTATATTACTTTCACATTTATCATGAAAACCAAGACATAAGGTTTTCAAAGTTGGCATTATAGAAACATTTAATTTCAACATGAAATCCGACAATGAGTAACGAGATTGAGCAACGTAACCCTGCATATTCTCACCAATTAATACATCAAGTAACCATATCAAAGATTAGTCGTCATCAAGGCATTGTGATCAAGGTGAGTAATATAAAGAGTTTACAACAACGTAATTATTACAACAAGAGGTTATTGTGTCCACATATACAAGCTTATTCAAGAGGTGGAAAATTAAAGTGCCTAAATAAAGAGTCAAATTGTCGATGAATTTGCTACAGTTCAGATAGGATTTGATCTTGCCGGTGTTCAAGCCGATCTTGTCTTTGTTCAAATCGGTCCATCCGAATCCCAATATCTTCGATAGATGATGCATGAGCTTGCTCAAATGGATGTGTTTCTTCAAAGGGACAGATCGGAGGAATTGAGTACCCCTAAAGACTAGTGTTTCGGGTTCTAGTTCAGGTAGAGGGGGATCGGTTCTTCTAGGCATTCTAACCCAATTACCGTTTCTATAAACACATCTCAATCGATGAAATATATTTTTGTTTATTATGCTAAACCTATCTACTTTCATCACTTCTTCGTCGGGTGAGATTGGAATATCATAGGCTTTAAGTATTCTAGTGATTATACCACCATATGGAAGCATCATGTCTCTCTTGGATAGTTCTATCATATTTTGTTGGATAAGGTATCCAAAACAGATGTTATGTCCTTTCATGATCCAATACATGGTTCCTAATTCCATTTGACTTACTTCATCATGATGGTATTGTTTAGGGAGAATGATGCTAGTTAGGATATGATGAAGTACTTTAGTATTTAGTGGTAGTAGATGTTCACAGCTTTTAGGAACTATTACTAAGTTGGGATTACCGAAAATTGTTCCTAAGGCTTCAACATATGTTGTCCCAACTGTTTCATTGTCCCACGATCCTCTAAAATAAAGTCCTCTATTTTTTACGGGAATACCTATCATTTTGTAAACGAATTTATTCGTAATGGAGATGTGTTGTCCTAAGAGATATGTAGACATTCTTTCTTCTTCATCTACTTGTAGATTGTTGTAAAATAGTCTAACAAGTCTTGGATAGATGGGTTCACTAATTTGTAAAATAGGGAGTAGATCTAGGTTTGCAAACTATTGGATTGTCTCTAAGTCTCTTAGTTCATCTAAATCTACATGTTTTCCCTTATTGACACTTATAAATTCGAAAGAGGAAAATTTTTCAGCATGATATTTTGAATCAAAAAGGGTAAGATCAAAGTCTTCTACTAATCTCCTCTTCCCTTTGTCCCTTGAGGATCTTCTAGAGCCCATAACTACTGTTATTTAAGAGGATAGTAATGAGCAAGAGTAAATGAATCAAAAATAGAATTTAGAGGCTTCTTAGAGAATATCTTAAGTGAGATCTTCAAGAGAAGGAGAGATTGTTGATCTTTTGCTTCGAAATGAGGAGTATTTGGGATGCTAAGAGGGGAGAAATGGAGGTGGAGAAGCTTTGGAAGAGTAAAGAGGGGAAGGGAGTGAGTTGGGGTCGGTTCCACCGCCGGCCCTAGTTTGGTTTAAAAGGGGCAAGATTGCGGGCGGTTGCACCACTGGCTGGGGTGGTGCAACCGCTTGCAACCCGTGACAGCCGACGGTGCTATCGCCAGCTGGGGCGATGCCACCGCCTGCAGGCAGTGAGCACTTGTTTTGACTACTGTGTGGTCTGTTTTGAATGTTTTTGACTTGAGAAGAATTTTTATTTGTGGAGCAGTCAACTTTACTTACGTAATTACGTAAGAATTTTCACTTTAAGATGAGAAATTTTACATGATCAAGATAGATCTAGTGACGCGCATACTCTACTTCAAATGTCGTATTCATGTTTATGACGGTTTATTCAAGTTGGTAAGCTTTGCAAGTCCATGACAAACTTTGCTTACAAGACGTAAGTTCATGATATAGTTGGATTTGAAAGTAACGAACAAGTCAATTTGATGGGTTCGAAAATCCAGAGGATATGTGAAGGTAGAATCATGGGTTTCCAATTCTGAGGGATCAAATAGGTTTGTATTACTCTTGTAATTTTAATTTTCTAATCCTCTTTTTGTTATTTAGGCTAGGGAGCATCACGTGTTCTTTTTGGATCTCGGGTTATGAATATCGAGAATCCAAAGAGCAGGATATTATTTCTTGCTCCCAGCTTGGGATCGTTTACGTTTCTACAAGACATGATAATTTTTAGGTACCCATTTACTTTTGGGTGCCTAAAAAACTGATCTACATTGTTTGTCATGTTGCATAGAGTTTATCATGGTTCCTTTAGGAACCCAAATTAATTTGTTCAGACTAATTTTCTTGAATGGATAATAATATGTTTTGTGTCCATATTTGCAACAAAAATTACATTTGCTTTGGTGTCGAACATGTAGGATGCGGCCTTTTATGAAGGTGGTTGGATTTTGGTGAGGATTTCTCACAAATCCGATTCCACTTCTTTTGGGAACGTGACCCTTGTTTGTAAGGATCATGTTCAAAGACTTGCTACCAACCTCGAATTTCTTCAAGGTGTCCTTAAGTAGTAAGTTTTCCTTTTGGATAGTTTATAGATCATGGCATTTTATATAAGAACCTAAACTATCATGATATTCAGTTTTTAACTTATCGAAATTACAAGTAAGACTATCATGCTCCTTTTTTAGCAATTTGTATTTTCTACTAATAATCTTGCATTCATGAAATAAGTCATGGAAGACATTTAATAACTCATCAAATGATAAATCTGCATCAATTAAATTTGTTACCTCCTCTCCGATGGCCATTAAGGCGTAATGATCAACTTGCTTGGTGTTGGACTCCTCTTCTTCGGACGCGCTCGAGTCATCTCATTTTGCTTTAAGCGCCTTCTTCTTTGATGTTCTCTTCTTGGCTTGGGGACAATCACTTTTGTAGTGTCCTGGCTTTTTGCACTCGTAGCAAATAACTTGGTCCTTTTTAGGTTCAAGTTTATTTTTTGTGTCATTTTTAAACTTGTTTCTCTTAATGAATTTTTTAAATTTTCTTGTTAGAAGTGTCAAGTCATCATCACAGTCCTCATCACTTGAGTTTTCTCTCAAGTGGTCATCTAAAGTTCTAAGTGTCATATCCTTCCTGTTCTTTGGAAGGATGTCTTCTTGCTCTTCATGAGCCTTGCATGTCATTTCATAGGTCATTAATGACCCAATTAGTTCTTCAAGAGGGAAGTTGTTTAAATCTTTAGCCTCTTGAATAGCAGTGACTTTAGGGTCCCAACTCTTAGGAAGGGATCTTAGAATCTTATTTACGAGCTCAAAATCTGAAAAACTTTTGCCGAGTCCTTTTAGAGCATTGGCGACATCCATGAAACGGGTGTACATGTCACCAATAGTCTCGATCGGTTTCATTCGGAAAAGTTCGAAAGAGTGTATCAAAAGATTGATTTTTAACTCTTTCACTCTATTTGTGCCTTCGTGAGTCACTTCGAGTGTATGCCAAATATCAAACGCGGTTTCACAAACCGAAACATGATTAAACTCATTTTTATCAAGCGCACAAAATAAGGCATTCATAGCCTTTGCATTAAGAGCAAAAGTCTTCTTCTCCAATTCATTCCAATCGATCATTGGAAGAGAAGACTTCGAAAATCCATTTTCGACAAGATTCCAAGTTCAAAATCCATTGAAATATGGAAGATCATCATTCGGGTCTTCCAATAGGTGTAGTCCGTCCCATTGAACATGGGTGGACGTGTAATAGAATGGCCCTCTTGGTTTTCGGCATATGCCATCTCTCTTGGGTTCTGATAAGACCCTAAAGTATTATCGTAGGCTTTGATACCAAATGATAAGACCCTAAAGTCTTATCGTGGAAGAAAGGGGAGAAATGAGGATGATAATGATCGCTTCGAGGGGATCGGCCTCCTTGATCGCTTCGAGGGGGTCGACCTAAAGGTCTTATCATCGCTCTGATACCAAATGATAAGACCCTAAAGTCTTATCGTCAAAGAAAGGGGAGAAATGGGGATGATAATGATCGCTTCGAGGGGATCGACCCTCCTTGATCACTTCGAGGGGATCGACCTCCTAGGGTTTGTTAAATGACAAAATAGTATTTTTCATAGATTACCGAAAAGAAGCAGTTATATCCCTATTTATAGAGTTCCACCCAGAGTCCATCAGGACTTGAACTCTAATAATAAATAAATATTAAATAAACCTCTACTTGACTCTAACTGAACCAAATCGACTCAATAAACAACTTGACTAAACAGACTCAATAAACATTATTCAAAAGCTCAGAAAAAGGGTCCTAACAGTTCCTCCCTCTTCAAATCAGCCTTGTCCTCAAGGTTGAGCAGCATCAATCTCAGGGAACTTCTCTTTCAGCACTTTAGCTATAACTATCTGCAACGCATCACAACCCGTTGATCAAGTAAGTATGGTCTCCACTTTTTGATAGTGTAAGCAACAGGTCGGTCTTTCAATGTAGTAATCGTTGCATGAAACTTCTAGCCCTGGATAATCAATTTTATCTTTGAACCTTTGCTATCACAAGTGAAAATCCGTCCATCAACAATCTTTACTTCGAATCTATCATAGTCTTCAATGTAAATCCGTCCATCAACAATCTTTACTTCGAATCTATCATAGTCTTCAATGTGGTGGACCAATCGGTCAACAATCTCACTGTCCATAAAATTGTTAGTGCTACCAGTATCAATCAAAACTATAATAGGCTGATGCTCTAGAGTTTCGGCAACTTCCATAGTTTGCGGGTTAGAGTAGTCGGCTAATGTATGCATTATATGTACGGTAGGTTCAACTTCTTCATTAGAATTTATATCTTCATGATCGGAGTCCACATTCTTAGCTTTCGGCTCATCTCCAATTGGTTCAATCATCAGAAGTTGCCCTTCTTTACATCGGTGCTCCATACTCCATTTTTCATCATAGTACAAACCCCTTGCTGATCTTTCCTTGCTAATTTTTTTCTCATATAGATTTGCAAATGAGATCGCAGCTATCATAGGGCGGGGTTGACGAGCCTTAACTTCACACCGGATCTCTAGAATAAGCCCTTCAATAAATGTATCCAGAAGTTGTCGGTCCGACCAATCTCTAGCTTGATTTGACAATCTTTCAAACCTACTCTGATATTCTAACACTGTAGAAGTCTGACGAATTTTGCCGAGTTGGCAATCAATATTCTCATATTCGAATGGGCCAAAGCGAACAAGAAGCCCTCTTTTGAACTGCTCTCACGAAGGAACTCTGTGGAAAGTTTCATACCAATCGTACCACTGGAGTGCATCTCCCTCGAACTGGATTGAGGCCACTTCTACCTTGGATTCTTCTGGGGTTCTGTGAAAACGGAAAAAATTTTCTGCCTTAGAGATCCAATTGGTCGGATCTCCATCTTTCCATCTCAGAAATTCCATCTTCATGTGTGAGTAATTTGTGTCACAATCTTGGGGCCCTTTTCCTGTATTTTCAGATCTATGCAACATAGAACTTGAGCCCCCATTTTGTTGAAATTTGCTAAGGCTCTCTAGTAGGCTCTTTTTGAAATCATTAAGTGTTTCTTGTAGTCGGTTCTCAATTCTGATTTCCAATGCTTCCATTTGTGCTTTCACCGAGTTATCAGTGGCCATTGCGTAAGACTGCAAATTTATAATCTCAACTCCTGTTTTTGGTGTCGGTCAAGGGCATTAACACTGTCGATGCAAAGTTGCCGAGGAGGTGGATGCCAAGAGCAGTGCTGCGGTCGCTGCGTTGGAGGAAGAGTAGCTGCCCTGTTTCTATCGCTGCGTGAGGTGAGAGCGTCGGGGTTGGAAGGCGATTGCGTTGATGTGGCTGTAGCTGCTGCAACCCAAGGGGCGATCGCCGAGCAATGGGGTTGAGTCTGCGGTGAGGGCAACCTGTGGTGATGGCAACCTGTGGTTGTGGCAGAATATGCTAAGCAAGGGGGAGGCGGCGTTGATGCGGCCGAGGTGGAGAAGAGGAATCGGTGTTGCGTGCGCTGCTGGGGTTGAGGCAAGGCAGCGTACTTGCTGCAGTTGCTGTGTTCGCTATTGGAGGGCGGCTGTTGCAGAACGAGGGGTTGGTCGTTGGCCGGGAGCGACGACGGTGGTTACAATCGGCGGCTACGACAGTAGAGGGTGCCACTGTTTTTGTTGCTGCGTGGTGGTTGCTGCGTACTCTATTTTTGTCGCACCACCGAAGGAGTTGGCCGGAAGGATCACGAGCGGTTGAAGAGAAGGCTGCGGTGGCTGGTAGCAGCGGTGGTTGCTGGCTGGAGTGCAGCGTTGGCGGTGGAGAAAAAGGCAGCGAGCGTCGTCGCTGGCCGGGAAGTTGCGATGCTGGAGATGGGAAACAGGGTGCTCTGTTTCTATCGTACCACGATCGGAGCCGCTGGCGATGCTGGCAATGGCGGTGCGGCGGTGATCATACGGCAGAGAAACAGCGGCAGCGGTGGAGAAGGAGGAGTCGGCGGTGTCACGGTTGGGAACAAGGGCAACCGATGAGTTGCCCTGTTTCTGGCACTACGGATGCAGAGCAAGGAGGATCGGCTGTTGGGAGGCGTGCGGCAGTCGTCGCACGGTGGCCTGCAGCGGTGATGGGTCGGCTGAGTGGTGATGGCACTGGAAGGGAAGAGGAGTGCTGGAGGCGGCGCGGTTGGTGGAGGCGCGGTTGTGATCAACAAGGGGCTGCGGCAATAGAGGAACTCTGTTTCTGCAACCGTTGCAAGGAGGGGCTGCGGCAACCTGTGGCTGCGGTTGCGACCCAAGGGGGGGGCACGGCTAGGGCTATGACTGGGAGGCGGGCGGCAGTGATCGATCGGCCGGGAAGCAATGGCGGCGGTGAAGAAGGAGTTGCCCTGCAGCGGCGGTAGAGAAGAGGAGCAGGGCTGCGGCGGAGTGGGACGCTGGCAGCGTCCTCTCCTGGCAGCGGTGGTGGCTCGGGTGGGAGGCGGCGGTGGACTTTGGCCGGAAGTGGGGCAGAGTCGGTTGCTGGCCGGAGAGCAGTGACGGCGGCGGGAGGGCTGGCCGGAAGCAGGGGAAGCAGGGGTGCGTGGCTGCGGTTGCTGCTGCTTCTTCTTTCTTTCTTCTTTCTTTCCTTTCTTTTTCTTTTTTTTGTTTTTGTTTTTTTGATAGCTACGACAGCGAGAACGCTAAGGATCGCTGCTCTAATACCAAATGATAAGACCCTAAAGTCTTATCGTAGGCTCCGATACCAAATGATAAGACCCTAAAGGTCTTATTGTCGCTCTAATACCAAATGATAAGACCCTAAAGTCTTATCGTCGAAGAAAGGGGAGAAATGGGGATGATAATGATTGCTTCGAGGGGATCGGCCCTCCTTGATCGCTTCGATGGGATCGACCCTCCTTGATCGCTTCGAGAGGATTGGCCCTCCTTGATCGCTTCGAGGGGATCAGCCTCCTAGGGTTTGTTAAAAGACAGAATAGTATTTTTCATAGATTACCGAAAAGAAGCAGTTACATCCCTATTTATAGAGTTCCACCTAGAGTCCATCCGGACTTGAACTCTAATAATAAATAAATATTAAATAAACCTCTACTTGACTCTAACTGAACCAAACCGACTCAATAAACAACTGGACTAAACAGACTCAATAAACATTATTCAAAAGCTCGGAAAAAGTGTCATAACAGGTTCTAATTTGTTTGAGAGTTAACCCCACTCTGATACCAATTGTTAGGATCAAGAGCACTAAGGAGGGGGGGGGGGGGGGTTGGGGGTGAATTAGTGCAGCGGAAAACTTTCGACGATTAAAACTGCGTTCGTATGATAAGAGCGATTTCGGTAGAAAAGCCGATTCGTAAATCACTTTAACTTGTGATCAAGCAAGATGCAGTTAAAGCGAATTTATAAGGGCAGTTTGCAGTAATGATGGAAATCAGAATGTAAGCGCAAACTGAAATATGATGTTCGTACGATAAAACTGATTTACGTCTAAACACCGATTCGGAAAATACTGAACTTTGAAACACAATCGTAAATTCGCAGAAGGCAGTAAGCTATTGAGGAAGTTTGCAGTAAAGATAATATGCTCAAAGTAAATGCAAACCAGAGAGCACCGCGATTTTAGAGTGGTTCGGTCAATCTTGACCTACATCCACTTTTGGCTTCCTCCACCGACGAGGTCACCGACGTCCACTAGAGGCCTTTCTTCAATAGGCGAAGGCCAACCACCCTTTTACAGTTTCACTCATTTTGATGGGCTTAGGAGACAACCCTTATAGAATTTTCTCTCCTCTCTTGAAAGATCAGAACTTGGAAGAAAAGAGGGAGAAGAACTTTTAACTCATACAACACTTTTGAACTCTAAAAATCACAGAGTAAGATCAGGATTTCGGTGGTTTTTGGTTCCTCTGTCATTGCTGAAAGGGTAGGGTATTTATAGGCCCCAACCCAGTTTGAATTCTGAGCTCAAAACTATCAATTCCCGGAATTCCGGGGTCTGGCGGTTGCACTGCTTGGCAGAGCTCGAAGACTTAGCCTATGGGCGGTGCCACCTCCTGCTAAGGGCGGTTGCACCTCCTGCCAGAGCTTGGAGACCGAGCTCAGGCGGTGCCACCGCTTGACTGGGATAGTTGCACCGACCAGCTAGAGCTCGGAGACTGAGCTCAAGCGGTTGCACCTCTGTCAAAGGCGGTTGCACCTCTGTCAGAGGCGGTTGCACCGCCCAGCCATAGCTCGGAGACTGAGCCCTGGGTGGTGCCACCGCCGACCCAAGCGGTGCCACCTCTAGCCAAGAAATCTGGGTCCGAATGGGCTACTCCATTCGGCCCAATTTGGGTATGTCAAGGGCCCAATTGCCCCAAGATTAAGTTAATGGGATCATCTCCCATTTCTAACTTAATCATCATGCTAAATATGAATTTCTCAAGACATTTACTACAGCTTGCTTCCGGTGCGTCAATCTGTTAGGACTCTAGCTAGGAGAGTCCTAATTGAGAGGGACATTCATGTAAAACCTACCTAAGCCGACCCCTATTAAAGAGGTGAAGTGGCCGGCTAGGGTTAGGAGGTTATTTCTTAGAGAAGTATAAGGAGTTGTAAAGGAATAGGAGTCTTGAATAGGAGTCATATTAGGAGTTGGTTAGAAGTAGGAGTCTTGAGTAGGAGTCCTATTAGGAGTTAGTTAGAAGTAGAAGTCTTAAGTAAGAGTCTTATTAGGAGTTAGGGTTTAGAAGCCCTATAAATAGTCATGTAATCCACCTCTTTTCATAAGCAATAGATGAATCTTTTCTGCAACCTTTGAGCAGCAACTTGGAGGGAGGAACCCCTATAGAATTCCAAGGAGGCCGATCCCCTAAAGAGATCAACCCCAAGTTTAGAATCTGCAAGGGTTCTAACACCTGGTATCAGAGCAGTGTTCTTGGCATCTCGCTGCCCTTCCACTGCCATCCATCTGTCACGCCCCCCCCCGAATTTAGTTCTCACTTAGGAGGTGTGAACCTAATTCAAGATTGATAAAATTTAATTCAACAAACAATCTAGGATCCAATCACACCTTTGAGGTCACTAAGAAAAACATTCAAGTCATTCACCTCTACAATCCACAGTTCACAAAACCTGTATAGTCTATAATCATACATCATGTCACTAGATGATTCTTAAAATCCAAAAGCAACTTAACTAAACCATAACTATATCATAAATCCATAAGCGCGGTAATTAATGCAATCACAAAACCAACATGAACTACTTAAATCTGAATCTTTCATAAATTATATCAAACTTCTAATATTTACTCTTAGGTCCCTAGCCATAAACCTTTAATATAATATCATTTAATATAAAATAATTATTAAATAATCCTTATTTTTACAAACAAACCTTTTACTAAATTTTTAAAAATGGGGGATGTTACACTCTCCCCTCCTTAAAAAAAATTTAGTCATCTAAATTTATCATACCTCATTCGACGAAAAGATGAGGATAAGCTTTCATCATTTCTTCCTCAAGCTCCCAAGTTGTTTCCTCTCCAGAATGATATCTCCAGATCACTTTAACTAGAGGGATAACCCGATTCCTCAAGATCTTTTCTTTTTTATCAACAATCTGAGTGGGCTCTTCCACATAAGACAAGTCTTTATCAATCAACATCGACTCATACTTAATGATATGAGAGGGATCAGGTATATACTTTCTGATCATTGAAACATGAAATATATCATGGATATGGCACAATGATGGTGGCAAGGCAATCCTGTAAGCGATAGAACCAACCCTCTCAAGAATCTCAAAAGGTCCAATAAATCTTGGGCTTAACTTTCCTTTCTTCCCAAATCTTACAATGCCTTTAGAAGGGGAGACCTTCAGGAATACAAAATCCCCGATTTGAAACTCAATATTTCGCCTTCTGTTATCAGCATAACTCTTTTGACGACTCTGAGCAGTCTTTAACCTTTTTCTTATAAGTTGAATTTTCTCAGTAGTCTCTTGTACCTTTTCTGGTGCTAATAACTTTCTGTCGCCAATTTCTTCCCAACATATAGGCGTCCTGCACTTTCGCCCATATAAAGCTTCATAAGAAGCCATCTGAATACTTGAATGATAACTATTATTGTAAGTGAACTCAATAAGAGAGATATCTTTATCCCATTCACCTTTCCAATCCATAACATAGGCTTGAAGCAAATCCTCAAGTGTTTGAATGGTTCTTTCTGATTGACCATCAGTTTGAGGGTGATAAGCAGTGCTAAACTTGACTTTAGTGCCAATAGATTCCTGTAACCTTCTCCAAAATCTAGATAGAAATCTGGAGTCTCTGTCAGAGATTATCTCCTTTGGAACACCATGAAGTCTTACTATTTCATTTATATATAAATCTGTAAGCCTATCAAGAGAATAAGTCATATTGATCGGTAGAAAATGTGCAGATTTCGTTAACCTATCAATGATAACCCAAATAGCATCATGCTTTCTAGAAGTTCGGGGTAGTCCTGAAATAAAGTCCATGGTAATACATTCCCATTTCCATTCAGGAATATCTAAAGGTTGCAACAAACCTCCAGGTCTTTGGTGTTCTGCTTTGATTTGCTGACAAGTCAAACACTTTGAAACATATATTGCAATATCCTTCTTCATGCCTTCCCACCAATAATGACTTTGGAGATCTCTATACATCTTAGTGCTACCAGGATGCATGGTGTACTTTGAATTATGACCATCCCTCAGGATTTGATCTTTGATATCTGAGTCATTTGGAACACATATTCTATCCTTAAATCTCAATAGGCCATCCTCTGAAACTCAAAAATTCACTTTCAATCCCTTTTTTACTTCATTCCTTAAGCAGATCAAGCGTCGATCTTGTAGTTGTCCTCTTTTAATTTGTTGAATGAGATCAGGTTGCACTTGGATGGAGGCCATTAATATCATTGAGTCTTGCCCTTTTCTCATAACATTTGAATCATAATTCTCTTCTAATAACTTCAATTGCTTCACAACCAAAGTCGTCATAAAACTTGTAGATTTTCTACTAAGGGCATCTGCTACAACATTAGCTTTACCCGGGTGATAACGAATGGTACAATCATAATCCTTTAGAAGTTCTATCCATCTCCGTTGTCTCATGTTTAACTCTTTTTGAGTAAAAATATACTTTAAACTCTTATGATCAGTAAAGGTTTCAAATGTTCGTCCATAAAAGTAATGCCTCCAAATCTTTAGAGCAAAAACAATTGCTGCCAATTCCAAATCATGAGTTGGATAATTCAGTTCATAACTCTTTAATTGTCTAGAAGCATAAGCAATCACTTTCCCTTCTTGCATCAAAACACATCCAAGGCCCTTTCTTGAGGCATCAGTGTAAACCATAAATCCCTCATCACCACTTGGAATAGTGAGAATAGGGGCACTAGTCAATCTCCTTTTTAACTCTTGAAAACTTTGCTCACAATCATCACCCCATGCAAATTTCACATTCTTTTGAGTGAGTTTGGTGAGAGGTTGAGCGATTCGAGAAAATCCCTCCACAAATCTCCTATAATAACCTGCCATGCCCAAGAAGCTTCTAACTTCTGTCACGTTTGTTGGTACTTCCCACTTAACAACAGCTTCCACTTTCTTTGGATCAACAGATATACCCTTCCCTGAAATCACATGGCCTAAGAAAGCAATTTCATTCAACCAAAATTCATATTTGCTGAACTTTGCATACAACTTCTTTTCTCTTAGTACGGATAATATATTTCTCAAGTGTTCCTCATGCTCCTGATTACTCCTTGAATATACTAATATGTATCAATGAATACAATCACACAATCGTCCAAGAATGGCTGAAATATCCTATTCATCAGTTCCATAAAAGCTGCAGGGGCATTAGTTAAACCAAAAGGCATCACTAAGAATTCATAGTGACCATATCGAGTTCTAAAAGCTGTTTTTGGAATATCCTCCTTCATGATCTTCAACTGATAGTAACCTGACCTTAAATCAATCTTGGAGAATACTTGTGCACCTTGCAATTGATCAAACAAATCATTAATTCTGGGTAGGGGATACTTGTTTTTGATGGTCACCTGATTCAATTATCTATAATCAATACAAAGTCTTAACGTTCCATCCTTCTTCTTAACTAATAGCACTGGAGCACCCCATGGTGAAACACTGGGTCGAATGAAACCCTTATCTAATAGTTCTTGTAGTTGCTTTTTCAATTCCTCTAGCTCGAGTGGTGCCATTCTATAAGGAGGCTTAGATATTGGGGTTGTCCCAGGGACCAAATCAATAGTAAATTCACCCTCTCTATCTGGAGATAAACCAAGTAAATCATCTGGAAATACATCAGGGAACTCTTTGACCACTGTAATTTCATTTAGGTGAGTTTCTTGATTTGAATGCTCCTTTACACACACCATATAACAAAAACAACCCTTCTGCATAAAATGATAAGCTTGAAGTGCTGATATCAAGCAAGGAGGCAAATCATGCCTAATACCCTCAAAGTAAAATATAGGCTGATCTGGTATGCAGAAAGTAATTATTTTTGTATAGCAATCAACACTAGCATGATAGGAAGATAACCAATCCATGCCAAGTATAATATCAAAACCCTGGATCTCTTGGAGAATCAAATCAGCAAGAAGTTCACATTCTCCGATAGAAATCAAACAAGATGGATAAACCAAGTTTGTTGTCAAGGAATCCCCAATAGCAGTAGTTACATATAACATATAATCCAAGGGTCTAGGTTCAATGCCCAAGTAACAAGCAAAGTGTTGTGAAACAAAAGATAAGTTGGAACCAGGATCAAACAAAACTTTTGCATTTCTTTTAGAAACATGAAGAATACCTTCAACCACTGATTTAGAGGCTCTGGAATCTTGTTCAGTAATAGCATATACTCTAGCATGGGCTGTTGACTTAGGAGGCAGTGGCTCTTTCTTCTTGTTCAATGGGCAATCTCTTACTTGATGATCTAATTTCCCGCAAGCAAAACAAGCTCCAATCGTCCGAAAACATTGACTTGTTTCATGATTTAATCCACATTTAGCGCATGAATGAGTCCTCTGTGGTGGTTTTTCTTTCTCAAATCTGGACATCTTGACCCTCTTATAACTTGTTTCAGATTCATTCCCTCTCTTACTTTTGCTGATAAACTTCTTATCTTTCTTGTCCCTGATTTCTTGAATTTTCTCCGAGTCTCTTTCAATTATCAAAGCCCTTTCGACCACATCGGCATAAGCTTGGAGTTTTAATGCTGATATTCGACTTCTTATAGCTGGCCTTAGACCCCTTTCAAATTTCTTTGCTTTTCTAATTTCATCATCAGTTATATGAGTGGCAAATCTGGAGAGCTCAGTGAATTTGGATTCATACTTTGCAACTGTCAAATTTCCCTGAATGAGATCCAAGAACTCCAATTCTTTCTGCTCTCTAATACAATCTAGAAAATATTTATCGTTGAACTTTTCTATGAATGCCTTCCATGTGATTGGCTCATGTTTGATTTCAGAAATCCTTTTAATCATTCTCCACCAGTGCTCGGCCTCTCCTTCCAACATAAAGGCTGCAAGGGAAACCTTTTGGTCTTCAGGGCAATTTAAGACATCAAATATTTTTTCTATCTGCATCATCCATTGTTCTGCTGTCATTGGATCAAGCTCACCACTAAAACTAGGAGGACTAAGCTTCTTAAACTGTTCAATTCCCAACCCAGTATGGTTTGATGCTCCCGTTCTATTATTTCCTCCTTGTTGGACTTGTTGTTGCATCACTTGTGTCATAGTCTCCAGAGTTCCCATAATTCCACTTAATTGATCAGTAGTAGATGCAATAGGAGAACCAGATGTCCTCGTCATCCTCGCTTCCTAAAACAACAAAAGAAATTTTTTTTTTTGATCAATATATGAATAAAATTCACTAAACCACCAAATTCTTTTTATGTATCTAGCAAAACAAAATAATAAAAATAATAATAATCTTAGTGATCCTCAAATCATGCTCTGATACCACTCTGTCACGCCCCCCCCCCCCCCCCCCGAATTTAGTTCTCACTTAGGAGGTGTGAACCTAATTCAAGATTGATAAAATTTAATTTAACAAACAATTTAGGATCCAATCACACCTTTGAGGTCACTAAGAAAAACATTCAAGTCATTCACCTCTACAATCCACAATTCACAAAACCTGTATAGTCTATAATCATACATCATGTCACTAGATGATTCTTAAAATCCAAAAGCAACTTAACTAAACCATAACTATATCATAAATCCATAAGCGCGGTAATTAATGCAATCACAAAACCAACATGTACTACATGTTTATATCAGTACACAGTTTAGACTTAACATTTCCAAAAATCCTGACGTAAGAGGTACTTATCAAATATTTACAAGATACATCAATCTAGATTTGTCATTGATATTTCATTACACCCAAAAAGAACTTATACAACATCAACCTATCAAGTACAAAATATTTGCCCCAAAATCTTCTAGTCTTCCACTGCCTCAACCCAATTTACATATTTTAGTGAGCGATAAGCTATCCTGAAAAATTTATATAGCAACGGGGTGAGCATATAAAGCTCAGCAAATGACTAACATATCCATAGCAAAGAGGACAGTTTTCAAACAAATGAGGTATCAAAATACAAAGCAGAGATACAGGATGAAACAATAGCATGTTTTGTTTGAATGCAGAATTACAATATCATATCGTTCGAAGCACGTTTTATTCATACAATCGAGGAAAGGTAATTGGAGCATATCATTGGCATAAGGAGCATATCGATGACATACGGTAGTTTTCAAGGTATAACAAAGACTTATAACATTTCATAAATATATCAAAGAACAAAACATGAATAGAAGCTCAAATGTCACATGACGATGCATTCATTTCATTCTTATCCGAAGCATGCATAGAAACATAGCCAAAGCTTTAGATATCATATCAAACACATAGAAGGTGAAGTGGGATCATAACATAATATGGTCCATCTATTTCTGAATGACCAACAAACATAAGTCTCCTACGTCTGGGAGCTCCATCCACCCACGTCTGAGTGAAGTCATAGGGGGCCGGCAGAGCATCGTGGGCTCTAATCATAACTCCCTTTACCATTTCTGGCAAAGGTTCATATTTATCCCACAAACACCAGAGTACAAAGGGACAGTATGAATAATGAAATTAGCATATATTGGAAGAACATGCGGAACAACGAAATGTACATATGCCTTTCGAGTCAATACGATACAAACATAATCTTTCACAAATGTATTTAGATTTGAAAGGAAACAAAATCAAGGGCATACAAGGATTTCAAGAAATCACATATAGCTCAATTGAAATAAGAAAGTTAGATAAATTCAATGTCCAAAGAAATGAAATTGGAAGAGGCACATATCGAAAGCAAAATGCGGAACAATGGGATGCATGTGCCGAATCATTACGATGCAAACATGAACTTTAGATGATAGCTGCGGATATACAAATAAATAAAGGATAAAAGTATACAGGAATTTAAGGTAATAATGTAAAGCTTAACTGAAGTAAGAGTTTTTGCCAAAATCGATTTCCAAAGGGAAGTAACAAGGAAAGCCGAAATCGACCAAAGCTCGATTCTGGCAGAATTTGATAGGAACATTGTATGAACTATTTGGATAACCAATTATGCTCCAATTTATAAAAAATAGGTGTCATTAGAAAGCTTTGCCAATCTAGTTTTAGGCAAATTAAGTTTTACAAGATTTGGAATTAACAACAGGGAGTTACAGATAATTTCGTAGCTAAAGGTCTGAAAATATTAGCTTTGTTTTACTGAATCCATAGGGTCGATGAAAGCAGATGTTTTAGTTAGAAATTCTAATCCAAAAATTTCAAATCGGTATATACAGAAAGAATTTTGAGTCTATCTTCGAATAAATCATACTTTGTATGAATCTGAGTTCACAGCAGAAAGTTATAAGTAGTTAAGCAACAAGAGGTCAGAAATTTCAGTCCCTGTTTTGCAGAATCTGTAGGGTTAATTTAGACAGAAGTCTTAGTAGGCATTTAAACTCCAAATCATTCGATCTTTATATCAAAATAAATATTTTCTTGTCTACTTTCAAATGGAATAGGTTTTGTTTAAATCAGAGTTTATTACAAAATGTTATGATCGAAACATGCATAGAGGTCAGATTACCGAAAAATTACAGATTCATAGCTTTATATCAAAACGAAAGAAGGTATGGTTCTCAGTTGAAATCTTTCAAATTTTGCAGAATAAAAATGGAAACAGAGATTAAGGTTACTGTGGGATTGGGTTAGAACGCTTGCCTTCAAATTATTTGAATCCCAAATGTGAGAAAATTGATGAAAAACCTCAAGCTCTTCTTCTTCTTCTTCTTCTTCTTCTTCTTCTTCTTCTCTCAAACTCACGTTGGCTGCAACTCTTCAGGTTTGTTTTCTTTAACCTTTCATCTAATTATTTAGGTTTTGGCTAATACAAAAATTGCAAGGTGTCATGCATGCATGAAAGGGGCTAGGTATCATCTTTAGAGCAAAGATAAGTGGCACCAACCTTATGTTAGTTAGTGACACATGTCCACTATATTTTTTTTTCTTTTTTTTTTCTAACTTAAATCTGAATCTTTCATAAATTATATCAAACTTCTAATATTTACTCTTAGGTCCCTAGCCATAAACCTTTAATATAATATTATTTAATATAAAATAATTATTAAATAATCCTTATTTTTACAAACAAACCTTTTACTAAATTTTTAAAAATGGGGGATGTTACACCATCAGCCCTCCACAACCGCCCAAAGCAATTCCCACAATTGCTTAAAAGATCGTCGCCGAATTCCGCCATCATCTCCACCACCGCGGATCATCCTTTGATCTCCCCGTGAATTGCAACAAGTTCTGGTTTCCTACCTTACTGCTGCTGCAATTTAGTTATCCTTATTCAAAAATCAAAAAAAAAAAAATTGTTCCTATATTGCTGCATAAACCTTTCATCACAAAGTTTTCATCTCTACGACGAAAGATACATTGCAGAATTCCAACCGCATAGCACCATCTGTTTGATTTTGTTACTATGCTTTTTCTATCCAAATTTCTATAAAATTTTTATGACATCTTTGACACTTCCTAACAGCAGATTTCCCTTTGGTTTTTTCAAAAAATTCTCAATATAAACCATTGATCTTTTACGTCTAATCTGCTATACTTGAAAATCTGCACTGTAAAATTTCAGCCGCATAGCACTGTTTGTTTGATCTTGATACTACATTGTTTCTATCCAAATCTCTACGAAATTTTTATGATAGCTTTGGTACTTCCTAACAGTGGATTACCCTTTTGTTTCATCAAAAAATTCTCAATATAAACCACTGATTTTTATGTCCAATCTACTATACCTAAAAATCTGTATTGCAAAAAATTTCAGCCGCATATTGTTGCCTTAACCCATCTATTTGCAATCTTTATTGAATGAAATTTCTTATACACTTCATAGATCATCTTGGCTTCCATCTAAGATTGATCTATTAAGAAATTCATCTCTTAAAATGATTTTATGTTGCTGTAAATTTTCGTCGTAACCCACTGAAATTTTTCGACGAGAATTCTGCAATCGCAACTTGCACCAATTTCCTTGCTATTATACTGCCAAAATTTTTTTGATTAAATTAGATATCCTTGCTGTCATATAAACTGTGATTTTGCTATTAATTCCCTCCTCAATTCTCTCAAGTTTTTGGTGGAAATTACATCGAGAAACCGTTGTTTCTTCGACGACAATTCTACTCTTACAAGATAGCACATACTTGCTGCAACTTCCACTGATTTCTATCAAACCATTGCTACCATCTACCATAGATCCAAAACATTCATCCATAGCCCTAAAACTCCACCAAATCACACCCTCAAACTGTACCCAAAACTGCCATAAAACAAGCCTAAATCATAGCCTACATCCACCGATCCACCAACCCTTTCGACCATCACTTCTCTTAACCTATACATGCCTTTAACCTAACAATAAAAAAGATATCTTAACATCATAAATTTGGAGGCATATACTATGGTATCTAAGGAGGCAATCAATGCTAAATTCGAAGCCTTGGAGGCGCGAATGGAGGATAAGATTCGGATGCTCTATACCGAACTCAGATTGGGCCTACCACTAAGCCCGAAAAAATCATATCAAGGAGAGAGCTTTTCCCAATCGCACCAGGCCCGAAGAGATGAGTTCCAAGGGAGGGGAGGCTCTATACTAACCCCAACTATCCATGCATAAGGATAAATTTTCCTAGATGGGAAGAAGGAGACCCGATTGGTTGGATCTCGCGCGCGGAGCGATATTTTCGGTACCACAAAATCGCAGACGCATCTATGGTGAAAATTGCTGCTATACATCTTGAAGGGGATGTCATACAGTGGTTTGACTGGTTTGAATATACTTATGAAGTCCTTTCATGGCAACAATTTAAAGAAGGACTATTGATCCGCTTCAGACTAATGGATTACGAGAATATTGACGAACAACTAGCAAAGATCCGACAAACCTCCACCATTCAGGAGTACCAAACCAGGTTTGAAAGGTTATCTAATCAAACTCGTGATTGGTCTTAAAAACAGCTATTGAGGACCTTCATTGAGGGCTTCAAGCCGGAGATCTGAGGAGAAGTTAAAGCGCGACAACCGTATACGCTTATGGCAGCCATCTCTTTCGCACGACATCAAGAGGAGCAATTGAACCGTGAAGCTCGGAGGACTAGGGTCGCTCCTCAACCAGTAATATTGAAGCCCTCAGCCCCCCCTACTGTCGACCAAGTCCCTACACCAAAGAGGTTAACAAGAGAAGAGCTTCGGGAGCGATATGCGAAGGGGTTATGTTGGCATTGCGACGAGCCATGGAGCTGTGAGCATCGTTGTAGTAAAGGGAGACTTCTTATGATTGAACCAGTAGAAGAAGAGGTCATTGAACATCTAGAAGAGAGTCTTGAACATAAAGAAGAAGATGTAGAAGAAGAACTTAATCATTGTGCTAACTACGATATTTCCTAAGACATTTACTACAACTTGCTCCGGTGCGTCAATCGCTTCTTCCAGCGAGCTTCCGGCGAACTTCCATCGATCATCCGATGAACCCTCGGTAATGCTCCTGCGGACTTCCAGCAAACTCCTGGACTTACGACGATCCACTTGGTGAGTTCCGACGAGCTTCTTTGGCAAGCTCATGGACTTCTCGGATTTGTTCCCGTAGAACCTCCGACGATTGTCCGAACTTCCATCGAACTCTCGAACTCCCAACGTGATCATTGTCTTGATTCCAGCGTAACTCCTGCTGCATATCTTACTTTCATCGTAGTTAATCCTGCACACTTAAAACAAAACTTCGATCGAGACAATTAATCCTAAGCAATTAACCAAGTTGTCCGGCATGTCATTGGTCCCTCGACGCTTCGTCCGATTCTTCGGCGCATCGTCCTCTCCTGTAGCCTATTGCCTAATCGGCCAGTTGACTCTGCAACTCCGATATCCTTGGCACAATACCCGCTCTTCTTGGCCCGATGCTCGAGTCCACGGCCCGAAGCCTTCTATCAATACGTCGACCGATCCACCGGCCCGTCGTCCAATCTTCTAACATGTTCCTCCGGCACAACATGATTTTCCTGCTTTAATTGTCTCATCCTGATCGAAGCATCCTGCGTCACTCAAACCACAAATTAAATCATAAACATATATCAAGTAGTTTCATCATCAAAATACGAGATTCAACAATCTCCCCCTTTTTTATGATGACAACCACTTGATGACGGAGTTAAACTTAACTCCCGGAGTTTAAACAAACTCCCCTTATCAATATGCCATATTGATAGAACCTTGAATTTCAAACTGAATTCAAGTTATTGCAATATTCATCATGAATACTTGCAACACGTCATCATGAACTTATGCATAAACTTATGCATAACATCATACTTCTCCCCCTTTGTCATCAACAAAAAGGAGAAGTCCAACTATTCTTGTGTTTGGAATATTAGTTTAACTTATTGCATGAAAAACATAATATCAAGTTTTATTATCATGCAGTTTTGAAGCCAGAAAATTTAGCAAATGTTACATCATGCTTAGAACATTCAAGCTATCAAGTTTTAGATATGCAAGTTTTACAGCATACAAGATAGCACTTTTAGAACATACAAGCTAGCAAATGTTACATCTTGCTTCTTGAAATATGCAAGTTGCAAGCTAGCAAATTTTTGCTTCCTTTGCAATGTTTGAGCTTGCAATTTTGCTTCCATTGCAAGGTGTAAGTTTAGTATGTCTAATTTTCTTGAGATAACAACTATTTACTTCTCTTTATACTATAAGCTAGCAATTTTTACGATATGCAAGTTTTACTACATACAAGCTAGCAAAAATTTCGAAAGCAAATGCAATATAGCTTTCTTGTGTAAGCTTATGATTCTTGCTTCCTATTGCAAAGTGCAAAGTGCAAGTTGCAAGTTTTGCTTCTTGAGATAGGCAAGATAGCACTTTTGCAATTTTTGTTTGGCAAGCTTGTGATGTTCAAGATAACAAGCTCTTTCTTCTCTTTTGAGAAGTGTCATTTTTGCTTTCTTTGTAAAGTGCAAGCTAGCAAAATGCCAAACTAGCAAGTGATAATGTTTTACATGAGGCAAGCAAACAATTTGGCAAGTGTTACATTTGCATCTTCTCTTTAGAGGAGTGTAATTTTTGCTTTCATCTTGAATTGTGTAAGCTAGCTAGTTTGCCTCTTTTCATGATGTCCACGCTAGAAATTCTTGCTCCCCCTTTGTCATTGTCAAAAAGAAGGGAAGACCCTTTTTTCAATTTTCAGATTATGACAAAGGTAAGTATCAATTTTATTTGTGCATTATTATATATTCAAATTAAAACATACACAATTTCAAAAACCTTATTTTTCATGCACGATACCGAAAAATAAATCAATCATCATTAGTGGGTATATCATACATGATACTCAAACATTAAATTTTTTAAGCATTTATCAACATGTTGATCATGATACCAAACATTCATCATTTAAAGCATTCATAATACATATCATATACAATACATCATGTACATCATTGTCATAAGTATTGCATGCATCATTTTAAATTCATGAATATTTCATCATTGCATGCATCATGCCAAATCATAAAATATACAATCATCATTAATGCATGATTCCTAATTAACATTTATTTTGCAACATGATGGTACCAAATTTGTCAAATTACATTCTACCATACATGATCAAAACTTCTTATTTGTATACATCAAAACAAATTAATGAATATTTCATGTATTCTTATCATCACATAAGGAATATCAAGAAGAATTATTAGGTGATGAGATAAACATTTCATAAATACAAGGAATTGCATAAAAATCATATCATGAAAGATTAGAACATGTGAATACCAAAAGATATGATTTCTTTTTGAAAAACGTACTCCATAATTAAAAAGAAAATCTTAGAAGAACGATTAATGAAAAAATCTTGATTCATAATAAATCTTAATTTGTAAATATCACGGAACCAAGATCATGATTTTGGATAAAACTCATTCAAATTCAAATCACCAAAAATCATTTTTATGGTTCACAAAATTCGTAACATAAGTAGATTCATGATTTCATTGATAATATATTTTCTCCTTTTTTTTATTTATGTTAAACATGCATCAACGTTTAGGATCGAAAAATGAATTTCATCATAAAACCATCAAGATCAATAGATTCTCAAAAATGAATTATTATGATCAAGAAAATCCGAAAATAAAATTTAACACTTTCATGCATTCGGACAAGGTTTTGCTATAGATTTTCAAGTTCAATCATGAAGATAAAACATGCTCATGATCATAGAAATTTTTGTATCCAAAACACATAATTTTCAACATGTTATTAAGGCATGTAATAGTGTAAAATCATCATGGCAATTAAGTGATTTGAACATTGAATCAAGAAAGTCCGAAAAATATTCTTAATAAGTTCATGCATTCGAGCACATTTTTGCCATAGTTTTTCAAATATACTCATGAAAATAACACATGCTTATCATCACGTATAGCTTAAAATCTCATGCATAAAATTGTTAATCAAAATATTTAATTTCATCATTATGCATTTCTTCAAATCAAACATAATTTTTTTTAATCAAAATTGAGAAATAACAATGGAAATCAACGTAATACACATTATTACTTCTTAACCATGATTTCATATTTTCAATCAAGATCATTTTATTTGTTTATCATAAAATATGCAATATTATCATTTTCGAAATTACTTAGCATGATCATAATTTTTTTTTTTAAACATGTAATTTTTAAGAAAATTAATTCTAAACTAAAAAAGAAAATACATCATGAAAGCATCAAGTAATTTCAAAATAAATTTGGGGGATTTCGATTACCTCATCATTGAAAGTGGTTAAGGCGTAGTTTGCCACCTCGCCTTTCTTGATTTTCTCCTCGTCTTCGGAGGAGCTCGATTCATCCCACTTTGTGTTCTTCTTCTTTGGCCTCTTCCTTTGTTCAAGTTTATTGTTTATTTTAGATTTTTGTTTAATAAACTTATTAAGATTTAGTGTTCGAAGTTCAAGTTCATCATTGTCCTCATCACTTGAGTCATCGCTCAAGTGGTATTCATTTGTCCGGAGTTCCAAATCCTTCCTGTTCTTTGGAAGGTGATTTTGTTCATCATGTTTATCATGTGCATTGTGCACCATTTCATATGCCATCAACGAACCAATTAGTTCTTCAAGTGGTAAGTTGTTTAGGTTTTTAGCTTCTTGTATTGCAGTTACTTTTGAATCCCACTTCTTAGAAAGAGAATGCAAAATCTTGTTTACGAGTTCAAAATCCGAAAAATATTTTCCAAGAGCTCTTAAACTATTGACGACATCTGTGAAACGGGTGTACATGTCGCCTATAGTCTCGCTTGGTTGCATTCGAAAAAGCTCAAAATCATGCAATAAAATGTTAACTTTCGAGTCTTTGACTCTACTAGTTCCCTCGTGCGTGATTTCAAGTGTTCGCCAAATGTCAAAAGCCGTTTCGCACGTAGAAATCCGATTAAACTCATTTTTGTCCAAAGCGCAAAATAAGGCATTTATAGCCTTTGCGTTTAAAGAAAAATACTTCTTCTCCAAATCCGACCATTCATTCATCGGTTTAGAGGGAAGTTGAAAACCATTTTTAACGATATTCCATAAATCCAAATTCATAGAAATCAAGAAAACTCTCATTCGAGTTTTCCAATAAGTGTAGTCCAATCCGTTAAACAACGGTGGACGAACAACCGATAAGCCCTCTTGAAAGCCATTAAGAGCCATTTCTCATCTCGGGTGTAAATCTGAAATGAGAAATACTGGGCTCTGATACCAATTGTTAGGATCAAGAGCACTAAGAGGGGGGGCTGAATTAGTGTAGCGGAAAACTTTCGATGATTAAAAAAGTATTCGTACGATAAAAGCGATTTCGGTAGAAAAGCCGATTCGTAAATCTCTTTAACTTGTAATCAAGCGAGATGTAGTTAAAGGAAATCTATGAAGGCAGTTTGCAGTTACGATGAAAGTTAAAATGTAAGCGCAAATTGAAATATGATGTTCGTACGATAAAACTGATTTACGTCTAAACGCCGATTCGGAAAATACTGAACTTTGAAACACGATCGTATATGCGCAAAAGGCAGTAAGCTTTTGAGGAGGTTTGCAGTAAAGATAAGATGCTCAAAGTAAATGCTAATCTAGATTTAGAGTGGTTCGGTCAATCTTGACCTACATCCACTTTTGGCTTCCTCCTCCGACGAGGTCACCGACGTCCACTAGAGGCCTTCCTTCAATAGGCGAAGGCCAATCACCCTTTTACAGTTTCACTCCTTTTGACGGGTTTAGGAGACAACCCTTACAGAATTTTCTTTTCTCTCTTATCAGATTAGAACTTGGAAGAAAAGAGGAAGAAGAACTTTCAACTCATACAACACTTTTGAGCTCTAAAAATCACAAAGTAAAATCAGAATTTCGGTGGTTTTTGGGTGCCCTTTCAGTGCTGAAAGGGTGGGATATTTATAGGCCCCAACCCAGTTTGAATTTCGAGCTCCAACTATCAATTCTCGGAATTCCGGGATCTGGCGGTTGCATCGCCTGGCAGAGCTCAAAGACTGAGCCTCTGGGCGGTGCCACCTCCTGTCAGGGGCGGTTGCACCTCCTGCCAGAGCTCGAAGACCGAGCTCAGGCGGTGCCACCGCCTGACTGAGGCGGTTGCACCTCCTGCCAGAGCTCGAAGACCGAGTTCAGGCGGTGCCACCTCCTGTCAGGGGCGGTTGCACCGCCCAGTCTCGCTCGGAGACTGAGCCCAGGCAGTGCCACCGCCTGGCAGAAATCAGGGTCCGAATGGGTTGATCCATTCGGCCCAATTTGGGTTTTTCAAGGCCCCAATTGCCCCAAGATTAAGTTAATGGGATCACCTCCCATTTCCAACTTAATCATTATGCTAACTACGATATTTCCTAAGATATTTACTGCAACTTGCTCCGGTGCGTCAATCGCTTCTTCCAGCGAGCTTCCGGCGAACTTCCGTCGATCATCCGATGAACCCTCAGTGATGCTCCTACGGACTTCCGGCAAACTGCTGGACTTGCAACGATCCACTTGGTAAGTTTCAACGAGCTTCTTTGGCAAGCTCATGGACTTCTCGGATTTGTTCCCGCAGAACCTCCGACGACTGTCCGAACTTCCGTCGAACTCTCGAACTCCCAACGTGATCATTGTCTTGATTCCGGCGCAACTCCTGCTGCATATCTTACTTTCATCGTAGTTAATCCTGCACACTTAAAATAAAACTTCGATCGAGACAATTAATCCTAAGTAATTAACGAAGTTGTCCGGCATGTCATTGGTCCCTCGACGCTTCGTCCGATTCTTCGGCGCATCATCCTCTCCTACAGCCTATTGCCCAATCAGCCAGTTGACTCCGCAACTCCGATACCCTTGGCACAATACCTGCTCTTCTTGGCCCGATGCCCAAGTCCACGGCCCGAAGCCTTCTGTCGATACGTCGACCGATCCACCGGCCCGTCGTCCAATCTTCTGACATGTTCCTCCAGCACAACATGATTTTCTTGCTTTAATTGTCTTATCCTGATCGAAGCATCCTGCGTCACTGAAAAACGTAGATTAAATCATAAACATATATCAAGTAGTTTCATCATCAAAATATGAGATTCAACAGCCCCGTCCAAGCGTACCACCGCCCAGTCCGGCGGTGCCACTGCTCGACCTTATGGGTCACTGGTTGGGCTCCTAATTTGGCCCAAACTAGTCTATATTAGGGCCTAGTTGACCCCTAACCAGGTTATAGGATTAGCCCTTAATCCTAACCCTAATTACATACAAACTATAAAATTAATACATAGTCCTAAGTAGGTTTTTAATCGGCAACGTCGAGTTTCCTTCCGGTGAGCTTTCCGGTGAACTTTTGGCGGACTTCCGATACACCGTCGGATTTCTTCCGGTGGACTCCTAGCAGGCTCTCGGTCTTGTGGTGAGTTCAGCGAGTCTTTGGCAAGTAGCCGAACCTTCTCGATGATCTCTGTGAACCTCCGACGATCTCTTCGGCGGACTTCCGAAAACTTTGGCAAGTCCCTGATTCCTTCTCGGTTGGTGCCGGCTGCACTTCCGACGATTCTTCGGACTTTCGACGGATTCTTGAACACCCATCGAACTTGACTCCGGTAGACTTGCTTTATGTCTTCAAGCTATCGTAGTTAATCCTGCACACTTTACTCAATAATATGGATTAGATCAATTAACCCATCAATTGACTTCATCAAAATCTGAGATTCAACAATCTCCCCCTTTATTATATGCCATATAATAAGAAGATAAAAACACTTATTCAATCTCTTTGAATTCAAGCCTACACTGATAAGTTCTATCCGTTGAACTTATCGTTATTCTCTTTAAGCATGAGCAAATATGAAACTTCGTATTTCTCATAATTTCAAGCTATGAAAATTATTTTCAAGTCGAATGATAAAAGACAATTATCATTTTGACAAGAGGTATGAAATTTTAACATGAATCTCATGATATAAATGCAAGGCATGATTTCATATGATCATGAGATGAAACGACAACCAATCTAAAAACTTCTATATTGCAATATTCTCAAAAAGTTTTGCGATGCATATAAGACATTTTTCATTGCATTATACAACATATAGGCTTTTGCAATATATATAAGTCATGCTATCATATTTGCACAAGTCATCAGTCTTTTGCTCAGTCTTCTCCCCCTTTGTCATCAACAAAAGGAGATGAAGTTTTAAGCATACAATTTGTGATCATAAAATCATCTCATAAAAAAAATTTCAACATTAAGATCGATCATACAAAATTTAAGATATTTAAAGATTCTTTTAACACTTTTAAGATGAGATAATTTAGAATTATATTGAAACCTTACGCAAAGTCCTACACTAAATATGATATCCGGTCTAGTTGCAGTGAGGTAAAGTAAACTACCTATCATTCTCCTATATGTTTTTTGATCAAAGTTTTCATAATTTTTATCCATATCTAACTTAGTGGAAGTACTCATAGGAGTGTTTATCGCTTTTGAACCATCCATGTTAAATCATTTTAACAATTCTAATGTATATTTAGATTTATTAAGAAATATACCATCACTAAGTTGTTTAATTTGTTATCCTAAAAAGAAGGTTAATTCTCCTATTAGGCTCATTTCAAATTCATGACTCATACACTTGGCAAATGATTCACATAGTGATTCATCCGAATAATCAAAAATAATATTATCAACATAAATTTGAACAATAAGAAAATTATTTTTAAAATATTTGATAAACAATGTAGTATCAACCTTGCCTTTTATAAAATTATTTAAAATAAAAAAGGAACTAAACCTTTCATACCAAGCTCTAGGAGCTTGTTTTAAGCCATAGAGAGCCTTAGTCAATTTAAATACATGACTAGGAAGAAGAGAATTTTCAAATCCGGGAGATTGTTCAACATACACTTCTTCGGAAATAAAACCATTCAAAAAAGCACTTTTGACATCCATTTGAAATAGTTTAAAATTATTACTACTAGCATAGGTAAGGAGTATCCTAATGGCTTCTAATCTTGCCACAGGAGCGAAGGTCTCTTCGTAGTCGATACCTTCTTCTTGGTTGAAACCTCTGGCCACTAGTCTAGCCTTGTTTCTAACCACGATACCACATTCATCTTGCTTATTTCTAAAGACCCATTTAGTACAAATGACTAAATGGTCATTAGGTCTAGGAACAAGCTTCCATACCTCATTCCTCTCAAATTGGTTCAATTTCTCTTGCATTGTAAAAACCCATGAATCATCTTTTAAGGCTTTGTCAATGTATTTAGGTTCAATTTGAGAAAGGAACGCAGCGTTAGAACAAAAATTCTTGAAGGAAGAACGAGTTTGAACCCCTTTTGATGTATCTCCTATAATTCTTGAAGCGGTAATACCACCGCTTCACATAGTTTGAAAGACTTTGTCTAGGTGGTACCACCTATAGGGAAATCTAGGTGCGATATCACATGCACAATAGAAGAACAGAAAACAAAAATCTCTAAATTTTCCAAAAATGTGTTCATCATCATGCGAAGATTGGTATGAAAAAACTCGTAAAACTTAAATCCACATATGAGATAGTTGTGTTTTACCTAGGGAGATCGTATATCCCTGAATCCCTATAGATTTGTAGGAGAGGATGAAGGAGGTCAAGTGTCCTCCTCTCTGGCGGTGATCCACACAGCAGGGTTGCGACGACGTTCCTTTAATTGCTGTCCAAATCTCCACACCTGCTATTTGAGGAGGAGAAGGTGAGAGGAGAATAGGAGGTGGCAACCAAGAAACCTCTAGCCTATGGGTCTTTAGTTCTCTCCTATTTATAGAGGCTCCTTGTCAACTTAACCCTAATAGATCCTGCCCTATTGGGTATTGGATCTCCATCCAACTACCTAAGCCTCATAGATTAGTAGATCTCTATCCAATAATCTCTCATTGGCTCTTATTGGATCTAATCCATAGGATCAATAATTTAGGGGCTTATTGGATATCCAATAAGATAGGAGCTCCGACGGATATCTCATATCTGAACCTCTACTCATTGTAATGTTTACTATATGTGTGTGACCCTCTATACCCAATATCGAACTGGTTGTAAGTTATACTTATTAGAACTCCTTCTAGCTCAGTGAATTATTATCTTCATAATAATTCACTCAACTCATCGACTATAGATGTACTATGCCACTACTCCGCAACCCCTAGATGATATAAGGGAATCCAATCCTTTGGACCTATCTGTCCTTAGTTACCATGTACCTATAGTCCCTCATCCTTCTAATATCCCAAAGACCGTATATCGGGCTATTGAATCTCGAATTTTGATGATGAAACCAATTGATAAGTGTTTCTGATTTGATCTCCGTTTTGAGTGATACAGGATGCTTCGATCAAGATGAGACAATTAAAGTAGGAAGAATCATGTTGGGCTGGAGGAAAACATGTCAAAAGAGTGGATGTCAGGCCGGAGGATCGATGGATGTATCGACAGAAGGCTTCGGGCGATGGATTCGGGCTTTGGCCAAGAAGAGCGGATATTACGCCAAGGATATCGGAGTTGCGGAGGTCAAATGGCCGATTGGGCAATAGGCTGCAAGAAAGGATGATGCGCCGAAGAATTAGACGAAGCATCGATGGACCAATGACATGGCGGACGACATGATTCATGCTTAGTAATAATTGTCTAGATCGAAGTGTGTTTTTATGTGTGTAGGATTAAAGCAAAATGAAGTCCCAAAGTCAAGAATGCAATTTCATTGGGAGTTCGAGAGTTCGTCGGAAGTCCGGACGTTCATCAAAAGTTCTATCAGAATTAATCGAGAAGTCCTAAAGCTTGCCAAAGAAGCTCATTCTTGCCAAGAAGATCGTCGTGAAGTCTAGGAGCTTGCCGGGAGTCCACTATAATATTGCCGATGTTGAATCTCGGATTTTGATGATGAAGTCAATTGTAATTTATTTGATCTAATTTATATGTTGAGAAAAGTATACAGGATTAACTACGATAGTAGTAAGACATAAAGCAAGTGTTGCCGGAGTCAAGATCGAGATCTAATTGGGAGTTCGAGAGTTCGACGAAAGTTCGAACGTTCGTTGGAAGTTCTACGGGAACCAACTGAGAAGTCCAGGAGCTTGCCATAGAAGCTCGTCGAAACTCGCCAAGAAGATCATCATAAAGTCCAGGAGCTTGCCGGGAGTCCACCAGAGTATTGCCGAGAGTTCGTCGGATGTTTGCCGAAAGTACGCCGGAAGCTCACCGGAAGAGCAATTGACACACTAGAACATGAAGTGCAGTAATCATGTCTTAATTATTGTAGTTAGAGTGTAAATTAAGTTAGGATTGGGAGGTAATCCTACTAACTTAATTTGGATCCAACTGGGCGTTAAGTAGGGCTGGTTTGGGCCAGATTCAAGGCCCAACCAGGACCCTGAATTCCTGGCTGGCGGTGGTATCGCCCCTGTCAGGCGGTGGCACTGCCGGCATTTATTACTGCCAGCGGTGGTACCGCCCCTATTAGGCCATGGTACCATTAGAGCTTAGTCTCTAAGCTCTGTCAGGCGATAGTACCACCCAGACTGAGTGGTAGTACCACCCAGACTGAGCGGTAGTACCACCTAGTGTCAGGTGTCAAGCGGTAGTACCGCCCAGTAATGGTGGTGGTACCGCCAGTACCCCAAAAATCTAGGATGAGACACTTCTTGGCTCCATTTTTTAAAGCCATTGAGGTCTATAAATACCCCACACTTTTCTGCATGAAAGGGCAGTGAAAACTTGATATATTCTTGAGTCTTTGAAGTGTTAAAGAGTTGTAAAAGTGCTAGAGTTCTCCTCCTCCCTTTCTAAGTGTTGAGATCATTCAAGAGATGAGTGAAACTTGTAAGGGTTATCTCCTAAACCCGACAAAAGGAGAAAAGCTGTAAAAGGTGGTTGGTCTTCGCCTATTGAAGGAAGGCCTTTAGTGGACGCCGATGACCTCATCGGAGGAGGAATCCGAAAGTCGATGTAGGCCACATTGACCGAACCACTCTAAAACTCAGTTTGCATTTACTTTGAGCAACTTTTTTTTATAGTAAACTGCCTCTCCTCACTATGCTTTAACTACGTTTACATACGCTTTCAAGTAAACACCTTTCGAGATCGACTTTAATCGTACGAAGACTTTACAAAACCGATGCTTTTCATTTGTGTAATTTATATTACTGCAAATCACCTTAGTCTTCTCTTGCACTTTCACGAAAGCTTTCAAGTTCAAAGTCTTTCCGAAATGGTTTAAATCGAAACCATTCTCGTCGGAATCGGTTTTAATCGAAACAAGTTTTTTTTTTGAAATAACGATAGTTTTCCATTGCACTAATTCACCCCCCCTCGTAGTGCCACTCTTGATCCTAACAATTGGTATCAGAGCAAGGTTCACTCTCATTTGGTTTTAAACCTAAGAGAGATGGCATTTTCCAACAACCTAGAGGGCCATTCAATTACACGTCCGCCCATGTTCAATGGGATGGATTACACATATTGGAAGACTAGAATGAGGATCTTCCTAATTTCAATGGATTTTGAGCTTTGAAACATTGTTAAAAACAGTTTTCAAAAGTCTTCTCTTCCAATAAACGATTGGAATGAGTTAGAGAAGAAGACTTTTACTTTAAACGCAAAGGCCATGAATGCCTTATTTTGTGTATTAGATAAAAATGAGTTTAATCGAGTATCGATTTGTGAAATGGCTTTTGACATTTGGCACACACTCGAAGTGACTCATAAAGGCACTAATAGAGTGAAGGAGTAAAAAATTAATCTTTTAGTGCATTCTAATGAGTTGTTTCGAATGAAACCGAGTGAGACCATTGGAGACATGTACACCCGATTTACGGATGTCGTCAATGGTCTAAAATGACTTGGTAAAGGTTTCTCGGATTTTGAACTCGTTAAAAAAGTTTTAAGATCCCTTCCAAAAATTTGGGACCCTAAAATAACGGCTATTCAAGAGGCCAAAAATCTAAATAATTTTCCTCTTGAAGAACTAATTGGGTCACTAATGATTTATGAAATGACATGAAAAGCTCATAAAGAGCTTGAGGACACCCTTCCAAAGAACAGAAAGGATATAGCATTGAGAATACAAGAAGACTACTTGAAAGAAAACTCAAGTGATGAGGACTTTGATGAAGACTTGACACTATTAACAAGAAAATTCAAAAAATTTATAAAAAAAATAAATTCAAAAATGATATAAAAAATAAATTTGAACAAAAAAAAGAACAAGTGATATGCTATGAATGCAAGAAGCTGAGACACTTCAAGATTGAATGTCCCCAAGCAAAGAGGAGGCAACCAAAAAAGAAGGCGCTCAAAGCTACATGGGACGACTCAAGTGCTTCCGAAGAAGAGGAGTCAACCAACACTGAACAAGTTGCTCACTATGCGCTAATGGCTATTGGAGATGAGGTAACAAGTTCATTAGACGCAAATTTAACTTTCGATGAGCTTTCAAATGCCTTTCATGAATTATTTGATGAATGTAGAATTTTGAGTAAAAAGGATAATTCTTTGAAAAAGGAATATACTTCTCTTATTAGCAATTTTGATAGAGTAAAGATTGTGCATGAAAATAGCTTAGCTCCCTGTACAAAATGCCATGATTTAGAAATACTTCAAAAGGAAAAATTGCTACTCAAAGATAGCTTGAAGAAAATTGAGGTTGGTAGCAAGTCCTTGAACATGATCCTTGCCAACAAGGGTCACATTCATAGGAAAGGTAGAATCGGATCTGTGAGTAACTCTCATCAAAATCCAACCACCTTTATTAAAGGCCCTACCTTGCATGTATCACCTCACACCAAATGCAACTTTTGTTGTAAACCTAGACATGTTGCGAACAAATGTCCATTCAAGAAATATAATTAACATAAATTGATTTGGGTTCCTAAAAAACCTCAAATGACTCAATGCAATATGATAAGCAATTTATATCGATTTTTAAGACACCCAAGATTAAATGGGTACCTAAAAATCATCATTTTTTGTAGAAACGTTTACCATCACAAGTTAGGAGCAAGAGATAGTACCTTGATAGTAGATGCTCAAGGCATATGACCGGAGATGAATATGTCACCTTTGGAGATAACAACAAGGGTAAAATTATTGGCAAAGGAATCATAGGGAACAAATCCAACTTCTTTATTAAAGATGTATTGTTAGTCGATAGGTTAAAGCATAACCTCTTGAGCATTAGTCAATTGTGTGATAAAGGATATATTGTTAAATTTGAATCTAATGCTTGCATTATTGAAAAACCATACAAAAACACATTTATGATTACACTAAAACAAAATAACGTATACACCATTGACATTAATGATCTTTGCAATGAAATATGTTTTTCAATTTTAAATGATGATGCTTGGCTTTAGCATAGGAGATTATGTCATGCTAGCATGAAACTAATCACCCAAATTTCATCTAAAGAACTTGTAAGAGGAATTCCTCATATCAAGTTCATCAAAGATAATATGTGTGATGCTTGTCAACTAAGAAAACAAATAAAAGGTAGCTTCAAACCTAAGAACCAAATAAGCACCTCTAGACCTTTGCAATTGATCCATATGGACTTGTTCGGACCAATTGCTACATCAAGCCTAGGAGGTAGCAAATATGCATTTGTCATTGGGGATGATTTTAGTAGATACACATGGACTTCCTTCTTAGCACACAAAAATGATTGCTTTAGGTATTTCTCTAAGTTTTGTAAACTTGTTCAAAATGAAAAAGGTTTTATGATTTCATCAATTCGAAGTGATCATGGTAGAGAATTTCAAAACCATGATTTCCAAGAATTTTATGAATCTAATGGATACAACTGCAACTTCTCTACTCTAAGAAATCCTCAACAAAATGGAGTAGTAAAAAGAAAGAATAGAAATTTACAAGAAATGGCAAGACCCATGTTGAATGAACATAGCCTACCCAAATATTTTTGGGCCGAAGCCGTAAATACTGCATGCTATGTCATGAATAGGGTTCTAGTAAGACCTTTACTTTCCAAAACTCCTTATGAGTTGTGGAACAACAAAAAACCCAATGTTTTATATTTTAAAGCTTTTGGGTGTAAGTGTTTTATCTTGAATGAAAAAAATACTTTAGGAAAATTTGATGCTAAATCCGATAAAGGAATTTTTCTTGGCTATTCTTCTATTTCTAAAGCATTTCGTATCTTTAATAAAAGAACTTTGATTATAGAAGAATTCATTCATATTGTTTTCAATGAGGTATCCAAAATTAAGAAAAATGATTTTGATGATGATGTTAATTTTGATGCTTTGAATTTAAATGAAACCCTTTCTCCATCTAGCAACTTGGATGCATCTACTTCCGAAACATCCTTACACAAGAATTAGAAGTATGTAGAAGCTCATCCTAAGGAGCTAATCATAGGAGACACATCTAAAGGGGTTCAAACTCGTTCTTCTCTTAAGAATTTTTGTGTCAACGTCACTTTTCTCTCCCAAATTGAACCTAAATGTATTGATGAGGCCATGAAAGATGATTCATGGATCATCACAATACAAGACGAGTTAAATCAATTTGAGAGAAATAAGGTGTGGAAGCTTGTTCCTAGGCCAAATGACCACTTAGTTATTGGTACTAATTGGGTCTTTAGAAACAAGCAAGATGAATCTGGTATCATGGTTACAAATAAGGGTAGATTAGTAGCCAAAGATTTTAACTAAGAAGAAGGTATCGATTATGAAGATACCTTCGCTCTTGTGGCTAGATTAGAAGCCATAAGGATGCTTCTTGCCTATGCTAGTAGTAATAATTTTAAGTTGTTTCAAATGGATGTTAAAAGTGCTTTTCTTAATGGATTTATTTCCGAAGAAGTTTATGTTGAACAACCTCCTAGATTTAAGAATGATAATCTCCCTAATCATGTATTTAAATTGACTAAAGCTCTTTATGGATTGAAACAAGCCCCAAGGGCTTGGTATAAGAGACTTAGCTCATTTCTTATCGAAAATAATTTTTCTAATGGCAAGGTTGATACTACATTGTTTATCAAAAATTTTGAAAATAATTTTCTTATCGTTCAAATTTATGTTGATGATATTATTTTCGGTTCTACGAATGAATCTCTATGTGAAACATTTGCTAAAAGTATGAGTCTTGAATTTGAAATGAGTTTGATGGGAGAATTAACCTTCTTTGTAGGCATACAAATCAAACAACTAAGTAATGACATCTTTCTTAGTTAAACAAAATATGTTTTAGATTTACTAAAAAGGTTTAATATAGATAGCTCAAAAGCTATTAACACTCCTATGAGCACCTCCACTAAGTTAAAAATTGATGAAAGTGGAGAAAGCTTTGATTAAAAAGCTTATAGGGGTATAATAGAAAGTTTACTTTACCTTACCGCAACTAGACCGGATATCATGTTTAGTGTAGGACTTTGTGCTAGGTTTCAATCTAATCCTAAAATATCTCATCTCAAAGAAGTTAAAAGAATACTTAGATATCTTAAAGGAACCACAAATCTAGGATATGGTATCTAAAATCTGAGAACTTTAAATTAATTGCATATGCTGATTTGGATTTTGTTGGATGTAGATTAGATAGAAAAAGTATATTTGGAATATGTCAGTTTTTAGGACACACACTTGTTTCTTTGTCATCCAAGAAATAAAACTCGGTTGCACTATCTACAACCAAAGCTGAGTACATTGCAGCTAGGGTATGCTATACACAAGTTGTGTGGATGAAAAACACTTTAGAGGATTATAAGATTCATCTTAAAAATATTCCCATAAAATGTGATAATACAAGTGCAATATGTTTAAAAAAGAATCTCATTCAACACTCTAGAATAAAATATATTGATATTAGGCATCACTTTATACGAGATCATACCACTAATCATGATGTAATCCTAGAGTTTATTGATACAAAATATCAATTAGCCGAGATTTTTACAAAGTCTTTAAATGAAGAACAATTTGATTTTATTAGAAGAAAATTATGAATGTTAATTTGTCCGAATGCATGAATTGAATATATATCTTTTCCGGATTATCTTTCACTTAATGGATTTCTTGAATGAAGCTTTCATGAGTTTATCCCATATCAAGTTTTCTTCATACCATTGCTCCATCACTTATTGTTGAATATCATATTTTGATGATGAAACCAATTGATAATTATTTATAATTTAATCTATGTTTTGAGTGACGCAGGATACTTCGATCAGGATGAGACAATTAAAGCAGGAAGAATCATGTTGGGCCGGAGGAATATGTTAGAAGATTGGACGTCGGGCCGGAGGATCGGTCGATGTATCGATAGAAGGCTTCGGGCGATGGATTCAGTCATTAGGCCAAGAAGAGTGGATATTGCGCCAAGGATATCGGAGTTGTAGAGTCAACTGGCCGATTGGGCAATAGGCCGTCGGGCCGGAGGATCGGTCGATGTATCGATAGAAGGCTTCGGGCGATGGATTCAGTCATTAGGCCAAGAAGAGTGGATATTGCGCCAAGGATATCGGAGTTGTAGAGTCAACTGGCCGATTGGGCAATAGGCCGCAAGAGAGGACGATGCGCCGAATAATCGAACGAAGCGTCAAGGGACAAATGACATGCCGGACAATATGATCAATGCTTAGTATTAATTGCCTAGATCGAAGTATGTTTTACATGTGCAGGATTAACTACGATAGCAAGGCATGAAGAAAAATGAAGTCTCAGAGTCAAGGACGTGATTTTGTTGGGAGTTCGAGAGTTTGTCGGAAGTTCTGTTGGAACCAGCCGAGAAGTCTTGGAGCATGTCAGAGAAGCTAATTGGAACTCGCCAAGAAGATCATCGTGAAGTCTAGTAGATTGCCGGGAGTCCACCGAAACATTGCCGAGAGTTCGTCGGAAGTTCACCGGAAGATCGCCGGAAGCTCGTCGGAAGAAACCAAGACATAAGGACTTGTTTAGCTTAGCAAATGTCTTAAAAATCAAAGTTAGCACGTAATTGGGTTTGGATTTGGGCCAACCCAATTATAGGTCAGCTAGGCCCATGTAAGGACTATGTTGGGCCCAATAAGAGGCCCAAATAGTGCCCCAAGAAGTCTCACCATTGTGGTATAGTCTTCGAGAGTGTGTTAGGCGGTGGTACTGCCAGTCTGGGTAGTTGTATCACCCTTGGCAGGGTGCCAAGCGGTGGTACTGCCCAGCATAGCCTCCCAGGCGTTCGTACTGCCTAGGCTAGGCGGTGGTACCGCCTAGTGTCAGACTGACACTAGCGGTGGTACCGCCCAACGCAAGCGATGGTACCGCCCGTGCCCGAGAAACCCGAGATGAGATGTTTTTAGGCTCCAAGTTGATAGGATATAAAGCAGAATAACTTTTATATATGAACAAATACTAGCAGGCCATGATATGTAGTAGAATTAAAAGAAATCATAATAAAAAAAAAAACACCAAGATATACGTGGAAAACTCCTCTAATGTGAAGGGTAAAAACCACGGGGCAAACTAGAGATAATCCACTATGAGAATAATGAATATACAAATCTCAATCTCTTGCCCTAAACCCTAGCAACAATCACAAGAGAATAACTGGGATACAAGGATCACGTCACTATCCACAATATCTAAAAACTCCCCAAGTAATTACAGCAAGAGTCTATTGTAGATTTGATCTAACTTGAGATGAGAACACTACTAGATGATTGAGAACAGTCTCTTTGCGTTGTCCTTGTTTTCTTCCATTTATTTCTCTTATTTTTTTGCCTTTTTCTTCTCCTCTTTGCTGTTGCGAAGATCTCTACGTTGCTGCCCTTTTCTGTCTAAAAAACTCAGCCACCTTCGCAACAAAATGCAGCCACCACACCCCCCTTATATTGATTAGGGGTAGGTTAAGAGGGGGTGTGGGTTATGGGCAGATAAAGCCCACATTGGGCTGAATATGGGCTGTCAGCCCAACAGAAGTTTGAATCAACTTGAAGCCTATAAATACTCCTCTCATCCCTAGTTAACACACACAAGCACAGAGAGTTTTAAAGTGAAGAAACGCTGCTGCAATCTCTTTAGAAATTCCCTCCTCCACTCTAAGTTTAGAATTCTGTAAGAGAGGAGTGAGTGCTTGTAAGGGTTGTCTCCTAAACCCGAGAAAACGAGAAGAGGGGTGTAAAAGATGGTTGATCTTCGCCTATTGAAGGAAGACCAATAGTGGATGTTGTGGCCTCGATAGAAGAGGAATCAGCGAAGTGGATGTAGGTCACGACGACCGAACCACTCTAAAATCTGGTTTACGTTTTATTTATGTAATTTACTTTAACTGCAAACCTCCTTACTTGCTCTTTACATCCACTACTCTTTTACGAACATGCTTTCAAGTTAATATCTTTACGAAACTGGTTTTAACGCAACGAAGTTTTTAAACCAACATTATTTTACCGCTGCACTAATTCACACCCCCTCTTAGTGCCAAAACCGACTCTTTTCCTAACAATTGGTATCAGAGCCTTATTTTTCATATTTGGTTTAACACCCAAATTGAAATGACTCTTTTCGGCTTTCAAGAGGGTCACTCTCTCATTCGTCCTCCCTTTTTTAATGGGACGGACTATATATATTGGAAAATTCGAATGATAGTTTTTTTGCTTTCGTTGAATCTCGATTTATAGAATTTAGTCGAAAATGGTTTTCAAAAGTTTTCTCTTCCAATGAACCGTTGGAATGATTTGGAGAAGGCTTTTTCTCTAAATGCAAAGGCTATGAATGTCTTATTTTGCGCCTTAGACAAAAATGAGTTTAATTGGGTTTCTACTTACGAAATGGCTTTCGAGATTTGGCACACATTAGAAGTCACACACGAAGGCACAAGTAGAGTAAAAGATTCGAAGATCAATCTTTTAATGCATGATTTTGAACTTTTTTATACAAAACCTAGCGAGACTATTGGAGACATGTATACCCATTTTACGAATATCATCAATAGTCTAAAAGGACTTGGTAAAAGCTTTTTGAATTTTGAACTCGTTAACAAAATCTTAAGATCACTTTCTAAAACTTGGGAATCGAAAGTAACGGCAATACAAGAAATAGAAGATTTAAATATTTTTTCAATTGAAGAACTTATCAGTTCATTTATGACATATGAAATGGTACACAATACACATGATGAATATGATGAATACGATGAACAAAACCACCTTCCAAAGAACATGAAAGATTTGGTACTTAAAATAATTAAAGACCACTCGAGCATAAGCTCAAGTGACGGTGAACTTGAACTCATCACTATGAAATTTAAAAGATTCATAAAATAATAATTAAAGAATAAAAATAAAATTAAAAAGAATGCAACTACTTGTTTTGAACGCAAGAAGAAGGAAGCAATCTTGGATGAATCGAGCTACTCCGAAGATGAGGAGAAAGTCAACAAAGGCGAGGAGGAAAACTACGCCTTATCAGCTTTCGATGATGAGGTAATCAAAATCCCTTTAATTTATTTTGAAATTACATGATGCTTTTCATGATGTATTTTTTTTATTTAGTTTAGAATAATTATTTATCTTAAAAATTGCATGTTTAAAAATGTAATGAAAATGTAAAAATAAAATTGTATTATGCTTACCTTTCTAGTGATTTTAAAAATAATCATGAAAATTATATGTTTTATGAAAATATAATAAAATGTTAGATTTAAATGTAATGATAATCCTATGATGTTTTTGAAAAATTTCTTCGTGATAATTTCTGATTTTGATTGAAAAATGATTTAAGCCTTATGAAATCATGCTTGAGGCTTTAATGATGTAATGAAGTAATAATATGCATCTTGATGATTTCCGTATTGCTTTTTATTTTAAAAGAAAATGCTCTATGTTTAATGCAATAATGCTTGATGTTTTAAAGACATAATGATATAAGACGTAATGAAAATGTTAAACGACTTTGTATCTTTCTTGATGATTTTATATTATGCATGAGGATTTAAAGTAATGATTTGAAGGTTAACATTTTGAAATTATGCTTGATGATTTATAGTGTATCAAAAGTTTCGTTTTTAAACGATGATGCTTGTTTTCATTTGGAATAAATGAAAAAGGCATGCTTCTATGAATTGAATCAAATAAATTGAAATAACTAAAAAGAGAAAAGGTTTCTCTTGAAGAATTTATTTTTTCCTACTTTATCAATTTTTCAAAAAGAGAGATTAATGAATCTATTTGTATCATTTTTATGAATTTCTTAAAAGTGACTATGGTGATTTGACAAGTTGAATGATTTGAAGATAAATGTTGATTTTTCTCTTGATCATAACTTGTGATATTTTTTTTTATATGAATCACCATCTTGATTTCTCGATATTTGATACATGAGATTTCTTTATGAATCAAGATCTTGTTTTTGAACTCCTATGCTTCTTCTTACCATTTTTCTAAAAAGGAAAGATTAATGAATGTATTTATGTCCTTTTTATGAATCTCTTAAAAATGATTTTGATTTGGCGATTTGAATTTGAATGAGCTTTATCTTGATTTTTCGAGATTTATAAGTAGAGATTTCTTATGCATTAATCAAGATATTATATCATTCTTTCTCCTATGTTTCTTTTTGCCAATTGCTAAAGAGAAAATAAATGATCAAAATGTTGATTTAATGATGAATGTTTGGTACCAACAATCATGAAATGATAAATACTTAAAAATGTTGATTTAATGTTTGGTATCATGAATACTTTATTATCATACATGAAAATAATGATGAATATTTTGAAAATAAATATTTGTATCATGTTAGATGATTTTACATTTTGTGCATAATGAGTTATAGTGATGATTGAAATAATGATTGAAATAATATGAATGATGATTTGGAATCATACATATAATGATGAGTTTATATATTTTGAAAATATATATGATGATTTGGTATGATACATGCAATACTTATGCTCTTTATTATGATGATATGATGTGTATCATGAATGCATTAAATGGTGAATGTTTGGAAAATAAATAATTGTATCATAATTAATGATTTTACATGTTGAAATTATGCATGATGAGTTGAAGTGATAATTTAAAAATATTTATTCAAATGCATGAATCGATAATCTTTTTGTCCAAATGAATCATGATTTTTTGGAATTATAATTTTTATGATTCATAATGAATCGAGAGATATTATACATGAATCAAGATCGTTTATGTGTTCTCTCATGACATCTTTTAAGGTTTATGACTTGAATTTTATTATGTAAAATTCTTTGAATTTATGAAGTATATCTCATCACCAAGTTCTTTTTGATATTCTTCATGTGATGATATGAATGTATGAAATACTCATGATATTATTTTGATGCATGAAATGATGAAATATTCATGATGAAAAATTATTTTAATATTCACTACTTGATTTTTCATCTTTGTTACCTTATCTTTGTCACAATTTGAAAATTGATGTAAAGGGTCTTCCCTTCTTTTTGCCAATAACAAAGGAAGAGAAAGATTTACTAATATGTACATCTCAAAGAGAAAGATACTAGTTTGCACAATTCAAGAATGAAGCAAAATTTGCTAACTTGTGCATCACAAAGAAAGCAACAGTTGCTAGTTTGGACATCATAAAGAGAAGCAAAAAGCTTGCTTATCTCAAAAGATGTAAAACTTTGCCAACTTTCATATGTGTAGAATTTACTAGCTTGCACTTTGCAAATGACACAAAAATGACACTTCTCAAAAGAGAAGAAAGAGCTTGCTATCTTGAAAATCACTAGCTTGCCTATGTTAAAAAGCAAAAATACAAACTTACAAATTTTGTAATCATGCACATCTTTAAAATTAATGATGATTTGGTGATTATGCATGTTGTAAAATGATAGAAAATTGCTAGCTTATACTTTCTAAAATGATGATAAATTTTGCTAGCTTGTATGATGTAGAACATGCTATTTTACTACCTTGCATATCTAAAACTTGATATCTTACATATTCTAATACGATGTAGCACTTACTAAATTTTTGCTAGCTTGCATGATGATAAAAATGGATATTATGTTTTTTATGCAATGATTTGAACTAATACATCAAACACATGAGAATTGAACTTCTCCTTTTTATTGATGACAAAGGGGGAGAAGTATGTTGATGTTATGCATGATTTGATCCTGACATGTTTGCTTGGATTTTTGAATCCAAGAGTCTCTATCAATATCGCATATTGATAGGAGGAGTTTGTTTAAACTCCGGGAGTTAAGGTTAACTCCGTCATCAATTGGTTGTCATCATCAAAAAGGGGAAGATTATTGAATCTTGTATTTTGATGATGAAACCAATTGATAATTATTTATGATTTAATCTGTGTTTTGAGTGATGCAAGATGCTTCGATCAGGATGAGACAATTAAAGTAGGAAGAATCATGTTGGGTTGAAGGAACATGTCAGAAGATTGGACGTCGGGCCGGAGGATCGGCAACGTATCGATAGAAGGCTTCGGACCATGGATTCGGGCATCGGACCAAGAAGAGCGAATATTACGCTAAGGATATCAGAGTTGCGGAGTCAACTGGCCAATTGGGCAATAGGTTGCAAGAGAGGACGATGCACCGAAGAATCGGACGAAGCGTCGAGGGACCAATGACATGCCAGACAACATGATTAATGCTTAGTATTAATTATTTAGATCGAAGTGTGTTTTACATGTGCAGGATTAACTATGATAGCAAGGTATGAACCAAAATGAAGTCCCGGAGTCAAGGACGTGATTTCGTTGGGAGTTCGAGAGTTCGTCAGAAGTTTAGATATTCGTCGAAAGTTCTGTTGGAACCAGCCGAGAAGTCTAGGAGCTTGCCAGAGAAGCTCATCGAAACATCCCAAGAAGATCGTCGTGAAGTCCAGGAGCTTGCCGGGAGTCTGTCGGAACATTGCCGAGAGTTCGTCGGAAGTTCGTCTAAAGATCGCCAGAAGCTCGCTAGAAGAAACCAAGACATAGGGACTTGTTTAGCTTAGCAAATGTCTTAGGAATCGTAGTTAGCATGTAATTAGGTTTGGATTTGGGCCAACCCAATTAGGGGTCAGCTAGGCCCATATAAGGACTGTGTTGGGCCCAATAAGAGGCCCAAACAGTACCCCAAGAAGTCTCACCGTCATGGCACAGTCTTCGAGATTGTGTCAGGCAGTGGTACCACCAGTCTGGGTGATTGTACCACCCATAGCAGGGTGCCAGGCGATGGTACCGCTAGTCTAGGTGATGGTACCACCTAGCACAGCCTCCTAGGCGGTGGTACCGCCCGTGCCCGGGAAACCCGGGATGATATGTTTTTAGGCTCCAAGTTTGAATCAACTTGAAATCTATAAATACCCCTCTCATCCCTGGTTAACACACACAAGCACAAAGAGTTTAAAAGTGAAGAAACGCTGCTACAATCTCTTTAGAAATTCGCTCCTCCACCCTAAGTTTAGAATTTTGTAAGAGAGGAGTGAGTGCTTGTAAGGGTTGTCTCCTAAACCCGGGAAAAAGAGAAGAGGGGTGTAAAAGGTGGTTGGTCTTCGCCTATTGAAGGAAGACCAATAGTAGATGCCGGTGGCCTCGACGGAAGAGGAATCGGCGAAGTGGATGTAGGTTACGACGATCGAACCACTCTAAAATCTGGTTTGCGTTTTATTTGGGCAATTTACTTTAACTGCAAACCTCCTTACTTGCTCTTTATATACACTACTCTTTTACGAACATGCTTTCAAGTTAACATCTTTACAAAACTGGTTTTATCACAATGAAGTTGTTAAACCAACGTTATTTTACTGCTGCACTAATTCACCCCTCCTCTAAGTGCCGAAACCGACTCTTTTCCTAACAATTGGTATCAAAGCCTTGTTTTTCATATTTAGTTTGACACCCAAATTGAAATGGCTCTTTTAGGCTTCAAGAGTGTCATTCTCTCATTCGTCCTCCCTTTTTCAATGGAACGGACTACATATATTGGAAAACTCGAATGAGAGTTTTCTTGCTTTCATTGAATCTCAATTTATGAAATTTAGTCGAAAATGGTTTTTAAAAGTCTTCTCTTCCAATAAACCATTGGAATGATTTGGAAAAGAAGGTTTTTTCTCTAAATGCAAAGGCTATGAATGCCTTATTTTATGCCTTAGACAAAAACAAGTTTAATCGAGTTTCTACTTGCGAAATGGCTTTTGAGATTTGGCACACATTAGAAGTCACACACGAAGGCACAAGTAGAGTAAAAGATTCGAAGATCAATCTTTTAATGAAAGATTTTGAACTTTTTCATATGAAACCAAGCGAGGCTATTGGAGACATTTACATCCGTTTTATGGATGTCGTCAATAGTTTAAAAAGACTTGGTAAAAGCTTTTCAAATTTTGAACTCATTAACAAGATCTTAAGATCACTTTCTAAAACTTGGAAATCAAAAGTAACGACAATACAAGAAACAAAAGATTTAAATATTTTTCTACTTAAAGTACTTATCGGTTCATGGATGACATATGAAATGGTGCACAATGCACATGATAAACATAATGAACAAAACCACATTCCAAAGAACAAGAAGGATTTGGTACTTAGAACAATTGACGACCACTCGAGCATAAGCTCAAGTGATGGTGAACTTGAACTCATCACAATGAAATTTAAAAGGTTCATGAAACAAGAATTAAAGAACAAAAATAAACTTAAAAAGAATGCAACTACTTGCTTTGAATATAAGAAGGAAGCGATCTTGGATGAATCGAGCTCCTTCGAAGACGAGGAGAAAGTCAACAAAGTCGATGAGGCAAACTACGCCTTAATGACTTTCGACAATGAGGTAATCAAAATCTCTCTAATTTATTTCGAAATTACATGATGCTCCTCTCATTATGAAGGCTTATTCATGGAATTTCTTTTATCCTTCATATGATGATTCTTTCACATGAATTTTTTCTTAATGAAGGAAGAATTTTTATGATTTTTTTTATGAGATGAACACTTGCAAGAGTGAGGATTTGATTTCACATGAATATCTTGATCTTTTTCATGAATCCCTACTTTTTATCAAAATTGAAGCATGATTTTAGTCAGTGTTTTTAAACTTCATAAATTTGGTTTTTAATGGACTTCCCCTCTACATGCAAAGTTTTGATGACAAAGAGGGAAAAATAATTTTTGATGGAATCTATCACTTTAAATGTTTATAACTCTAGATTGAGAACTTTTAAATGATACCATGTCATGAATGCTTGAAATATGATTGGTATGAATTTTTTTTACAATTTGAAATATGACATTAATTTTTACCACACTTGCATTATTGAAATTGTTCTCCGTTTTGTTGATGACAAAGGGGGAGAAATAATACCAAAATGTGATAAATTGATGACAAATGTATGCAATGTATTTCATCATATATACTTGAAATGTTTACTTGATAAATTTTCTTCATTATGATAATATATCTAGAGCTTAACTTGTAATTTTATAAATTGATATCTTGCCATAGAATGATGAATTGCTATATTTGTCATCTTTCATAATCGAAATATCATACTTGAAAATGGATGTCATACCTTGACATCATTTTGAGAATGTTAGATCATGAAATGAATCATGATGTGTGTATCGATAAGTTTAAATGAACTTAACTTATTAATATGTCTCTTGAATTCAAAGGCCTTGAATTCAAAAATGTCTTTTCTCAAGTATGGCATATAGATAGTGGGAGTTAAGGTTAACTCCGTCATCAATTGATTGTCATCATAAAAAAGGGAAAGATTATTGAATCTTGAATTTTGATGATGAAGTCAATTGTAATTTGTTTGATCTAGTCTATATGTTGAGAAAAGTATGCAGGATTAACTACGATAGCAGTAAGACATAAAGCAGGTGTTGTCGGAGTCAAGATTGAGATCTAATTGGGAGTTTGAGAGTTCGACGAAAGTCTGGACATTCGTCGGAAGTTCTGTGGGAACCAACCGAGAAGTCTAAGAGCTTGCCATAGAAGCTCGTCGGAACTCGCCAAGAATATCATCGTAAAGTCCAGGAGCTTGCCAGGAGTCTGCCGGAGCATTGCCGAGAGTTCGTCAGATATTCGCCGGAAATACGCCGGAAGCTCGCCGGAAGAGCAATTGACGCACCGGAACATAAAGTGCAATAATCATATCATAATTATCATAGTTAGAGTGTAAATTAAGTTAGGATCGGAAGGTAATCACACTAACTTAATTAGGGGCCAACTGGGCCCTAAGTAGGGCTGGTTTGGGTTGGATTCAAGGCCCAACCAGGACCCTAAATTCTTGGCCGGCGGTGGCACCGCCTGGGCCGGTGGTGGCACCACCTGGGAGACTCAGTCTCCCAAGAATTCTGGGCGGTGGTACCGCCCCTATCAGGAAGTGGCACCACCGGTAGTTATTTTTGCCAGCGATGGTACTGTCCCTGTCAAGCGGTGGTACCGCCAGAGCTCGATCTCCAAGCTCTGTCAAGCGGTGGTACCACCCAAACTGAGCGGTAGTACCGCCCGGTGTCAGGTGTTAGGCGGTAGTACTACCCAGTAATGGTGGTGGTACTACCAGTACCCAAGAAATCCAGGATGAGACACTTCTTGGCTCTATTTTTGAAAGCCATTGGGGTCTATAAATACCCCACCCTTTTCTGCATGAAAGGGCAATAAAAACTTGATATATTCTTGAGTCTTTGAAGTGTTAAAGAGTTGTAAAAGTGCTAGAGTTCTCCTCCTCCCTTTCTAAGTGTTGAGATCATTCAAGAGATGAGTGAAACTTGTAAGGGTTGTCTCCTAAACCCGACAAAAGGAGAAAAGCTGTAAAAGGTGGTTGGCCTTCGCCTATTGAAGGAAGGCATTTAGTGGACGCCGGTGATCTCGTCGAAGGAGGAATCCGAAAGTGGATATAGGTCACAATGACCGAACCACTCTAAAACTTGGTTTGCATTTACTTTAAGAAACTTTCTTTTATAGCAAACTGCCTCTCCTCCTTATTGTGCTTTAACTACGTTTACATACGCTTTCAAGTAAACACCTTCTGAGATCGGCTTTAATCGTATGAAGACTTTACGAAACTGATGCTTTTCATTTGTGCAATTTACATTACTACAAAACACCTTAGTCTTCTCTTGCACTTTCACAAAAGCTTTCAAGTTCAAAGTCTTTTCGAAACGGATTAAATCGTAGTCATTCTCATCAAAATCAGTTTTAATCAAAACAAGTTTTTTTTTTAAAATAACGAAAGTTTTCCACTGCACTAATTCACCCCCCCCCCCCCTCTTAGTGCTACTCTTGATCCTAACAGCCGAGAGATCGTCGAAAGTTTGCCGGAAGATCACCGAAAGCTTGCCAAAAGAGCAATTAACGTACCAAAACTAGAATGCTTAGAATATGTCTTAAGAATTATAGTTAGTACATAATTGGAGTTGGGATTGGGAGGTAATCTCATCAACTCTGTTAGGGGCCAACTAGGCTTGAAGTTGGGCTGGTTTGGGCCGGATTTAAGGCCTAACCAAGATGCTGAAAGCCTGGCCGACGGTGGTACCACTAGCAGTAAATGCTGCCAGCAATGGTACCGCCCCTATCAGACGATGGTACCACCCAGTGTCAAGATGCCAGGCGGTGGTACCGCCCGTACCCGAGATGAAATATTTTTAGGCTCCTAGTTTAAATCAACTTGAAGCCTATAAATACCCCTCTCATCCCTGGTTAAGATACACAAGTATTGAGAGTAAAAAGGAAAGAAACGTTGCTGTAATCTTGTGTGAAACTCCTCTCAAAGTTCTAAGTGTTAGAATAGTTTGAGAGAGGAGTAAATGGGGGTGTAAGGGTTATCTCCTAAACCCGGTAAAAGGAGAATCAAGTTGTAAAAAGTGGTTGGTCTTTGCCTATTAAAGGAAGACTGATAGTGGATGCCGGTGGCCTCGACGGAAGAGGAATCGGTGGAGTGGATGTAGGTCACGACAACCGAACCACTATAAAAATCTGGTTTGCGTTTTATCTTAAGTAATTTACTTTAATTGTAAACCACTTTACTTGCTTACTGCTTTCAATACATTTACGAATACTTTCAAGTTAAGCATATTTCTGAGATCGGTTTTAAACGTATGAAGAATTTTTCAGAACCAACATATTTTTATCCGCTGTTCTAATTCAAACCGCCTCCCTCTTAGTGCTGACTCATTCTTAACAATTTATATCAGAGGCTCGTTTTTCATATTTGATGTAACACCCAAAAAGAAATGACTCTTTTCGACTTTCAAGATGGTCACTCTCTCATTCGTCTTCCCTTATTTAATGGGACGGACTACACATATTGAAAAACTCGAATGAGAGTTTTCTTGCTTTTGTTGGATTTGAATTTATGGAATATTGTTGAAAGCGATTTTTGTAGGTCTTCTCTTCCAATGAACCATTGGAATGATTTGAAGAAGAAGACTTTCCTTAAATGCTAGAGCTATGAATACTCTATTTTGTGCTTTGGATAAAACTGAGTTTAATCGGGTTTCTACTTGCGAAACGGCTTTCAAAATATGGCACACTCTCGAAATCACACACGAAGGCACGAGTAGAGTGAAAGATTCTAAAGTCAATCTTTTAATGCATGATTTTGAACTATTTCATATAAAACCAAGCGAAACCTTTAGAGACATGTACACCCGTTTTATGGATGTCGTCGATGGTTTAAAAGCACTTGGTAGAAGTTTTTCGGATTTTGAACTCGTTAACAAGATTTTACGATCATTTTCTAAAAATTAGGATTCGAAAATAATGGCAATACAAGAATCAAAGAACTTGAACCATTTTCCAACTGAAGAACTTATAGGGTCTTTGATGACCTATAAAATGATGTGCAATATACGTGAAGAACTTGAGAACTATCTTTCAAAGAATATGAATGATTTCAGACTTAGAACAATTGAAGGCCACTCGAGCATAAGCTCAAGTGACGGTAAACTTGAACTCCTCATAAAATTTTTAAAACAAGAATCAAAAATTAAAAATGAACTTAAAAAGAAGAAGAAGGCGACTTTGGACGAATCGAACTCATCCGAAGATAAGAAAAAAATCAACAAAGGCGAGGTGGCAAACTATGCCTTAACGACATTCGATAAAGCAATTATATATATATATATATATATATATATATATATATATATATATATATAATTACATAATGCTTTTCATGAGTTGTTCTTAAATTAGTTTAGAAAAATTATATATATATATATATATATTTTAAATTACATGTTTAGTGAAAATGCAAAAATAAAATTGGGTCATGCCTACCTTTCTAATGATTTTAAAAATAATCATGAAAATTACATGTTTTATGATAAACAAACAAAATGATTTTGATTAAAAATACCTTATGAAATCATGCTTGATGTTTTAATAAAGCAATAGAATATTAGATATAAATATAATGCTTGTACACCTAACAAGATGAATCTTTCTCGATTTAGATTGAAGATACTCTATGATTAATGAAATCATGTTTGATTTGAAGTAATTATTTGAAATCATATGTTTTGGAATTATGTGTTATACTTTTTTTTTATCTTTTCATTTTAAACGTTGATGCATAGTTTTGACATAAGAAAAAATATTTGGGCATGCTAATATAAAGTCAATCACGTAAATTGAAACTAAAGAAGTTTAGATATCTTTAAGAATCATTCAACATTATGATCAATGAAACCATGCTTGAAGTCTTGATGAAAATGTAATGATGATTTGAAAGCATGCTTAACAAGTTTATATTTTGAACTTATGCATGATAATTTTTGTGATCTTTTGAAAGTTCTTTTTTGGTGTTAATGAATGATGCATGGATTTGAAAGAAAAGAACATGCATGTATGAAATCAATCAATAAGTTGAAACAAAAGGAGGAAAGCATTTTTCTTGAAAATTTTCTTTTTCTCTATCTTATCGATTTTTCACTAAGAGACCAATAAAATTATTTGTTCCATTTTGAATCTCTTGAAAGAAATATTGAGATTTTGATGATTTGAATTTGAATGAGTTTTATCAAATCATGATCTTGGTTTCTTGGAATTACTTGAGATTTTTTTAATCAAGATCTCTTCTTTGTACTTCTACAATTTTTTCTTGGTATTTTACTAAATAGGAGATTTTCTATGTGAATCATAAGATTTTATATTCATGAATTGAGATCTTGTTCTCCTACAAGATTAATTGAATTTTATCTATATCATGATCTCCTAAAAATTCTTTTCGTTAATTATTTAAGAGGAGATTTGTTAAAATGGATCATAGTTTCTCTTGATTTTTCAAATTTTAGACTTGATCTTTCATTTTTGATGATTGAAATAATGACTGAAACATTGATGTAATTATGAATAATGATTTGATATTATGCATGCAATACTTCAACTTATGATAATAATACATGCAATGATGAAATATTCATGATGAAAAATTATTTTGACATTCATGACTTGAATTTTTATCTATACTATTTACCTTTGTCATGATTTAGAAATTGATGTAAAGGGAAAAAGAGATACAAAATTGTATTCTACCCTTCTTTTTGACAATGACATAGGAGGAGCAAATTTTGCTAGCTTGCTGGCTAGCTCCCATACTTCAAGAAGAAGCAAAAGCTTGCTCCTCTAAAAAAGATGCAAAAATCTTGCTAACTTTCATATGTGTAAAATTTGCTAGCTCACAAATTATAAGGAGAAAAACTTGCTTGCTTGCTAGCACATCTAAAAACAAGCAAAAATTGCAAATGTATATATCGCAAAAAGATGCAAAACTTGTTAGCTTGCTTCATGTAAAACATTGTATCTTGCTAGCTTGTTATCTTGCATTATTTTTCAAAAAACTTGCTAGCCTTCATACTTCATTTGCTAATTTGCAAGCTTGCATGTTGTAAAATAATGTAAAATTTTGCTAGCTTGCACTTTGCAAAGGAAGCAAAAATGGCACTTCTCAAAAGAGAAGAAAGAGCTTGCTATCTTGAACATCACCAAAAAATTGATAGATTGCCTATCTTAAGAAGCAAGAATGCAAACTTGTTAGGATCAAGAGCACTAAGAGGGGGGGGGTGTGAATTAGTACAGCGAAAAACTTTCGACGATTAAAACTGTGTTCGTACATTGAAATCCGATTTCGACGTAAAAGTCATTTCGTGCAGATAATAACTTTGAAAGCTTACAGAAATGTATTTGAAGTAAAGCAAGGAAGACAGTTTGTAGTTAAGATAAATAGCACAAAGGAAATGCAAACCAGATTTTAGAGTGGTTCGGTCAAACGTGACCTACATCCACTTTCGGCTTTCTCCTCCGACGAGGTCACTGACGTCCACTAGAGGCCTTCCTTCAATAGGAGAAGGCTAACCACCCTTTTATAGTTTCACTCCTTTTGATGAGCTTAGGAGACAACCCTTACAGAATTTCTCTCATCTCTTGAAAGATCAAAACTTGAAAGAAAAGAGGGATGAGAACTTCTAGACTTTACAACACTTTTGAACTCTAAAATCACAGAGTAAGATCAAGCTTTCGGTGGTTTGGGTTGCCCTTTCATGCAGGAAAGGGTGGGGTTTATATAGGCCCCAAACTGGTTTGAATTTGGAGCTCAAAAATGTCACCTCCCGGATTTCCGGGGTCCTAGCGGTACTACCTCCTGACTGGGGCGGTACAACTGCCTGGCAGCTCGGAGACTGAGCTTCTAGGTGGTGCCACCGCCTGACTAGGGTGGTTGCACCGCTTGGCAGAGCTCAGAGACCGAGCTCAGGCGGTTCCATCGTCTGTCAAGGGCGGTTGCACCGCCCAGCCTAGCTCGGAGACTGAGCCCTGGGCGGTGCCACCGCCGACCTAGGCGGTGCCACCGCTGGCCAAGAAATCTGGGTCCGAATGGGCTGATTCATTCGGCCCAATATGGGTCTGTCAAGGGCCCAATTGCCCTAAGATTAAGTTAATGGGATCACCTCCCATTTCTAACTTATCATCGTGCTAATTATGATATTTCTTAAGACATTTACTGCAACTTGCTCTGGTGCGTCAATCGCTTCTTCGGGCGAGCTTCCGGCGAACTTCCGTCGATCATCCGATGAACCCTCGGTGATGCTCCTACGGACTTCTGGCAAACTCCTGGACTTGCGACGATCCACTTGGCGAGTTCTGACGAGCTTCTTTTGGCAAGCTCCTGGACTTCTCGGATTTGTTCCCGTAGAACCTCCGACGACCGTCCGGACTTCCGTCAAACTCTCAAACTCCCAACTGATCATAGTCTTGACTCTGGTGCAACTCCTACTACATATCTTACTTCCATCGTAGTTAATCCTGCATATGTAAAACAAAACTTCAATCAAGACAATTATTCCTAAGCAATTAACAAAGTTGTCCGACATGTCATTGGTCCCTCGACGCTTTGTCCGATTCTTCGGCGCATCGTCCTCTCTTGCGGCCTATTGCCCAATCAGTCAATTGACTCTACAAATCCAATATCTTTGGTGCAATACCCGCTCTTCTTAGCCCGATGCCCGAGTCCACGGCCCGAAGCCTTCTGTCGATACGTCGACCGATCCACCGACCAGACGTCCAATCTTTTGACATGTTCCTCTGGCACAACATGATTTTTCCTACTTTAATTCTCTTCCTGATCGAAGCATCCTGCTGTTAGGATCAAGAGTAGTAAGAGGGGGGGGGGGTGTGAATTAGTGCAGCGGACAACTTTCGATGATTAAAACTGCGTTCGTACGATAAGAGCGATTTCGGTAGAAAAGCAGATTCGTAAATCACTTTAACTTGTGATCAAGCAAGATACAGTTAAAGCAAGTCTATGAAGGCAGTTTGCAGTTATGATGGAAATTAGAATGTAAGCGTAAATTGAAATATGATGTTCGTACGATAAAACTGATTTACGTCTAAACGCCGATTCAGAAAATACTGAACTTTGAAACACGATCGTAAATGCGCAGAAGGCAATAAGCTATTGAGGAGGTTTACAGTAAAGATAATATGCTCAAAGTAAATGCAAACCAAGATTTAGAGTGGTTCGGTCAATCTTGACCTACATCCACTTTTGGCTTCCTCCACCGACGAGGTCATCGACGTCCACTAGAGGCCTTCCTTCATTAGGCGAAGGCCAACCACCTTTTTATAGTTTCACTCCTTTTAACGGGCTTAGGAGACAACCCTTATAGAATTTTCTTTCCTCTCTTGACAAATCAAAACTTGGAAGAAAAGAGGAAGGAGAACTTTTAACTCATACAACACTTTTGAGCTCTAAAAATCACAGAGTAAGATCAAGATTTCGGTGCTTTTTTGTTGCTCTTTTATTGCTGAAAGGGTGGGGTATTTATAGGCCTAAACCCAGTTTGAATTCCGAGCTCAAAACTGTCAATTCCCGGAATTCCGGGGTCTGGTGGTTGCACCGCCTGACTGGGGCGATTGCACCTCCTACCAGAGTTTGGAGACCGAGCTCAGGCGGTTACACCTCTGTCAGAGGCGGTTGCACTGCCTAGCCAGAGCTCAGAGACTGAGCCCTGGGCGATGCCACCGCCAACCCAGGCGGTGCACCTCTGGCCAAGTAATCTTGGTCCGAATGGGCTGATCCATTCAGCCCAATTTGGGTCTGTCAAGGGCCCAATTGCCCCAAGATTAAGTTAATGGGATCACCTCCCATTTCTAACTTAATCATCATGCTAACTACGAATTTCTTAAGACATTTACTGCAACTTGCTCCGGTGCGTCAATCGCTTCTTCCGGTGAGCTTCCATCGATCATCCGATGAACCCTCGGTGATGCTCCTGCAGACTTCCGGCAAACTCCTGGACTTGCGACGATCCACTTGGCAAGTTCCGATGAGCTTCTTTGGCAAACTCCTGGACTTCTCGGATTTGTTCCCGTAGAACCTCCGACGACCGTCCGAACTTCCGTCGAATTCTCGAACCCCCAACGTGATCATAGTCTTGACTCCGGCGTAACTCCTGCTGCATGTCTTACTTTCATCGTAGTTAATCCTGCACACTTATCTCAACATATGGATTAGATTACAAATGACAATTGAAGTCATCATCAAAATCCGAGATTCAACAATCTCCCCCTTTCTGATGATGACAATCAATTGATAACGGAGTTAACCTTAACTCCCCCTATCTATGTGCCATAATTGAGATAAGTCATTCTTGAATTCAAAGCCTTTGAATTCAAGAGACATATTGATAAGTTAAAATCATTTAACCTTATCAATACTCCCATCATGATTCCCATCATGATGTATCTCTCTGAAAATGATGTATGATGTCAAGGCTTGACATTCATTTTCAAATTTCAAATGTGAATGATGGTAATGATAGCAATTCATCATATGGTAAGATATCAACATGTAAAATTTCGAAGTAAATTTTGATATCTTAACATGATTCACACATTTCAAGTATTTTAGCAATCATAGCATTTCATCACATGGTAAGATATCAACACGTAGGACTACGATGCAAGTTCTTGATATCTTAACATGATGCAAACATGGCATATTGCTAATATGGCAATCATAGTTATCATTAATTCATATACTTTCGATGATGCAAGCATGGCATAATCATAGTATCAATTCATATATCTGCTTTTTTCAACATAATATGGCATTTATAGCATCAATTCATATATTTCTCCCCCTTTGTCATCAACAAAAAGGAGAACGATATAAACAACTTTTAAATATACGTGCGATGCCATAAGTAGGTTCATGTCATTTATCTACATAGAGTGATAGGATATAAATTATATAAACATCTCAAGAAAAACATGACATGAAGATTATAGAGTGAAAACTTCTTCCTTTTTATTTGTTATTATCTTTTTGCATGAAGGAGGAAAGCCATTTGTGTAGTTCAAATCGATAGGATATTAAGGCATGCTTTACAAGGATCAAGATATTTATGTGAATCAAATCCTTGCACATAAAAATATCTTCCTTTTATAAGAAGGAATCATCAAATCTATTTCTCAAAGAGAATATTTTTCACATGATAAGTCTAAAAGATATGCATTTGCTAGATGATTCTATTTGTCAAAAATCAATGATGTGAATCAAACTATATGTTTATTAAGTCCAAAAGAGAATAATGTATTCATGAAATCCGATTGGAACTGAAAATATAATTTAACACTTTCATGTAATCGGACAAGACTATACAATCATGAAGACATGCTCATTGTTATGGAAATTTTTGTATTAATTTCCAACATATTATTTTAGGCATGTAATGACAATTAAGTGATTTGATCATTCAATCAATAAAGTCCGAATAATAATTTTAACAAGTTTATGCATTCGGACACATCAACATTCCTAATTCTCTTCTTATAAAATCAAATTGTTCTTCACTTAGAGGTTTTATAAAAATATCAGCTAGTTGATGCTTAGTATCTATGAACTCTATGATTACATCATGATTAGTAGCATGATCTCGTATAAAGTGATGTCTAATATCAATATATTTTGTTCTTCAGTGTTGAATGGGATTCTTTGTTAAACATATTGCACTCGTGTTATCACATTTAATGGGAATGTTTTTAAGATAGACTTTATAATCTTCTAAGGTGTTTTTCATCCACAAAACTTGTGCACAGCATGCACTAGCTACAATATATTCAGCTTCGGTTGTTGATAGAGCAACCGAGTTTTGTTTCTTAGATGACTAGGAAACAAGAGAATGTCCCAAAAATTGACATGTTCCTTATGTGCTTTTTCTATCTAGTCTACACCCAACAAAATCTGCATCAATAATAAGCAATTAACTCAAAATTTTTGGATTTTGGATACCATAATCCTAGATTTGTGGTACCTTTAAGATATCTAAGTATTCTTTTAACCGCTTTGAGATGAGATATCTTAGGGTTCGATTGAAACCTATCACAAAGTCCTACATTGAACATGATATCTGGTCTAGTTGCAGTGAGGTAAAGTAAACTTCCTATCATACCCCTATAAGTTTTTTGATCGAAGCTTTCTCCACTCTCATCATTTTCATGGCCATGTTACTTTCTCATGTCATATTTACCAAGACACGAGGTTTTCAAAGTAGGAATTATAGAAACATTTAATTTCACCGTGAAATCCAATAATGAGATTTAAACATCTCAAAGTAACCCTGCATATTCTCACCAATTAAGTAACCATATCAAAGATTAGTAGCTATCAAGGCATTGTGATCATAAAGAGTTTATAACAACGTAATTATTACAACAAGAAATGATAGTGTCAACATGTACATATACAAGCTTATTCAGGAGGTGAAAAATTAAAATGCCTAAACAAGGAGTCAAATTGTCGATGAATTTGCTAGAGCTCAGATAGGATTTGATCTTGCCGGTGTTCAAGCCGATCTTGTCTTTGTTCAAATCGGTCCATTCGAATCCCAATGTCTTCAATAGATAATGCAGGAGCTTGCTCAAATGGATGTGTTTCCTCATAGGGATAGATCGGAGGAGATTGAGTGCCCCTAAAGATTGGTGTTTCGGGTTCAGGTTCAGGTTGAGGGGGATTGGTTCTTCTAGGCATTCTAACCCAATTACCATTTCTATAAACACATCTCAATCGGTGAAGTAGATTTTTATTTATTATGCTAAACCTATCTACTTTCATCACTTCTTCGTCGGGTGGGATAGGAATATCGTAGGCTTTAAGTATTCTAGTGATTATACCACCATATGGAAGCATCATGTCTCTCTTAGATAGTCCTATCATGTTTTGTTGGATAAGATATCCAAAACAGATGTTATGTCCTTTCATGATCCAATACATGGTTCCTAATTCTATTTGACTTACTTCATCATGATGGTATTATTTAGGGAGAATGATGCTAGTTAGGATATGATGAAGTACTTTAGTGTTTAGTGGTAGTAGATGTTCACAGCTTTTAGGAACTATCACTAAGTTGGGATTATCGAAAATTGTTCCTAAGGCTTCAACATATGTTGTCCCAACTGTTTCATTGTCCCACGATCCTCTAAAATAAAGTCCTCTATTTTTTATAGGAATGCCTATCATGTCGCAAATAAATCTATCTGTAATGGAGATGTGTTGTCCTAGGAGATAGGTAGACATTCTTTCTTCTTCATCTACTTGTAGATTGTTGTAAAACAATCTAACAAGTCTTAGATAGATGGGTTCACTAATTTGTAAAATTGGGAGTAGATCTAAGTTTGCAAACCATTGGATTGTCTCTAAGTCTCTTAGTTCATCTAGATCTACATGTTTTCCCTTATTGACACTTATAAATTCGAAGGAAGAAAATTTTTCAGCATGATATTTTGAATCGAAAAGGGTAAGATCAAAGTCTTCTTCTAATCTCCTCTTCCCTTTGTCCCTAGAAGATCTTCTAGAGCCCATAACTACTGCTATTTAAGAAGATAGTAATGAGCAAGAGTAAATAACTCAAAAATAGAATTTAAAGGGTTATTCGAGAATACCTTAAGTGAGATCCTTAAGAGAAAGAGAGATTGTTGATCTTTTGCTTCAAAATGAGGAGTATTTGGGGTGCTAAGAGGGGAGAAATGGAGGTGGAGAAGCTTTGGAAAAGTAAAGAGAGGAAGGGAGTGAGTTGGGGTCGGTTCCACCGTCGGCCCTAGCTTGGTTTAAAAGGGGATAGGATTGCGGGCGGTTGCAATACGTGATAGCCGGAGGTGCTACCTCCAGTTGGGGCGGTGCCACCGCCTGCAGGCAGTGAGCACTCGTTTTGACTGCTGTGTGGTCTGATTTGAATGCTTTTAACTTGAGAAGAATTTTTATTTATGGAGCATTCAACTTTACTTATGTAATTACGTAAGAATTTTCATTTTAAGATGAGAAATTTTACACGATCAAGATAGATCTAGTGACGTACGCATGTTTATAACAGATTATCCAAGTTGGTAAGTTTTGCAAGTCCATGACAAACTTTGCTTACAAGACGTAAGTTCATGATATAGTTGGATTTGAAAGTAACGAACGAGTCAATTTGATGGGTTCGGAAATCCAGAGGATATGTAAAGGTAGAATCATGGGTTTCCAATTCTGAGGGATCAAATAGGATTGTATCTGTATTGCTCTTGTAATTTTAATTTTCTAATCCTCTTTTTGTTATTTAGGCTAGGGAGCATCGTGTGTTCTTTTTGGATCTCGGGTTATGAATATCGAGAATCCAAAGAGCAGGATATTATTTCTTGCTCCCAGCTTGGGATGGTTTACGTTTCTACAAGATAGGATAATTTTTAGGTACCCATTTACTTTTGGGTGCCTCAAAAACTGATCTACATTGTTTGTCATGTTGCATAGAGTTTATCATGGTTCCTTTAGGAACCCAAATTAATTTATTCGGACTACTTTTCTTGAATGGACAATAATGCGTTTTGTATCCATGTTTGCAACAAAAGTTGCATTTGCCTTGGTGTCGAACAAGTAAGATGGGGCCTTTTATGAAGGTGGTTGGATTTTGGTGAGGATTTCTCACAAATCCGATTCTACTTCTTTTGGGAACGTGACCCTTATTTGTAAGGATCATGTTCAAAGACTTGATACCAACCTCGAATTTCTTTAAGGTATCCTTAAGTATCAAGTTTTCCTTTTGGATAGTTTCTAGATCATGGCATTTTATACAAGAACCTAAACTATCATGATATTCAGTTTTTAACTTATCGAAAATACAAGTAAGACTATCATGCTCCTTTTTTAGCAATTTGTATTTCTACTAATAATCTTGCATTCATCAAATAAGTCATGGAAGCCATTTAATAACTCATCAAATGATAAATCTACATCAATTAAATTTGTTACCTCCTCTCTGATGGCCATTAAGGCGTAATGAGCAACTTGCTCGGTGTTGGACTCCTCTTCTTCGGACGCGCTCGAGTCATCCCACGTTGCTTTAAGCGCCTTCTTCTTTGATGTTCTCTTCTTGGCTTGGGGACAATCACTTTTGTAGTGTCCTGGCTTTTTGCACTCGTAGCAAATAACTTGGTCCTTTTTTTGTTCAAGTTTATTTTTTGTGTCATTTTAAAACTTGTTTCTCTTAATGAATTTTTTGAATTTCCTTATTAGAAGTGCCAAGTCATCGTCATAGTCCTCATCACTTGAGTTTTCTCTCAAGTGGTCATCTAAAGTTCTAAGTGCCATATCCTTCCTGTTCTTTGGAAGGATGTCTTCTTGCTCTTCATGAGCCTTGCATGTCATTTCATAGGTCATTAATGACCCGATTAGTTCTTCAAGAGGGAAGTTGTTTAAATCTTTAGCCTCTTGAATAGCAGTGACTTTAGGGTCCCAACTCTTAGGAAGGGACCTTAGAATCTTATTTACGAGCTCAAAATCCGAAAAACTTTTGCCGAGTCCTTTTAGACCGTTGACGACATCCGTGAAAGTGAAATGGGTGTACATATCACCAATAGTCTCGCTCGGTTTCATTCGGAAAAGTTCGAAAGAGTGTATCAAAAGATTGATTTTTGACTCTTTCACCCTACTTGTGCCTTCGTGAGTCACTTCGAGTGTATACCAAATATCAAACGCGGTTTCACAAACCGAAACACGATTAAACTCATTTTTATCAAGCGCACAAAATAAGGCATTCATAGCCTTTGCATTAAGAGCGAAAGTCTTCTTCTCCAATTCATTCCAATCGATCATTGGAAGAGAAGACTTCGAAAATCCATTTTCGACAAGATTCCAAAGTTTAAAATCCATTGAAATAAGGAAGATCCTCGTTCGGGTCTTCCAATAGGTGTAGTCCGTCCCATTGAATATGAGTGGACGTGTAATAGAATGGCTCTCTTGGTTTTCGGAATATGCCATCTCTCTTGGGTTTTAATCCGTTTGAGAGTTAACCCCGCTCTGATACCAATTGTTAGGATCAAAAGCACTAAGAGGGGGGGGGGTGGTGAATTAGTGCAGCGGAAAACTTTCGACGATTAAAACTGCGTTCATATGATAAGAGCGATTTCGGTAGAAAAGCCGATTCATAAATCACTTTAACTTGTGATCAAGCAAGATGCAGTTAAAGCAAGTCTATGATGGCAGTTTGTAGTTATGATGGAATTTAGAATGTAAGCGTAAACTGAAATATGATGTTCGTACGATAAAATTGATTTTCGTCTAAACGCCGATTCGGAAAATACTGAACTTTGAAACATGATCGTAAATGCGCAGAAGGCAGTAAGCTATTAAGGAGGTTTGCAGTAAAGATAATATGCTCAAAGTAAATGCAAACCGAGATTTTGAGTGGTTCGGTCAATCTTGACCTACATCCACTTTTGGTTTCCTCCACTGACGAGGTCACCGACGTCCACTAGAGGCCTTCCTTCAATAGGCGAAGGCCAACCACCTTTTTACAGTTTCACTCTTTTTGACGGGCTTAGGAGACAACCCTTACAGAATTTTCTTTCGTCTCTTGACAGATCAAAATTTGGAAGAAAAGAGGAAGGAGAACTTTTAACTCATACAACACTTTTGAGCTCTATAAATCACAGAGTAAGATCAGGATTTTGGTGGTTTTTGGTTGCTCTTTCATTGCTGAAAGGGTGGGGTATTTATAGGCCCCAACCCAGTTTGAATTTCGAGCTCAAAACTGTCAATTCCCGAAATTCCGGAGTCTGACGGTTGCACCGCCTGACTGGGGCGGTTGCACCTCCTGCTAGAGCTCGGAGACCGAGCTTAGACGGTGCCACCACCTGACTGGGGCGGTTGCACCGCCCAGCCAGAGCTCGGAGACTGAGCCCTGGGCGGTGCCACCGCCGACCCAGGCGGTGCCACCTCTGGCCAAGTAATCTGGGTACGAATGGGCTGACCCATTTGGCCCAATTTGGGTCTGTCAAGGGCCCAATTGCCCCAAGATTAAGTTAATGAGATCACCTCCCATTTCCCATTTCTAACTTAATTATCGTGCTAACTACGAATTTCTTAAGACATTTACTGTAACTTGCTCCGGTGCGTCAATCGCTTCTTCCGGCGAGCTTCTGTCAATCATCCGATGAACCCTCGGTGATGCTCCTGCGGACTTTCGGCAAACTCCTGGACTTGCGACGATCCACTTAGCAAGTTCCGACGAGCTTCTTTAGCAAGCTCCTGGACTTCTCGGATTTGTTCCCGTAGAACCTCTGACGACTGTTCGAACTTCCGTCGAATTCTCGAACCCCCAACGTGATTATATTCTTGACTCCAGCGCAACTCCTACTGCATGTCTTACTTTCATCGTAGTTAATTGCACACTTATCTCAACATATGGATTAGATAACAAATGACAATTGACTTCATCATCAAAATCCGAGATTCAACACCTGCGTCACTGAAAACGTAGATTAAATATAAACATATATCAAGTGGTTTCATCATCAAAATACGAGATTCAACAATCTCCCCCTTTTTGATGATGACAAGCACTTGATGATGGAGTTAACCTTAACTCCCGGAGTTTAAACAAACTCCCCCTATCAATATGCCATATTGATAGAACCTTGAATTCAAACTGAATTCATGTCATTGCAATATTCATCATGAATACTTGCAACACGTCATCATGTACTTATGCATAAACTTATGCATAACATCATACTTCTCCCCCTTTGTCATCAACAAAAAGGAGATTTCCAACTCTAATGTGTTTGTAGTATTAATTCAACTTATTGCATGAAAAACATAATATCAAGTTTTATCATCATGCAGTTTTGAAGCTAGAAAATTTAGCAAGTGTTATATCATGCTTAGAACATTCAAGCTATCAAGTTTTAGATATGCAAGTTTTACAACATACAAGATAGCACTTTTTCTTCTTTTGAGATAGCAACTTCTACATCATGCAAGCTAGCAAATTAGAGATATTCAAGAAGGCAACTCTTGCTTCTTGAAATATGCAAGTTGCAAGCTAGCAAATTTTTGCTTCCTTTGCAATGTTTGAGCTCGCAATTTTGCTTCTATTGCAAAGTGAAAATTTAGCATGTTTAGCTTTTCTTGAGATAGCAATTGTTTGCTTCTCTTTAGACTACAAGCTAGCAATTTTTACGATATGCAAGTTTTACTACATACAAGCTAGCTTTCATCATAACATATAAGCACAAAAGCATAGCAAGATTCTTAAGTTCAATCATGGCAATTCAACACTTGCTTCTTGTGCAAGATTGCACTTTGCTTTTCTTTGCATGTTCTGACTAGCAAAAGCTTTCTCCCCTTTGTTTTTGTCAAAAAGAAGGGAAGAGTACAAGCTAGCCAGCATTTGCCTTTAGCTAGCAATCTTTCTCCCCCTATGTCATTGCCGAAAAGAAGGGAAGACCCTTATATCAATTTTCAGATTATGACAAAGGTGAGTAATCATTCTTATTTCAAAATTCTATAATTGAGATAAACCTTGAATTCAAATTAAGGTAATTTTAATCATGATTCACATCATATGCAATACATCACATACATCATAATAAAAGGCATAAGTATTGCATGCATCATTTTAGTAACAAATCATAGCATTTCATGTTAGGACCCTTTTTCTAAGCTTTTGAATAATGTTTGTTGAGTCTGTTTAATCCAATTGTTTATTGAGTCGGTTTGGTTCAGTTAGAATCAAGTAGAGATTTATTTAATATTTATTTATTATTAGAGTTCAAGTCCTGATGGACTCTGGGTGGAACTCTATAAACAGGGATGTAATTGCTTCTTTTCAATAATCTATGAAAAATATTATTCTGTCTTTGGACAACCCTAGGAGGCCGATCCACTCGAAGCGATCAAGGAGGGCCGATCCCCTCGAAGCGATCAAAGAGGTCGATCCCCTCAAAGCGATCATTATCATCCCCTTTCCCTTCTTCTTTTTTTACGATAAGACTTTAGGGTCTTATCATTTGGTATCAGAGCCTACGATAAGACTTTAGGGTCTTATCATTTGGTATCAGAGTGACGATAAGACCTTAGGGTCTTATCATTTCGTATCAGAGCGGTGATCCTCGGTGTTCTTAGTTCGTCATCTTAAAAAAAAAAAAAAAAAAAAATTGTGAGTGCGAAGCCAGTAGCCACGCACGCTGTTCCTTCTCAACCAAGAAGGAACATTTGCTTCCCGGCGCTGACCACCCCTGCTTCCCTTCTCCTCCACCGCCGGCACTACTTCCTAGTCGGCGACCACCGCCGCCGCTGCTCCCCGGTCAGCGCCCACCGCTGCCGCTGTGCCCCGGCCAGCAACCTTCTCACCTCGCCTCCTGGCTGCCCGTATCTCGCTCGAGCGAGAAGGGCTGCGGCCGCCGATTCCCAGCCAGCGGACCACCCATCGCCGCTTATACCGTCGGCGACGCTGCCCTAGCCGCACTGCCATCGCTGGCTTCCCTTGGTTGCAGCTTCGGCCGTGCGATCTGTCGGTGTCACTGTTTCTGTGGTGCGATAGAAACAGAGCAGCCGCCGGTCCCTCTGCTGCCGCAGGCGTCGGTCGCCTCTACAGCCGCCGACTCCTCCTTCTCCACCGTTGCCGCTGCTTCTCGGCCGCACGATCACCGTCGCACCGCCGTTGCCAGCATCGCCAGCGGCTCCCGGTTGTGGTGCGATAGAAACAGAGCACCCTGTTTCCCATCTCCAGCATCGTAACTTCCCGGCCAGCGACGACGCTCGCTGCCTTTTTCTCCACCGCCGCCGCTGCTTCTCGATCGCTCTATCACCGCCGCCCGCCTCCCAGCCACAACCCTCGCCGTGCACCCCCCTTGGGTCGCAGCCGCAGCTCTCATTGCAACGGTTGCAGAAACAGAGCTTCCTTTGTTGCTGCAGCCCCGTCGATTCCGGTCGCGACCCTCGCTGCCTCCTTCTCCACCGCCAACGCTGTGCTCCGGCTAGCGACCACCGTTGCTGCTAGTCACCACAGCCTTCTCCTCTACTGCTCGTGATCCTTCCGGCCAACTCCTACGGTGGTGCGACAAAAACAGAGTACGCAGCAACAAAAAATAGTGGCACCCTCTGCTGCCGCAGTCGCCGATTGTAACCACCGTCGTCGCTCCCGGCCAACGACCAACCCCTCGTTCTGCAGCAGTCGCCCTCCAACAGCGAACGCAGCAACTGCAGCAAGTACGCTGCCTTGCCTCAACCCCGTTGCTTGGCGATCGCCTCTTGGGTCGCAGCAACTGCAACCACATCAACGTAGTCGTCTTCCAACCCCGGCACTCTCACCTCACGCAGCGATAGAAACAGGGCAGCTACTCTTCCTCCAATGCAGCGATCGCAGCACTGCCCTTGGCGTCCACCTCCTCGGCAACTTCGCATCGATAGTATTGATGCCCTTGACCGACACCAAAAACAGGAGTTGAGATTACAAATTTACAGTCTTACGCAATGGCCACTAATAACTCGGTGAAAGCACAAATGGAAGCATTGGAAATCAGAATTGAGAACCGACTGCAAGAAACACTTAATGATTTCAAAAAGAGCCTACTAGAGAGCCTCAGCAAATTTCAACAAAATGGGGACTCAAGTTCTACGTTGCAAAGATCTGAAAATACAGGAAAAGTGCCCCAAGATTGTGACACAATCTATTCATACATGAAGAGGGATGGACAGCTCTCAAAAATTTGTCAGACTTCTACAGTGTTGGAATATCAGAGTAGGTTTGAAAGATTATCAAATCAAGCTAGAGATTGGTCGGAACAACAACTTCTGGATACATTTATTGAAGGTCTTATTCCAGAGATCCGGTGTGAAGTTAAGGCTCGTCAACCTCGCACTATGATAGCTGCGATCTCATTTGCACATCTACATGAGAAAAAAATCAACAAGGAAAATCATGGAAACAGAAGTGACAACAACCAGATGATTAGTAAGCCATTGGCTCCATCTATTCCCAACCAAAGCCTTGACACCCGAAGACTAACCCAAGAAGAACTCAATGAAAGATTAGCAAAGAGTTTGTATTATGATGAAAAATGGAGTATGGAGCATCGATGTAAACAAGAGCAACTTCTGATGATTGAACCAATTGGAGAGGAACCGAAAGCTAAGAATGTGGACTCCGATCATGAAGGTATAAATTCTAATGCAGAGGTTGGACCTACCATACATACAATGCATGCATTAGCCGACTACTCTAACCCGCAAACTATGGAAGTTGGCGAAACTCTGGAACATCAGCCTGTTATAGTTTTGATTGATACTGGTAGCACTAACAATTCTATGGATAGTGAGATTGTTGACCGATTGGCCCATCACATTGAAGACTGTGACAGATTCAAAGTAAAGATCATTGATGGATGGATTTTCACTTGTGATAGCAAAGGTTCAAAGATAAAATTGATTATACAGGGCCAGAAGTTTCATGCAACGATTACTACACTGAAAAATCAACCTGTTGCTTACACTCTCAAAAAGTGGAGACCATACTTACTTGATCAACGGGTTGTGATGCGTTGCAGATAGTCTATGGCTAAAGTGCTAAAGAGAAGCTCCCTGAGATTGATGCTGCTCAGCCTTGAGGACAAGGCTGATTTGAAGAGGGAGGAACTGTTAGGACCCTTTTTCTAAGCTTTTGAATAATGTTTGTTGAGTTTGTTTAGTCCAATTGTTTATTAAGTCGGTTTGGTTCAGTTAGAGTCAAGTAGAGGTTTATTTAATATTTATTTATTATTAGAGTTCAAGTCCTGATAGACTCTGGGTGGAACTCTATAAACAGGGATGTAATTGCTTCTTTTCAATAATCTATGAAAAATATTATTCTGTCTTTGGACAACCCTAGGAGGCCGATCCCCTTGAAGCGATCAAGGAGGGCCGATCCCCTCGAAGCGATCAAGGAGGCCGATCCCCTCGAAGCAATCATTATCATCCCCTTTCCCTTCTTCTTTTTTACGATAAGACTTTAGGGTCTTATCATTTGGTATCAGAGCCTACGATAAGACTTTAGGGTCTTATCATTTCATCACATGGCAAGATATCAGCAAGTAAAATTACGATGCAAGTTCTTGATATCTTAACATAATTCAAATTCAAATATGACACTAATAGTATCAATTCATATATTTCTCCCCCTTTGTTATCAACAAAAAGGAGAACGATATAAACAAATTTTAAACGTAAGTGCGGTAATGATTCATACCATAACTAGGTTTATGTCATTTTTCAACAATGAGTGATAGGATATCAATTATACAAACATCTAAAGAAAAACATGATATGGAGATAGCTTTCATTACTTCTTCCTCTTTATTTGTTATTAACTTTTTGTACGGAGGAAAGTCACTTGTGAGCTTACTCGAATGAAGTTAAAATTGATAAGATATTAAAGCACACTTCATTTTTACAAGGATCAAGATATGTGTGTGAATCAAATCCTTGCATGTAAAACTATTTCTCTAAAGATATAAGAAGGAATCATCAAATCCATTTCTCGAAAGATATTTTTCACATGATAAGTCTATGAGAGATGCATTTGCTAGTTGATTCCATATTTTAAAAATCAATGATATAAATCAAACTCGATATGATATTTGTTTATTAAGTCTGGAAGAGAATAATGTATCGAGAAAATCCGATTGTTAGGATCAAGAAGATCCAAAAATGAAATTTAACACTTTCATGCATTCAGACAAGGTTTTGCTATAGATTTTCAACTTCAATCATGAAGATAAAACATGCTCATGATCATGAAATTTTTTGTATCCAAAACACATAATTTCCAACATGTTATTAAGTCATGTAATAGTGTAAAATCATCATGGCAATTAAGTGATTTGATCATTGAATCAAGAAAGTCCAAAAAATAATCTTAACAAGTTCGTGCAATCGGGCACATTTTTGTCATAGTTTTTCAAATACACTCATGAAAATAACACATGCTTATCATCATGTATAACTTAAAATCTCATGCACAAAATCGTCAAATCATGGTATCAAAATTTCAATATTTTCATTACAACTTTATGCATTAATTCGAATCAAACATGATTTCATTAAAAATCGAGAATCAACATGATAAACATTATTACTTCTTAACCATGATTTCATATTTTCAATCAAAATAATTTTGTTTGTTTGCAATATTATCATTTTCGAAATTACTAGCATGATCATAATTTTTATATTTTTATTTTTAAACATGTAATTTTCAAGAAAATTAATTCTAAACTAAAAAAGAAAATACATTATGAAAGCATCAAATAATTTCAAAATAAATTAAGGGGGTTTCGATTACCTCATTGTTGAATGCCATTAAGGCGTAGTTTGCCACCTCGCCTTTCTTGATTTTCTCCTCGTCTTAAAAGGAGCTTGATTTATCCCACTTTGTATTCTTCTTCTTGCGTTCAAAGCAAATGGTTCCATTCTTTTAGTTCTTAAATTTTTGTTTCTTTAATTTTTTAAATTTCTTAGTGAGTAGTTCTTGTTAGGATCAAGAGCACTAAGAGGGGGGGGGGGGGGGTGAATTAGTGCAACGGAAATCTTTCGACGATAAAAAAAAAACGTTCGAACGATAAAAACGATTTAGGTGTGAAAGCCGATTCTAAGATTACTTTAACTTAAGATCAAGTGAGATGACGTTAAAGTCAATCTATGAAGGCAGTTTGCAGTTATGATGCAAACTAGAATATAAGCGCAAACTGAAATACAACGTTCGTACGAAGAAACTGATTTACGTCTAAATGCTGATTCGTAAATCACTTTGATTAGGCGAGATGCAGCTTAGGCAAGGATATAAAGGCAGTTTGTAGTTAAGATGAAATCAAAACGTAAACGCAAACTGAAATATGATGATCGTACGAAAAAATAGATTTACGTCTAAACGCTGATTCGGAAAGTGCAAAGCTTGAAACCCGATCGTATATGCGCAGAAAGCAGTAAGCTTTAGAGGAGGTTTGCAGTAAAGATAATATGCTCAAAGTAAATGCAAACCGAGATTTAGAGTGGTTCGGTCAATCTTGACCTACTCCACTTTTGGCTTCCTCCACCGACGAGGTCACCGACGTCAACTAGAGGCCTTCCTTCAATAGGCGAAGGCCAACCACCCTTTTACAGTTTCACTCCTTTTGACGAGCTTAGGAGACAACCTTTACAGAATTTTCTCTCCTCTCTTTACAACTCAGAACTTGGAAGAACAGAGGGAGAAGAACTTTTGGCCTTTACAATAATTTTGAGCTCTAAGAATCACAGAAAAAGATCAAGATTTCGGTGTAACTTCTTATGCTTTCAGTGCTGAATGGGTGGGGTATTTATAGGCCCCAACCCAGTTCAAATTTGGATCTCAAAACTGTCAATTCCCGGAATTCCGGGATTAGGCGGTTGCACCTCCTGACTGGAGCAGTTGCACCGCCTGGCAGAGCTCGAAGACTGAGCCTTTGGGCGGTGCTACCTCCTGTCAGGGGCGGTTGCACCTCCTGACAGAGCTCGAAGACCGAGCTCAGGCGGTTGCACCTCCTGACTGTGGCGGTTGCACCGCCTGGCAGAGCTCGAAGACTAAGCTCAAGCGGTGCCACCTCTTGTCAAGGGAGGTTGCACCGCCCAGTCTCGCTCGGAGACTGAGCCCCAGGCGGTGCCACCGCCTGGCTGGAGCAGTTGCACCTCCCAGTCTCGCTCGGAGACTGAGCCCAGGCGGTGCAACCTCCTGCCTTGGGCGGTTCAACCGCCTGGCAGAAATCAGGGTCCGAATGGGTTGATCCATTCGGCCCAATTTGGGTTTTTCAGGGGCCTAATTGCCCCAAGATTAAGTTAATGGGATCACCTCCCATTTTCAACTTAATCAATGTGCTAACTACGATTTTTCTAAGACATTTACTGCAACTTGCTCCGGTGCGTCAATCGCTTCTTCCGGCGAGCTTCCGGCGAACTTCCGTTGATCATCCGATGAACCCTCGGTGATGCTCCTGCGGACTTTCGGCAAACTCCTAGACTTGCGACGATTCACTTGGCAAGTTCCGACGAGCTTCTTTGGCAAGCTTATGGACTTCTCGGATTTGTTCCCGTAGAACTTCTGACGACTGTCCGAACTTCCGTCGAACTCTCGAACTCCCAACGTGATCATTGTCTTGACTCCGGCGCAACTCCTGCTGCATGTCTCACTTTCATCGTAGTTAATCCTACACACTTATCTCAATATATAGATTAGATAACAAATGACAATTGACTTCATCATCAAAATCCGAGATTCAACAATCTCCTCCTTTTTGATGATGACAATCAATTGATAATGGAGTTAACCTTAACTCTCCCTGTCTATATGCCATACTTGAGATAAGTCATTCTTGAATTCAAAAACTAAGAATTCAAGAGACATATTGATAAGTTAAAATCATTTGAACTTATCAATACTCCCATCATGATTCCCATCATGATGTATCTCTCTGAAGATGATGTCAAGGCTTGACATTCATTTTCAAATATAACAAGTTTGAATGATGGTAATAGTAGCAATTCATCATATAGTCAAGGCTGTGAAGTAAGATTTTGATATCATTACATGATGCACACATTTCAAATATTTTAGCAAGTATTGCATTTCTTCACATGGTAAGATATCAACTCAAGGCATAATGCATGGCATCTGTTCATATATCTCTTGGTGATGGAAGCATGGCATAATCATAGCATCAGTGTTTATAGCATCAATTCATATATTTCTCCCCCTTTGTCATCAACAAAAAGCATGGTAGTTGTGATACCAGCAAATTATCAAGCATATAAAGGAGGGCATGATACGTAGATTGCGTTGAATACTTCTTCCTCTTTTTTGTTATAATCCTTTTTGCATGAAGGAGGAAAGCCATTTGTGATACCAGCTATTTGTGAGTTTACTTTGAGTCAAGATATGTATGTGAAACAGCTTTTTGCAAGTAAAAATACTATCATCCATATTTCAAGATGGAATTCATAAGCAGGAATTATTTCATCAAATTCATTTCAGAAGAAATATTTTTCATAAGAATGTATGAGAAAATCTAATTTTTAGCATTCCGATTGTTAAGCGAATCCGAAAATGAAATGAACTCTTTCATGCATTCGGACAAGACTATGCTATAGATTTTCAAATACAATCATGAAGACAAAACATTTTTGTATTCAACACATAATTTCCAACATGTTATTTAGGCATGTAATGGCAATCAAGTGATTTGATCATTCAATAAAGTCCGAAAAATAATTTTAACTAGTTTATGTATTCGGACACATCAACATTCCTAATTCTCTTTTTATGAAATCAAATTGCTCTTCACTTAGAGGTTTTGTAAAAATATCAGCTAGTTGATGTTTAGTATCAATGAACTCTATGGTTACGTCATGATTAGTAACATGATCTCGTATAAAGTGATGTCTAATATCAATATGTTTTGTTCTTGAGTGTTGTATAGGATTCTTGGTTAAGCATATTGCACTTGTGTTATCACATTTAATGGGAATATTTTTAAGATGAACTTTGTAATCTTCTAAGGTGTTTTTCATCTATACAACTTGTGCACAGCATGCACTTGCTGCAATATATTCAACTTCGGTTGTTGATAGTGCAACCGAGTTTTGTTTCTTAGATGACCAGGAAACAAGGGCATGTCCTAAAAATTGACATGATCCTGATGTGCTTTTTCTATCTAGTCTACAGCCAGTAAAGTCCGTATCAGCATAAGCAATTAACTCAAGATTTTCTGATTTTGGGTACCATAATCCTAGATTTATGGTACCATTAAGATATCTAAGTATTCTTTTAACTGCTTTGAGATGAGATATCTTAGGATTTGATTGAAATCTAGCACAAAGTCCTACACTGAACATGATGTATGGTTTGGTTGCAGTGAGGTAAAGTAAACTTCCTATCATACCCCTATAAGTTTTTTGATCGAAGCTTTCTCCACTTTCATCAATTTCTAACTTAGTGGAGGTACTCATAGGAGTGTTAATAGCCTTTGAGTTATTCATATTAAACTTTTTTAATAAATTCATAGCATATTTAGTTTGACTAATAAAGATGCCATTGCTTAGTTGTTTGATTTGTAAGCCTAGGAAGAATGTTAATTCTCCCATTAAACTCATTTCGAATTCATGACTCATAGTTTTAGCAAACGATTCACAAAGAGATTCATTCCTGGAACCAAAGATAATATCATCAACATAAATCTGAACAATGAGAAAATTATTTTTAAAATTCTTGATGAATAATGTAGTATCAACCTTGCCTTTTATGAAATTATTTTCAATAAGAAAAGAACTAAGTCTCTCATACCAAGCTCTTGGGGCTTGTTTTAAGCCATAGAGAGCTTTAGTTAATTTAAACACATGATTAGGGAGGCTGATGCTAGTTAGGATATGATACTTTAGTGTTTAGAAATAGTAGATGTTCACAACTTTTAGGAACAAATGCTAAGTTGGGATTGGCAAAAATTGTTCCTAAGGCTTCAACATATGTTGTTCCAACAGTTTCATCATCCCATGATCCTCTAAAGTAAAGTCCTCTACTTTTTATGGGAATGCCTATCATGTCGCAAATGAATTTATCCGTAATGGAGATGTGTTGTCCTAAAAGATAAGTAGACATTCTTTCTTCTTCATCTATTTGTATGTTGTTGTAAAACAATCTAACAAGTCTTGGATAGATGGGTTCATTAATTTGTAAAATAGGGAGTAGATCTAAGTTTGTAAACCATTGGATTGTCTCTAAGTCTCTTAGTTCATTTAAATCTACATATTTTCTCTTATTGACACTCCTAAGTTCGAAAGAGGAAAACTTTTCAGCATGGTATTTTGAATCGAAAAGGGTGAGATCAAAATCTTCTACTAATCTCCTCTTTCCTTTTTCCCTTGAGGATCTTCTAGATCCCATAACTACTGCTGTTTAGAAGAATAGTAATGAGCAAGAGTAAATGAATCAAAGACAGAATTTAAGGGCTTCTTAGAGAATACCTTAGTGAGATCTTCAAGATAGGGAAGGATTGTTGATGTTTTGCTCCGAAATGAGGGGTATTTGGGATGCTATGAGGGGAGAAATGGGGATGGAGGAGCTTTAGAAGAGTAAAGAGGGGAAGGGAGTGAGTTGGGGTCGGTTTCACCGCCGGCCCTACCTTGGGTTAAAAAGGACAGAGTTGCGGGCAATTGCACCTCTGGCTGGGGCGGTGCAACCGCTTGCAACACGTGACAGTCGGAGGTGCTACCTCCAGCTGGGGTGGTGCCACCGCCTGCAAGCGATGAGCACTTGTTCTGATCGTAGTGTAATCTGATTTGAGAGTTTTTTTCTTGAGAAGAATTTTCATTCAGAGCAATCAACTTTACTTACGTAATTACGTAAGAGTTTTCTTTTTAAGACGAGAACTTTTGCACGATTAAGATATATCTTTTAACATGCATACTCTCAATGTTGTACACATATTTGTGACAGTTTGTTCAAGTTGGTAAGCTGTTAGAACCCTTGCAGATTCTAAACTTGGGGTTGATCTCTTTAGGGGATCGGCCTCCTAGGAACTCTATAGGGGTTCCTCCCTCCAAGTTGCTGCTCAAAGGCTGCAGAAAATATTCATTTATTGCTTATGAAAAGAGGTGGAATACATGACTATTTATAGGGCTTCTAAACCCTAACTCCTAATATGACTCTTACTTAAGACTCCTACTTCTAAACAACTCCTAATAGGACTCCTACTTCTAACCAACTCCTAATAGGACTCCTACTCAAGACTCCTATTCCTTTACAACTCTCTATTCTTCTCTAAGAAATAACCTCCTAACCCTAGCCGGCCTCTTCACCTCTTTAATAGGGGTCGGCTTAGGTAGGTTTTACATGAATGTCCCTCTCAATTAAGACTCTCCTAGCTAGAGTCCTAACAGACCCGCCCTCTTCAAATCAGCCTTGTCCTCGAGGCTAACGATTCATGAAGTTTGGGAATTTGATCTTCAAGTCATCATAGTTCTCCCAAGTGGCATCTTCTGTTAGTAGGTTTGCCCACTGTATTAGCAATTTAGTAGTGGATCATCGTCGTCGAGTCATGATCCGTCGACCAATAATAGCACTTGGTTGAGTCTGAAGTTCTCCTTGGGTAGTCATATTTGGTGGGTGGCTTTGGGCTGTCTCCAAGCACCTATTTAAAACTTCCGTTTGGTCGTCGGTTTGTGGGTGATATGCCGTATTCCTTTTCAATTTAGTACCCTGCATATGGAATAACTTTGTCCAAAATCTGCTCGTGAAGATGCAATTAGAATTTATCATAAGCACAATGCGTCCCTTATAGTGTAATTCTTTTGAGTCCCAATTGTAATGAGCCATGGGGCTTGGTGCTTCCTCTAATTTTTTTATAATCTTACTAGTATCTGAATCTTCTTGCCATTCCATCTTAATATTCTCAAGGAAGTCGCTGGTCGGAAGTGAAATGACCGAAACTTCAACTTGCTCGGGTAGTTGCGAAAGCGCAACTGCAAGAACATTCTCTTTCCCCCTTTTGTAAGTTATTTCAAAATCAAATCCAAGAAGTTTTGTTATCCATTTTTGCTGCTCAGGGGATGGTATCTTTCGCTCCAAAAAGTACTTAAGGCTTTTATGGTCGGTTTTAATTTGAAATCGTCGACCAATCAAGTAGGGTCTCCACCTCGTTGCTGCGCGCACAATGGCGAGCATCTCCTTATCATATATTGACTTATTTTGATGGGAGGGAGATAATGCCTTGCTAGTGTATGCGAGTGGTCGACCATCTTGCATGAGAATGACTCCAATTCTGACTCCAGATGCGTCGGCCTCAATAATGAAGGGTCGGTTAAAATTTGGTAGTGTTAGCACCGGCGTCGTCGTCATGACTGCCTTAAGTTTGTCGAAGGTAGCGGAGGCTCTGTCCGACCATTGGAAGACATCTTTTTTCAGTAAGGAAGTAAGTGGTGCACTAATCACGCCATAGTTTTTCACGAACTTGCAGTACTAGCCTATTAAACCCAGAAAGCCATGTAGCAATTTTACGTTCCTCGAGGTAGGCCAGTTTTGCATTGCTTCAATTTTGAAGGGGTCCACTGTCACACCTTCCTCTGATATGATATGCCCAAGATATTCCACCTTCTGTTGAAGAAAGCAAAAATTCGTAATGGTTGTTGTATGTTCAAAAGGTGGTTTTCGGTATATCTTCTTCGCACACTCATATTTGATGATACCCGGATCAAAGGTCCAGCTTTGCAAAGATTTATGCTCCCTTTCATCTAGCAATTCATCTGCTATTGGAATAAGATATTTGTCCTTGATGGTTATACCATTGAGAGCTCGGTAATCAACGCATATTCGCCTTGTTCCGTCCTTCTTGCGTACAAGTAGCACCGGTGAAGAATAGAGGTTGCAACTTGGCCGAATAACTTCTGTTTCGAGCATTTCTTTTACAATCCTTTCTATTTCATCCTTTTGGAGATATAGATATTGATGTTGAATCTCGGATTTTGATGATGAAGTCAATTGTCATTTGTTGTCTAATCTATGTGTTGAGATAAGTGTGCAGGATTAACTACGATGAAAGATAGACAAGCAGCAGGAGTTGCGCCGGAGTCAAGTTCATGATCACGTTGGGAGTTCGAGAGTTCGACGGAAGTACGGACGGTCGTCGGAGGTTCTGCGGGAACAGATCCGAGAAGTCCAGAAGCTTGCCAAGCGAAGCTCGTCGGAACTCGCCAAGTGGATCGTCGCAAAGTCCAGGAGTTTGCCGGAAGTCCGCAGAAGCATCACCGAGGGTTCATCGGATGATCGACGGAAGTTCGCCGGAAACTCGCCGGAAGAAGCGATTGACGCACCGAAGCAAAGCTGCAGAAATTGTCGTAGATTTAATCGTAGTTAGCACGGTGATTAAGTTAGAAATGGGAGGTGATCCCATTAGCTTAATCCTGGGGCAATTGGGCCCCTGAAGAACTCAAGTTGGGTCGAATGGTTCAACCCATTCGAACCCAAGAAGCTGTGGGAGTTGCAACCGCCCAGGCAGGGAGGTGCAACCGCCCAGGCTAAGTCTCCCAGCGAGACTGGGAGGTGCAACCGCTCCAGCCAGGCGGTGCAACCGCCCAGGGCTCAGTCTCCAAGCGAGACTGGGCGGTGCAACCTCCTCTGTCAAGCGGTAGCACCGCCTGAGCTCAAGTTTCGAGCTATGCCTGGTGATGCAATCACCGAGCTCAGTCTTCGAGCTATGGAAGAGATGTACGACCTCTCTGGCCAGGAGATGCACAGCCTAAGCTCAGTCTTCGAGCTCTGGCAGAGAGGTGCAACCACCTCTGGCAGAGAGGTGCAACCACCTCTGGCAGAAAGGTGCAACCACCTCTGGCAAAGAAGAGAAACTTCTCTGGTCAGGAGATGCACTGCCTGAGCTCGGTCTTCGAGCTCTGGCAGGAAGGTGCAACCACCCCTGACAGAGAAGGTGGAACCGTCCGAGCTCAGTCTTCGAGCTCTGCCAGGCGGTGCCACCTCTCCAGTCGAGAGGTGCAACCGCCTGAGCTCAGACTTCGAGCTCTGCCAGGCGGTGCCACCTCTCCAGTCAAGAGGTGCAACCGCCTGATCCCGAAATTCTGGGATTTGATCGTTTTGAGCTCGAAATTTGAATTGGGTTGGGGCCTATAAATACCCCACCCATTCAGCACTGAAAAGATACAGACCTACACCGAAATCTTGATCTTTTCTGTGATTCTAAGAGGTCAAAAGTGTTGTAAAGCCCTTAAGTCTCCTCCTTCTGTTCTTCAAGTTTTCAGTTGTAAAGTGAGGAGAGAAAGGTCTGTAAAGGTTGTCTCCTGAGCCTGTTAAAAGGAGAGAAACTGTAAAAGGGCAGTTTGGCCTTCGCCCATTGAAGGAAGGCCCCTAGTTGACGTCGGCAACCTCGTCGGTGGAGGAAGCCAAAAGTGGAGTAGGTCAAGGCTGACCGAACCACTCTAAATCTCTGGTTTGCGTTTATTTTTGAGCACTTTATCATTACTGCAAACCTCCTCCATTACTACTGCACTCTGCGCTTTCACGAACAAGTTCTAAGTGCTGTTCTTCCGAATCTGCATTCAGACGTAAATTCGTATTTTCGTACATTACAGTTTACGTTTACGTTTGATTCTGCAGAACTGTCTTCCGTGCTTTTACGAAAGAGTTTCCTTGCAGTTTACACTTACATTTTGATCCTATTGATAACTGCAAACTGTCCTCTACAATTTTACGAACGAGTTTCAACATTTAGACGTAAAACTGCATTTAGACGTAAATCGGCTTTCCTCTCACAATCATCAGTTCTCAGTTCACGTTTACGTCTTGATTTCAACTGCATACTGCCTTCTGCGAGTATACAAACGAGTTTCAAAGTTTAGACGTAAATCTGCGTTTAGACGTAAATCTGCGTTTAGACGTAAAACTGCGTTTAGACGTAAATCTGAGTTTAGACGTAAACTGCGCTTAGACGCAAAACTGCGCTTAGACGCAAACTGTGTTTAGACGCAAACTGCGCTTAGATGCAAACTGCGCTTAGACGCAAACTGCGCTTAGACGCAAACTGTGTTTAGACGCAAACTGCGCTTAGACGCAATCTGCGCTTAGACGCAAACTGCACTTAGATACAAACTGAGAATTAGCTTTTGCATCATAATAGCTTTTATTGAACGAACGCAGCTTTTGGTTTTTAATCGCTGTAAGATATCCGCTGCACTAATTCACCCCCCCCCTCTTAGTGCTCTCGATCCTAACAATTGGTATCAGAGCCCGGTTAACTCTCAAAAGGATTAAAACCCAAGAGAGATGGCTTACGCCGGAAACCAAGAGGGCCATTCTATTACACGTCCACCCATGTTTAATGGGACGGACTACACCTACTGGAAAACCCGAATGAGGATCTTTCTTATTTCTATGGATTTTGAATTATGGAATCTTGTCGAGAATGGTTTTTCAAAATCTTCTCTTCCAATGATCGATTGGAATGATTTGGAGAAGAAGGCTTTCGCTCTAAATGCAAAGGCTATGAATGCCTTATTTTGTGCACTCGATAAAAACGAGTTTAACCGTGTTTCAACTTGTGAAACTGCATTTGATATTTGGCACACACTCGAAGTGACCCATGAGGGCACAAGTAGAGTAAAGGAGTCAAAAATCAATTTGCTGTTACACTCTTTCGAACTCTTTCGGATGAAACCGAGTGAAACCATTGGCGACATGTTTACCCGTTTCACGGATGTCGTCAACGGTCTAAAAGGACTCGGAAAGAGCTTTTCGGATTTTGAGCTTGTTAATAAGATACTAAGATCCCTTCCTAAGAGTTGGGATCCTAAAGTCACCGCTATTCAAGAGGCAAAAGATCTGCGAAATTTCCCTCTTGAAGAACTAATCGGGTCACTAATGACCTATGAAATGACTTGTAAAGCTCATGAAGAGCAAGAAGACATCCTTCCAAAGAACAGGAAGGATATGGCACTCAAAACGTCAGAATGCCACTTGAGAGAAAACTCAAGTGATGAGGACTGTGATGATGACTTGGCACTTCTAACAAGAAAGTTTAAAAAGTTCTTTAAAAGAAACAAGTTTAAGAATGATGCAAAAAATAAACTTGAACCCAAAAAGGACCAAGTGATCTGCTATGAATGCAAAAAGCCGGGACACTACAAAAGTGATTGTCCCCAAGTCAAGAAAAGAACAACAAAGAAGAAGGCGCTCCAAGCAACATGGGATGATTCGAGCGCATCTGAGGAAGAGGAGTCCAACACCGAGCAAGTTGCTCATTACGCCTTAATGGCCATCGAAGACGAGGTAACAAATTCAATAGATGCTGATTTATCTTTCGATGAATTATTAAATGCTTTCAATGACTTATTTGACGAATGCAAGAGTATAAGTAGAAAATATAAATTGCTGAAAAAGATGCATGATAGTCTTACTTGTGAGTTTGATAAGTTAAAAGTCGAACATCATGATAGTTTAAATTCATGTATCAAATGTCATGATTTAGAAACTATGCAAAAAGAAAACCTGCTACTCAAGGACACCTTGAAGAAATTCGAGGTTGGTAGCAAGTCATTAAACATGATCCTTGCAAACAAGGGTCACATTCCAAAAAGGAGCGGGATTGGATTTGTGAGAAATCCTCACCAAAATCCAACCACCTTCATAAAAGGCTCCATCTTACATGTTCAACACCAAACCAAGTGCAACTTTTGTTGCAAATCTGGACACAAGACACATTGTTGTCCATTCAAGAAAATAAGTCCAAACAAATTAATTTGGGTTCCTAAAGGAACCATGATAAACTCTATGCAACATGATAGAAAATGTAGATCTATTTATGAGGCACCCAAAAGCAAATGGGTACCTAAACATCATCCTTTCTTGTAGAAAACTAAACAATCGCAAGCTAGGAGCAAGAAATGGTACCTTGATAGTGGATGCTCAAGGCATATGACCGGAGATCCATCTCAATTCTCTAAGCTCACTAGCATAGACGAAGGATATGTCACCTTCGGAGACAACAACAAGGGTAAAATCATTGGCAAAGGAACCATAGGTAACAAATCCAACCTCTCTATTGAAGATGTTTTACTAGTTGATGGTTTAAAACATAACCTCTTGAGCATTAGTCAATTATGTGATAAAGGATATATTATAAGATTTGAATCTAATGCTTGCATCATTGAAAAACCACACAAAAATATATCTATGATTGCATTAAAACAAAACAACGTATACACTATTGACATCAATGACTTATGTGATGAAATGTGCCTTGCCGTTATGAATGAGGATGCTTGGCTATGGCATAGAAGATTAGGTCATGCTAGCATGAAACTAATCACTCAAGTATCATCTAGAGAACTTGTAAGAGGAATTCCTCATATCAAGTTCATCAAAGATAATGTATGTGATGCTTGCCAATTAGGTAAGCAAATTAAGGGTAGCTTCAAAGCTAAGAATCAAATAAGCACCTCTAGGCCCTTACAATTGATCCATATGGACTTGTTCGGACCAATCTCTACATCGAGTCTAGGAGGTAGCAAATACGCCTTTGTCATTATTGATGACTATAGCAGATATACATGGACCTACTTCTTAAAACAGAAAAATGAATGCTTTAGATATTTTACCAAGTTTTGTAAACTTGTTCAAAATGAAAAGGGATCTATGATTTCGTCAATTAGAAGTGATCATGGTGGAGAATTTCAAAACCATGACTTCCAAGAATTCTGTGAACTCAACGGATATAACCATAATTTCTCTACTCCAAGAAATCCTCAACAAAATGGGGTAGTAGAAAGAAAAAATTGAAATTTACAAGAAATGGCAAGAACAATGTTGAATGAACATAGCCTACCCAAATATTTTTGGGCCGAAGCTGTAAACACTGCATGCTATATTTTAAATAGAGTCCTAGTAAGACCCTTACTCACCAAAACTCCTTATGAGTTATGGAATAACAAAAAACCCAATGTCTCATATTTCAAAGTCTTTGGGTGTAAGTGTTTTATCTTGAATGAAAAGGATAACTTAGGAAAATTCGATGCTAAATCTGATGAAGGAATCTTTCTTGGTTATTCTTCGGTTTCTAAAGCTTTTCGCATCTTCAATAAAAGAACCTTAATTATTGAAGAATCCATCCATGTTGTTTTCAATGAGATTTCAGAAATTAAGAAAAATGATCTTGATGATGATTTTGATTCCTTGAATTTAAACGAAACCCCGTCCCCAACTAGCAACTTGGATGCATCCACTTCCGAAACATCCTTACCCAAGGATTGGAAGTATATAGATGCTCATCCTAAGGAGCTAATCCTAGGAGACACATCAAAGGGGGTTCAAACACGATCTTCTTTTAAAAACTTTTGTGCCAACGCCGCCTTTCTCTCCCAAATTGAACCCAAATGTGTTGATGAAGCCATGAAAGATAATTCATGGATTATCGCAATGCAAGATGAATTAAATCAATTTGAGAGAAATGAGGTGTGGACGCTTGTTCCTAGGCCAAATGACCATTTAGTTATTGGTACTAAATGGGTCTTTAGAAACAAGCAAGATGAAAATGGTATCGTGGTTAGAAACAAGGCTAGATTAGTGGCCAAAGGTTTCAACCAAGAAGAAGGTATCGATTACGAAGAAACCTTCGCACCTGTAGCTCGATTGGAAGCCATAAGGATGCTCCTTGCCTACGCCAGTTGCAATAATTTTAAGTTATTTCAAATGGATGTTAAAAGCGCTTTTCTAAATGGTTTCATTTCCGAAGAAGTTTATGTTGAACAACCCCCTGGATTTGAAAATAATGGCTACCCTAATCATGTGTTTAGACTAACTAAAGCTCTCTATGGTTTAAAACAAGCCCCAAGGGCTTGGTATGAGAGACTTAGTTCTTTTCTTATTGAAAATAATTTCATAAAAGGCAAGGTTGATACTACATTGTTTATCAAGAATTTTGAAAATAATTTTCTCATTGTTCAGATTTATGTTGATGATATCATCTTTGGCTCTACAAATGAATCTCTTTGTGAATCGTTTGGTAAAACTATGAGTCTTGAATTCGAAATGAGCTTAATGGGAGAATTAACATTCTTCTTAGGTTTACAAATCAAACAACTAAGCAATGGCATCTTTATTAGTCAAACTAAATATGCCATGAATTTATTAAAAAGGTTTAACATGAACAACTCAAAGGCCAGTAACACTCCTATGAGCACCTCCACTAAATTAGAAATTGATGAAAGTGGAGAAAGCTTTGATCAAAAAACTTATAGGGGTATGATAGGAAGTTTACTTTACCTCACTGCAACCAGACCAGACATCATGTTCAGTGTAGGACTTTGTGCTAGATTTCAATCAAACCCTAAGATGTCTCATCTCAAAGCAGTTAAAAGAATATTTAGATATCTTAATGGTACCACAAATCTAGGATTATGGTACCCAAAATCAGAAAATTTTGAGTTAATTGCTTATGCTGATGCTGACTTTGCTGGGTGTAGATTAGATAGAAAAAGCACATCAGGATCATGTCAATTTTTAGGACATGCCCTTGTTTCCTGGTCATCAAAGAAACAAAACTCAGTTGCACTATCAACAACCGAAGCTGAATATATTGCAGCAAGTGCATGCTGTGCACAAGTTGTATGGATGAAAAATACCTTAGAAGATTATAAAGTTCATCTCAAAAATATTCCAATTAAATGTGATAACACAAGTGCAATATGCTTAACCAAAAATCCTATACAACACTCAAGAACAAAACATATTGATATTAGACATCACTTTATACGAGATCATGTCACCAATCATGACGTAACCATAGAATTCATTGATACTAAACATCAACTAGCTGACATTTTTACAAAACCTCTAAGTGAAGAACAATTTGATTTCATTAGAAGAGAGTTAGGAATGCTCATGTGTCCGAATAAATAAACTTGTTAAAATTATTTTTCGGACTATATTGAATGATCAGATCACATGAATGCCATTTTCTATTATATGTGAAAATCTGTAACAAAATCTTGTCCAAATGCATCTTAGTTGTTCGAATGCTATAAAACAGATTTATTCGTACACTTTCATGAAAAATAAGTTTTTGAATTAAATCTGATAAAGTGATTCCTGAATATGTATGTCATTCTGTAATATCTTTACGGGTAAAAATGAATTATAACAAAAGGGGGAAGAAGTCTTCAAAGCAATCTATGTAAAATCCCTCTATAAGCTTTCGTCTAAATTGGTCTTCCTTGTATAACAATGCTTTTTGTTGATGACAAAGGGGGAGAAATATATGAATTGATAAACACTGTGATTAGAAATACCTTGAGTAATGCTATAAATAATGTTTGCACAATGCCATCCTTGCATCACCAAGAGATATATGAAACATGTGCTATAGTTTGCATTATGTCTTGAGTTGATATCCTATTTTGTGAAGTAAATGCAAACTTGCTAGAATGATAATATGTGTGCATCATGTAATAGTTCTTCGAGCTTTAAATGATAATGTTCAATTACATGATGAATAGTCACAAACACTATCATACAAACTTGATGATGAATGTCAAGCTTTGACATCATCCTTGAAGAGATACATCATGATAGGTATCATGATGGGAGTATTGATAAGTTTAACTGATCTAACTTATCAATACGTCACTTGAATTCTTAGGTCTTGAATTCAAGGTTGACTTATCTCAACTATGGCATATAGACAGGGGGAGTTAAGGATAACTCCATTATCAATTGATTGTCATCATCAAAAAGGGGGAGATTGTTGAATCTCGGATTTTGATGATGAAGTCAATTGTCATTTGTTGTCTAATCTATGTGTTGAGATAAGTGTGCAGGATTAACTACGATGAAAGATAGACAAGCAGCAGGAGTTGCGCCGGAGTCAAGTTCATGATCACGTTGGGAGTTCGAGAGTTCGACGGAAGTACGGACGGTCGTCGGAGGTTCTGCGGGAACAGATCCGAGAAGTCCAGAAGCTTGCCAAGCGAAGCTCGTCGGAACTCGCCAAGTGGATCGTCGCAAAGTCCAGGAGTTTGCCGGAAGTCCGCAGAAGCATCACCGAGGGTTCATCGGATGATCGACGGAAGTTCGCCGGAAACTCGCCGGAAGAAGCGATTGACGCACCGAAGCAAAGCTGCAGAAATTGTCTTAGATTTAATCGTAGTTAGCACGGTGATTAAGTTAGAAATGGGAGGTGATCCCATTAGCTTAATCCTGGGGCAATTGGGCCCCTGAAGAACTCAAGTTGGGTCGAATGGTTCAACCCATTCGAACCTAAGAAGCTGTGGGAGGTGCAACCGCCCAGGCAGGGAGGTGCAACCGCCCAGGCTAAGTCTCCCAGCGAGACTGGGAGGTGCAACCGCTCCAGCCAGGCGGTGCAACCGCCCAGGGCTCAGTCTCCAAGCGAGACTGGGCGGTGCAACCTCCTCTGTCAAGCGGTAGCACCGCCTGAGCTCAAGTTTCGAGCTCTGCCTGGTGATGCAATCACCGAGCTCAGTCTTCGAGCTCTGGAAGAGATGTACGACCTCTCTGGCCAGGAGATGCACAGCCTAAGCTCAGTCTTCGAGCTCTGGCAGAGAGGTGCAACCACCTCTGGCAGAGAGGTGCAACCACCTCTGGCAGAGAAGAGAAACTTCTCTGGTCAGGAGATGCACCGCTTGAGCTCGGTCTTCGAGCTCTGGCAGGAAGGTGCAACCACCCCTGACAGAGAAGGTGGAACCGTCCGAGCTCAGTCTTCGAGCTCTGCCAGGCGGTGCCACCTCTCCAGTCGAGAGGTGCAACCGCCTGAGCTCAGACTTCGAGCTCTACCAGGCGGTGCCACCTCTCCAGTCAAGAGGTGCAACCGCCTGATCCCGAAATTCCGGGATTTGATCGTTTTGAGCTCGAAATTTGAATTGGGTTGGGGCCTATAAATACCCCACCCATTCAGCACTGAAAAGATACAGACCTACACCGAAATCTTGATCTTTTCTGTGATTCTAAGAGCTCAAAAGTGTTGTAAAGCCCTTAAGTCTCCTCCTTCTGTTCTTCAAGTTTTCAGTTGTAAAGTGAGGAGAGAAAGGTCTGTAAAGGTTGTCTCCTGAGCCTGTTAAAAGGAGAGAAACTGTAAAAGGGCAGTTTGGCCTTCGCCCATTGAAGGAAGGCCCCTAGTTGACGTCGGCAACCTCGTCGGTGGAGGAAGCCAAAAGTGGAGTAGGTCAAGGCTGACCGAACCACTCTAAATCTCTGGTTTGCGTTTATTTTTGAGCACTTTATCATTACTGCAAACCTCCTCCATTACTACTGCACTCTGCGCTTTCACGAACAAGTTCTAAGTGCTGTTCTTCCGAATCTGCATTCAGACGTAAATTCGTATTTTCGTACATTACAGTTTACGTTTACGTTTGATTCTGCAGAACTGTCTTCCGTGCTTTTACGAAAGAGTTTCCTTGCAGTTTACACTTACATTTTGATCCTATTGATAACTGCAAACTGTCCTCTACAATTTTACGAACGAGTTTCAACATTTAGACGTAAAACTGCATTTAGACGTAAATCGGCTTTCCTCTCACAATCATCAGTTCTCAGTTCACGTTTACGTCTTGATTTCAACTGCATACTGCCTTCTGCGAGTATACAAACGAGTTTCAAAGTTTAGACGTAAATCTGCGTTTAGACGTAAATCTGCGTTTAGACGTAAAACTGCGTTTAGACGTAAATCTGAGTTTAGACGTAAACTGCGCTTAGACGCAAAACTGCGCTTAGACGCAAACTGTGTTTAGACGCAAACTGCGCTTAGACGCAAACTGCGCTTAGACGCAATCTGCGCTTAGACGCAAACTGCACTTAGATACAAACTGAGAATTAGCTTTTGCATCATAATAGCTTTTATTGAACGAACGCAGCTTTTGGTTTTTAATCGCTGTAAGATATCCGCTGCACTAATTCACCCCCCCCCTCTTAGTGCTCTCGATCCTAACAATTGATATGGCCGAGTATTTGCTGGAGGTTTGCCTGAAAGAATCATTATATAATGATCATGCCGACGGGTAAGAGGTAGGTTGTACGGTTCGTCAAATATATCTGAAAATTCAGCAAACAAAGGAAGTAGGTTTGGATCTTCAAATTATATTGGCTCTCCCTTAGTTTGCTGCTCAAGTTGTATAAAAAATCTGCTGCATGCTTTATGCAAAACCTTCTCCATTTGTTGTGTGCAAATCATCGTTATGTCGCCCCCACGTTTCCTATTCAGTATCACATGTTTCTCCTTACTATAAAATTTCATAATTAGTTGCATAAAATTCCAAGAAATATCACCTAATGTCATCAACCATTTAATTATGAACATGGCCTTATGATCATCAGGAGGGAGAAGGAAGAAATCTGCAATTATCTCTAGGTCCTGCAGCAATAGTTTCTCCTGCGGGTGCCTACGATCACAATTCAAAATCCGTCCGTCGACGACCTTAACGTCAAACCTGCTGCAATTCTCAATAGGTAAGGTCATCTGGATAGTAACCTTACTGTTTAGAAAGTTATTAGAACTGCCCGTGTCGATGAGAACAGTGATCGGTTGTTGTTTGAGAAGGCCTCCAACTTTCATCGTTTTCGGGTTTGAGTAGCCGGCTAGTGCATGTACCGTAACTTCAGTCAGTTGTGGCTCATCTTCTGCATCTTCTTCTTCATGTTCAAGGCTCTCTTCTGGATGTTCAATGACATCTTCTTCTATTGGTTCAATCATAAGAAGTCTCCCTTTATTACAGCGATGCTTATGGCTCCACGACTCGTCACAATGCCAACATAACCCCTTCGCATATCGCTCCCGAAGCTCTTCTCTTGTTAACCTCTTTGGTGTAGGGACTTGATCAATAGTAGGGGGGGCTGAGGGCTTCAATATTACTGGTTGAGGAGCGACCCTAGTCCTCCGAGCTTCATGGTTCAATTGCTCCTCTTGATGTCGTGCGAAAGAGATGGCTGCCATAAGCATATACGGTTGTCGCGCTTTAACTTCTCCTCGGATCTCCGGCTTCAAGCCCTCAATGAAGGTCCTCAATAGCTGTTTTTGAGACCAATCATGAGTTTGATTAGATAACCTTTCAAACCTGGTTTGGTGCTCCTGAATGGTGAAAGTTTGTCGAATCTTTGCTAGTTGTCCGTCAATATTCTCGTAATCGGTTGGTCTGAAGCGGATCAGCAGTCCTTCTTTGAATTGTCGCCATGAAAGGACTCCATAAGTATGTTCAAACCAGTCAAACCACTGTATAGCATCCCCTTCAAGATATATAGCTGTAATTTTCACCATAGATGCATCCACGATTTTATGGTACCGAAAATATTGCTCCGCGCATGAGATCCAACCAATTGGGTCTCCGCGCGCGAGATCCAACCAATTGGGACTCCATAAGTAGAATTGTCGTCGAAGAAACAACGGTTTCTTGACGTAATTTCCACCAAAAACTTGAGAGAATTGAGGAGGGAATTGATAGCAAAATCACAGTTTATATGACAGCAAGGATATCTAATTTAATCAAGAAAATTTCGGGAGTATAACAGCAAGGAAATTGGTGCAAGTTGCAATTGTAGAATTATCGTCGAAAAATTTCAGCGGGTTACGATGAAAATTTGCAGCAACATAAAATCGTTTTTAGAGATGAATTTCTTAATAGATCAATATTAGATGGAAGCCAAGATGATCTATGAAGTGTATAAGAAATTTCATTCAAAAAAGATTGCAAATAGATGGGTTAAGGCAACGATATGCAGTTGAAATTTTCTGCAGCATAGATTTTCAAGTGCAGCAGATTGGACATAAAAGATCAGTGGTTTATATTGAGAATTTTTTGATAAAACCAAAGGGAAATCCACTGTTATGAAGTGTCAAAGATGTCATAAAAATTTCATAGAAATTTGGATAGAAAAAGCATAGTAGCAAGATCAAACAGATGGTGCTATGCGGCTTGAATTCTGCAATTCAAGTGCAGCAGATTGGATATAAAAGATCAGTAGTTTATATTGAGAATTTTTTGATGAAACAAAAGGGAAATACACTGTTAGGAAGTGTCAAAGATGTCATAAAAATTTCGTAGAAATTTGGATTGAAAAAGCATAGTAGCAAGATCAAACAGATGGTGCTATGCGGTTGGAATTCTGCAATGTATCTTTCGTCGTAGAGATGAAAACTTTGTGACGAAAAGTTTATGCAGCAATATAGGAACAAATTTTTTTTTATTTTTGGATTTTCGAATAAGGATAGCTAAATTGCAGCAGAAGTAAGGTAGAAAACTAGAACCTGTTGCAATTCACGGGGAGATCAAAGGATGATCCGCGATGGTGGAGATGATGCCGGAATTCGGTGACGATCTTTTAAGCAATTGTGGGAATTGTTTTGGATGGTTGTAGAGGGTTGATGGATGGCTGTGGAAGGGCAGCGAGACGCCAAGAATGCTGCTCTGATACCAGGTGTTAAAACCCTTGCAGATTCTAAACTTGGGGTTGATCTCTTTAGGGGATCGGCCTCCTGGGAACTCTATAGGGGTTCCTCCCTCCAAGTTGCTGCTCAAAGGCTGCAGAAAAGATTCATCTATTGCTTATGAAAAGAGGTGGAATACATGATTATTTATAGGGCTTCTAAACCCTAACTCCTAATATGACTCTTACTTAAGACTCCTACTTCTAAACAACTCCTAATAGGACTCCTACTCAAGACTCCTACTTCTAACCAACTCCTAATAGGACTCCTACTCAAGACTCCTATTCCTTTACAACTCTCTATTCTTCTCTAAGAAATAACCTCCTAACCCTAGCCGGCCTCTTCACCTCTTTAATAGGGGTCGGCTTAGGTAGGTTTTACATGAATGTCCCTCTCAATTAGGACTCTCCTAGCTAGAGTCCTAACATAAGCCTTGCAAGTTCATGACAAACTTAGTTAGTTCATGATATAGAGTTGGATTCGAAAGTTATGAACGGATGAAACTGATGGGTTCGAAAATCCAGAGGATATGTGAATTGAGAATCATGCGTTTCTAATTATGAAAAATCAAATAGGATTGTATCTAAATCGCATTTGTGATTTCTAATCTTTATCTGTTATTTAGGCCAGAGAGCATTGCGAGTTATTTTTGGATCTTGGGTCATGAATATCGAGAATCCAAGGAGCAGAATATTATTTCTTACTCCAGGTTATAATTTTTTATGTCTTTACAGGAAAGGATGATTTTTAGGTACCCATTTGCTTTTGGGTGCCTCAAAAATAGATCTACATTGTTTATCAAGTTGCATAGAATTTATTATGGTTCCTTTAGGAACCCAAATTAATTTGTTTGGACTAATTTTCTTGAATGGACAATAATTCGTTTTGTGTCCAAATTTGCAACAAAAGTTGCATTTGCTTTAGTGTCGAACGTGTAAGATGGGGCCTTTTATGAAGGTGGTTGGATTTTGGTGAGGACTTCTCACAAATCCGATTCCACTTCTTTTGGGAACGTGACCCTTATTTGCAAGGATCATGTTTAGTGACTTGCTACCAACCTCGAATTTCTTCAAGGTGTCCTTAAGTAGCAAGTTTTCCTTTTGGAGAGTTTCTAGATCATGGCATTTTGTGCATGAACTTAAACTATCATGATATTCAGTTTTTAACTTATCAAAATTACAAGACTATCATGCTCCTTTTTTAGCAATTTATATTTTCTACTAATAATTTTGCATTCATCAAATAAGTCATGGAAGGCATTTAATAATTCATCAAATGATAAATCTGCATCTATTAAATTTGTTACCTCCTCTCCGATGGCCATTAAGGCATAATGAGCAACTTGCTCGGTGTTGGACTCCTCTTCTTCGGAGGCGCTCGAGTCATCCCATGTTGCTTTGAGCACCTTCTTCTTTGATGTTCTCTTATTGACTTGGGGACAATCACTCTTGTAGTGTCCCGGCTTCTTGCACTCATAGCAAATAACTTGGTCCTTTTGGGTTCAAATTTATTTTTTGTTTCATTTTTAAACTTTTTTCTTTTAATGAATTTTTTAAATTTTCTTGTCAGAAGTGCCAAGTCATCGTCACAGTCCTCATCACTTGAGTTTTCTCTCAAGTGGCCTTCTGAAGTTTTAAGTGTCATATCCTTCCTGTTCTTTGGAAGGATGTCTTCTTGCTCTTCATGAGCTTTGCAAGTCATCTCGTAGGTCATTAATGACCCGATTAGTTCTTCAAGAGGGAAGTTGCTTAGATCTTTCGCCTCTTGAATAATAGTGACTTTAGGATCCCAACTCTTAGGAAGGGATCTTAGAATCTTATTTACGAGCTCAAAATCCGAAAAACTTTTTCCAAGTCTTTTTAGACCGTTGACAACATCTGTGAAACAGGTAAACATGTCGCCAATGGTTTCACTCGGTTTCATCCGGAAAAGTTCGAAAGAGTGTAACAGAAGATTGATTTTTGACTCTTTCACTCTACTTGTGCCTTCGTGAGTCACTTCGAGTGTGTGCCAAATATCAAATGTGGTTTCACAAGTCGAAACACGGTTAAACTCATTTTTATCCAGTGCACAAAATAAGGTATTCATAGCCTTTGCATTAAGAGTGAAAGCCTTCTTCTCCAATTCATTCCAATCGATCACTGGAAGAGAAGGCTTCGAAAATCCATTTTCGACAAGATTCCAAAGTTCAAAATCTATAGAAATAAGAAAGATCCTCATTCGGGTCTTCCAATAGGTGTAGTCCATCCCATTGAACATGGGTGGACGTGTAATAGAATGGCCCTCTAGGTTTCCGGCGTATGCCATCTCTCTTGGGTTTTAATCCGTTAGAGAGTTAACCCCGCTCTGATACCAATTGTTAGGATCAAGAGCACTAAGAGGGGGAGGGGGTGAATTAGTGCAGTGGAAATCTTTCGACGATAAAAAAAAAACGTTCGAACGATAAAAATGATTTAGGTGTGAAAGCCGATTCTAAGATTACTTTAACTTAAGATCAAGCGAGATGACGTTAAAGTCAATCTATGAAGGCAGTTTGCAGTTATGATGCAAACCATAATATAAGCGCAAACTGAAATGCAACGTTCGTACGAAGAAACTGATTTACGTCTAAATGCTGATTTGTAAATCACTTTGATTAGGCGAGATGCAGCTTAGGCAAGGATATAAAGGCAATTTGCAGTTAAGATCGAAATCAAAACATAAACGCAAACTGAAATATGATGATCGTACGAAAAAATAGATTTACGTCTAAACGCTGATTCGGAAAGTGCAAAGCTTGAAACCCGATCGTATATGCGCAGAAAGCAGTAAGCTTTAGAGGAGTTTTATAGTAAAGATAATATGCTCAAAGTAAATGCAAACCGAGATTTAGAGTGGTTCGGTCAATCTTGACCTACTCCACTTTTGGCTTCCTCCACCGACGAGGTCACCGACGTCAACTAGAGGCCTTCCTTCAATAGACGAAGGCCAACCACCCTTTTACAGTTTCACTCCTTTTGACGGGCTTAGGAGACAACCCTTACAGAATTTTCTCTCCTCTCTTTACAACTCAGAACTTGGAAGAAAAGAGGGAGAAGAACTTTTGGCCTTTACAACAATTTTGAGCTCTAAGAATCACAGAAAAAGATCAAGATTTCGGTGTAAGTTCTTGTGCTTTCAGTGCTGAATGGGTGGGGTATTTATAGGCCCCAACCCAGTTCAAATTTGGAGCTCAAAACTGTCAATTCCCGGAATTTCGGGATCAGGCGGTTGCACCTCCTGACTGGAGCAGTTGCATCGCTTGGCAGAGCTCGAAGACTGAGCCTCTGGGCAGTGCTACCTCCTGTCAGGGGCGGTTGCACCTCCTGACAGAGCTCGAAGACCGAGCTCAGGCGGTTGCACCTCCTGACTGAGGCGGTTGCACCGCCTGGCAGAGCTCGAAGACTGAGCTTAGGCGGTGCCACCTCTTGTCAGGGGAGGTTGCATCGCCCTTACGTGGCATACTTGATGTCAACCGCCTCACTGGTCCAAATTATACGGATTGGCTCTGTAACTTAAGAATTGTTCTCACGACGGAGAAAATCGTGTACGTCCTTGATATAGTGATACCTACGCCCGAAGAAGGGGCAAGCGAGGATGAGATCGCTCGCTACGTGAAGTACATTGATGACTCCACTCTTGCTCAGTGCTATATGTTAGGCTCTATGACTCCTGAGTTACAGAAATAACATGAAAAGATGGATGCCAGATCCATTCTCCTATATGTCCGTAAATTGTTTGAGAAACAGGGAAGGACACATCGATATGAGATATCCAAGAGCCTCTTCCGCACTAGGATGACTGAGGGGACACCAGTTCAGAACCATGTCCTAAAGATGATTGAGTGGATAGAGAAACTCACAGGTCTAGAAATGGTCCTAGAGGATAACTTGTGTGTGGACATTGTGCTTCAGTCCCTACCAGATTCCTTTCCACAGTTCATAATGACTTTTAATATGAACAAACTTAAGGTAACTCTCCTAGAGCTCCTTAATATGTTAAGGGAGGTAGAGAGTACTATTAAGAAATAGAAGCTAGTTCTCTACACTGGTGAGACCAGAAAGAAAAGGAAAGCAGAAAGGTCCCTTAAGAAGGGAAAGAGCAAGGGCAGACCAGGTAAAGCAAAGGTTGCTAAGAAAGACCCAACAAAGGACAAAGGCCAATGCTTCCACTATGGCAAAGATGGGCACTGGAAGAGGAACTGCAAAGGTTGCTAAGAAAGACCCAACAAAGGACAAAAGCTTGATGAAGCTTCAAGTACATTCATGATCAGTCTCCATTTGTCAGACTCTTATGATAACAAATGGGTATTGGATACCGGTAGTACTTATCATATATGTAATTTGTTGTAGGTTCTGACAAGGCCTAGGAGACTAGATAGAGGCGAGATGGACCTCAAGATGGGTAATGGAGCAAAAGTTGCTGTAGTAGCTGTTGGTGAGGTCGCCCTAGATCTGCCTGGTGGAGCTTTTATTGCATTAGATGCATGTTATTTTGTTCATTCTATTATCAAAAACATTATCTCCATTTCATATTTGACAGTTAGTGGATATAAATTAGTTTTTGAGAACAATGGTTGTTCGATATTATTAGATGATAAGATCATCACGAAAGGAACATTGCATAATAGTTTATTTATGTTAGACACTACTCCGCATATCATAAATGTAAATGTGTCCAAGAGAAAATGAGATGAGATGAACAGTGCATACCTATGGCATTGTAGGCTAGGTCACATCCATGAAAGAAGGATTCAAAAGTTGCCAAATGATGGATATCTAGATCCATTTGACTATGTGTCATATGAAACTTGCGAGCCTTGCCTTCATAGAAAACTGACAAACTCTCAATTTAGTGGAACTGGAGAGAGAGCCACTGAGCTATAGGAACTCATACATAGTGATATATGTGGACCTATGTCAACTCATGCCATTGGTGGTTACTCCTACTTCATTACCTTTACTGATGATTTCTCAAGGTATGGATATATGTACTTAATGAAGTACAAGTCCGAGGTCTTTGAGAAATTCAGAGAGTATAAGAATGAGGTGGAGAACCAGACTGGAAAGAGTATCAAAACTCTTCGATCAGATCGAGGAGGTGAGTACTTAAGTACAGAGTTTACTTAGTTCCTCAAGGACCATGGGAATTATCCCAATAGACACCTCCTTATACACCTCAGCTCAATGGTGTCTCTAAAAGGAGAAATCATACACTATTAGATATGGTACGGTCCATGATGAGTTTCACTGGCCTACTCATCTCATCCTGGGGATATGCCCTAGAAACCGCAGTTTACCTTCTGAACAGAGTTCCAACTAAGTCGGTAGTGTCTACACCATATGAGATATGGAAAGGAAAGAAGCATGGTCTTAAGGTTGTTAAGATTTGGGGCTACCCTGCCCACATTAAAAGACACAACCCCAATAAATTAGAATCAAGGACAGAGCGATGCAAATTTGTGGGATACCCCAAGGAAACTTATGGGTATTATTACTATCATCTTGAGGACCAAAAGGTCTTTGTAGCTAAGAGAGCAGTGTTCCTTGAGAAGGAACATATTTTTGACAGAGATAGTGGGAGAATGATAGAGTTGAGCGAGTTTGGAAAACCAAGCTCAAGCACCACTCTACAACTCAAGTCTGTTCAGGTACCTAATACACAAGTTTCAACTTTACAGAGGTCTTATAGAGTATCCCATCCTTCTAAGAGATATGTGGGACATATTAGAGGAGAGGATGTTGAGGATATTGATCCTTAGACCTACGAGGAGACTATTATAAGTATAGACTCCGAGAAGTGGCAAGAAGTCATGAATTCTGAGATGGATTCTATGTACTCCAACAAGGTTTGGAACCTAGTTGATGAGTCCGAAGGTATTGCACCAATCGGTTGCAAGTGGTTCTTTCAAAAAAAGATCGGAGTAGATGGCAAGGTAGAGACCTATAAAGCAAGGCTAGTGGCTAATGAGTATCATCAAAGGCAAGGTGTTGACTACGATGAAACATTCTCGCCTGTAGCAATACTAAAATCCATCAGAATTCTATTGGCTATTACAGCACACTATGATTATGAGATCTAGCAGATGGATGTGAAAACCGCATTCTCAATGGGAACCTCGAGGAGGAGGTGTATATGATGCAACCTGAGGGATTTATGTCCAAGAACTGCCCAGATAAGGTGTGTAGGTTGCTTAGATCCATTTATGGACTAAAGCAAGCTTCCTGAAGTTGGAACATAAGATTTGATGAGGCAATCAAATCTTATGACTTCATTAAGAACGAAGATGAGCCTTGTGTGCACAGGAAGTTAAGTGGGAGCGCTATCACCTTTTTGGTGTTATATGTGTTGGGAAATCTTGGGGGCGACATCATATGCGTAGCGGAAGAACAAGAAAACAAAATCTCCGATTCCCAAATAGATGTTCTGTTAGGATCGAGAGCACTAAGAGGGGGGGGGGGGGGTGAATTAGTGCAGCGGAAATCTTTCAGCGATTAAAAACGATAGCTGCGTTCATTCGATAAAAAACTATTTTGATGCAAAAGCCAATTCTAAGATTACTTATGATTAAGTGCAGTTTATGTCTAAACACAATTTGCGTCTAAGCGCAATTTACGCAGTTTGCAGTTTGCGTCTAAATGCAGATTGCGTCTAAGCGCAGTTTGCATCTAAGCGCAGTTTGCGTCTAAGCTTAGATTGCGTTTAAGCGCAGTTTGCGTCTAAGCGCAGTTTACGTCTAAACTCAGATTGCGTCTAAGCGCAGTTTGCGTCTAAGCACAGTTTGCGTCTAAGCGCAGATTGCGTTTAAGCGCAGTTTGCGTCTAAGCGCAGTTTACGTCTAAAATCAGATTGCGTCTAAGCGCAGTGCAGTTTGCGTCTAAACGCAGTTTTACGTCTAAACACAGTTTTACGTCTAAACGTAGTTTTACGTCTAAACGCAGTTTGCGTCTAAACGTAGTTTTACGTCTAAACGTAGTTTTACGTCTAAACGCAGTTTGCGTCTAAACGCAGTTTTACGTCTAAACGTAGTTTTATGTTTAAAAGTAGTTTACGTCTAAAACACAATTTTACGTCTAAACATAGTTTGCACAGTTTACATCTAAATGCAGTTTTAAAGGGATTTGAACTTAGAAACTTCGTTCGTAAAAGCGCAGAAGACAGTTTTGCAGAATCAAAACGTAAACGTAAACTGTAATGTATGAAAACACCGATTTACGTCTGAATGCAGATTCGGAAAGATTAGCACTTAGAAACTTATTCATAAAGGCGCAGAGAGCTGTAGCTATGTAGGAGGTTTGCAGTAATGATAAAGTGCTCAAAATAAACGCAAACCAGAGATTTAGAGTGGTTCGGTCAGTCTTGACCTACTCCACTTTTGGCTTCCTCCACCGACGAGGTCACCGACGTCAACTAGAAGCCTTCCTTCAATAGGCGAAGGCCAACTACCCTCTTACAGATTCACTCCTTTTGACGGGCTTAGGAGACAACCCTTACAGAAGTTTTCTCTCCTCTCTTTACAACTCAAACTTGAAGAATAGAAAGAGGAGAACTAGCAGTTTTGAGCTCTAAGAAACATAGAAAGATAGCAAGATTTCGAGTGTGTGTTCTATGCTTTCAGTGCTGAATGGGTGGGGTATTTATAGGCCCTAACCCAGTTCAAATTTGGAGCTCAAAACGATCAAATCCTAGAATTCCGGGATTAGGCGGTTGTACCTCCTGACTGGAGAGGTTGCACCGCCTGGCAGAGCTCGAAGACTGAGCCTCTGGGCGGTGCTACCTCTGTCAGGGGCGGTTGCACCTCTCTGCCAGAGCTCGAAGACCGAGCTCAGGCGGTTGCACCGCCTGACTGGAGAGGTTGCACCGCTCGGCAGAGCTCGAAACTTGAGCTCTGGCGGTGCTACCTCTTGACAGAAGAGGTTACACCGCCCAGTCTCGCTCGGAGACTGAGCCTGGGCGGTTGCACCTCCTGGCTGGGGCGGTTGCACCTCCCAGCTTCGTTGGGAGAACCTCTCCTGGGCGGTGCCACCTCTGACCCTGGCGGTGCCACCTCTTTCACTATTTCAGCTCACTTGGTTTGGCTCCAAACTTGGTCCAAACCAGTCCAAACTTGGGCCTAATTGGCCCCTACTTGGGTTATAGGATTAACACATAATCCTAACCCTAATTAACATGCTAACTATGATTTTAAAGACATTTTCTAAGCTATTACAAAGTCCGCAAGTCAAGACTTCTTCTAGCGAGCTTCCGGCAAACTTCCGGTGGTCTTCCGATGAACTCTGGGAAACCATTCTGCGGACTCCCGGCAAGCTCCTAGACTTCACGATTTGATCTTAGCGAGTTCCAACGAGCTTCTTCGGCAAGCTTCGATCTTTCTCGGCGAGCTCCGCGAACTTCCAACGAACCTTCCGGCGAGCTTCCGAAAATCCGTCGGCAAGCTCCCAACTCATTCTTGGCTAGTTCCAGTAGCATTCCCGATAAACCTTCGGACTTCCGTCGAACTCTCGAACTTGCAACAAATCCTTCGCGCTTGACTCTGACACTTTGTTTCGCTTTATGTCTTCATCGTTATCATAGTTAATCCTGCACAATTAAAGCAAAACTTCGATCGAGACAATTAATCCTAAGCAATTAACCAAGTTGTCCGGCATGTCATTGGTCCCTCGACGCTTCGTCTGATTCTTCGGCGCATCGTCCTCTCCTGCGGCCTATTGCCCAATCGGCCAGTTGACTCCGCAACTCCGATATCCTTAGCACAATAACCGCTCTTCTTGGCCCGATGCCCGAGTCCACTGCCCGAAGCCTTCTGTCGATACGTCGACCGATCTACCGGCCCGACGTCCAATCTTCTGACATGTTACTCCGGCACAACATGATTTTCCTGCTTTAATTGTCTCATCCAGATCGAAGCATCCTGCGTCACTCAAAACGCAGATTAAATCATAAACATATATCAAGTAGTTTCATCATCAAAATATGAGATTCAACAATCTCCCCCTTTTTGATGATGACAACCACTTGATGACGGAGTTAAACTTAACTCCCGGAGTTTAAACAAACTCCCTCTATCAATATGCCATATTGATTGAAACTCTTAGAAAAAATCTAAGCAACATGTCATCATAAACGGAGTTAACCTTAACTCCCAGAGTTTAAACAAACTCCCCCTATCAATATGCCATATTGATAGAAACTCTTGGATTCAAAAATCCAAGCAACATGTCATCATAAACTTATGCATAACATGTGATGTCATCAACATACTTCTCCCCCTTTGTCATCAACAAAAAGGAGAAGTACCACAATCAAGTGTTTGTGATTTAAGTTTTAACTCATTGCATGAAAAACATAATATCTATTGTTACCATCATGCAAGTTTGCTATTATTAAATGGTAATATATCAATATGTAAAATTACGATTCAAGTTCTTGATATCTTAACATGATATGACATTCATAGCACCTATTCATATGAATGCTGCTTTTGATATCTCATCATAATATGGCATTCATGATATGGCACTCATAGTATCAATTATATATTTCTCCCCCTTTGTCATCAACAATAAGGAGAACGATATAAGCAAATTTTAAATATAAGTGCGATGCCATAAGTTGGTTCATGTCATTTTCCAACAGTGAGTGATAGGATACCAATTATGCAAACTTCTCGAGGAAAACATGACATGGAGATAGCTTTTATTGCTTCTTCCTTTTTATTTGTTATCTTTTTACATGAAGGAGGAAAGCTATATATGAAGTTTAAATTGATAAGATATTAAAGCACACTTCATTTTTGCAAGGATTAAGATATGTAAGTGAGTCAAATCCTTGTATGTAAAAATATCTTCCTTTTATAAGAGGGAATCATCAAATATGTTTCTCGAAAAATATTTTTCACATGATAAGTGCATTTGCTAGATGATTCCATATGTCAAAAATCAATGATGTGAATTAAACTTGATATGACATATGCTTGTTAAATTCGGAAGAGGATAATGTATCAAAAAAATCCAATTGTTAGATGTTCAAGAAAGCAACTCTTGCTTCTTGAAATATAAGTTTTGCTAGATGTGCAAGTTAACTTTTTGTTTCTTGAGATAGGCAAGATAGCATTCCTTGGTGATGTTCAATATAGCTAAGTTCTACATCATGCAAGCTAGTGAATCTTATAACATTTTAGAACATGCATAATCACCAAAGCATCATAAATTTTAATGATGTGCAAAATTACAAATTTTGCATGATTGCATTTGTGTGTCTTGAGATTTGCAAGATAGCACTTCTTGGTGATGTTCAAGATAGCAATTTCTTCTCTTTTGAGAAGTGCAATTTTTGCTTTCTTCTTGAATTGTGCAAGCTAGCTATCTCCCCTTTTGTCATTGTCAAAATGAAGGGAAAAACCCTTTACATCAATTTTTTAAAATCATGACAAAGGTTAGTATCAATCTCATTTGTGCATCATTATATTTTCAAATTAAAACATGCACATTTTCAAAACATATAAACTCATTATTATATGCATGATTCCAAATCATCAATATTTCAAATCATCATGGTCTTAATTTGTCACATTGCATCCTACCATGCATGATCGAAACTTCTCATTTGCATACATCAAAATAAATTCATGAATATCTCATGCATTCATATCATCACTTGAGGAATATTGAAAAGAAATAATTTGGTGATGAGATAAATATTTTATGAATACACGGAATATCATAAGTGTTTCATGTATTCATATTATTACATGAAGCATATTATCTTTTTTAAGATTCATAACATGAATAATGTTATTACTATTTCATCAAAATCAATTTCGAGATTCACACAATATCATGAAATCATTAATCTCGATAAGATGGGAAAAGCATTTTCTTTTTAAGTGATTCTTTTAACACATAAAAAAGAAAACTCATTCATAATTCAAGTGATTTACAAGATATCATAAATGAATTTATCACTTGTATTTCATCATATGGCATGATATCGACATGTAAAACTGTGAAGCAAGATTTTGATATCATTTAATGATGTACACATTTCGAATATTTAAGTGTAGCATTGCATCACATGGTAAGATATCAGCTCGTACGATGCAAATTTTTGTTTGATATCTTGATACAGGGCATATAGCAATGATAGCAATCATGTATTACATGGTGATGCAAGTATGGCCTAATCATAGCAATGATAGCAATCATATATTTCTTAGTGATGCAAGTATGGCCTAATCATAGCATCAGTGATAGCAACCATATCATCATTAGTGATAGCAAACATATCAGCATCAGTGATAGCAACCATATCAACATCAGTGATAGCAAACATATCAACATCAGTAATAGCAACCATATCATCATTAGTGATAGCAAACATATCAGCATCAGTGATAGCAACCATTAGTGATAGCAAACATATCAATTCATATTTTTGCATTTACATTATTAAATTATTAAAAATGTAATTTTCAAGAAAATTTAAAGAAAAAGAAAAATGCATAATGAAGAACATCATGTAATTTCAAAGTAAATTAAAGGCATTTTGATTACCTTAGCGTCGAAAGGCGTAAAGGCATAGTTTGCCACCTCGCCTTTGATTTTCTCCTCGTTTTCAGAGGAGCTCGATTCATCCCAGTTTTTGTTATTCTTCTTGCGTTCAAAGCAAGTAGTTCCGTTCTTTTTACTTTTTAATTTTTGTTTCATTTGTAGTTTAAGTTCACCATCACTTGAGCTTAAGCTCGAGTGGTCTTCAAATGTTCTATGTCCCAAATCCTTCCTGTTCTTTGGAAGGTGGTTCTCAAGTTCTTCACGTGCATTGCACGTCATTTCATATGTGATCAATGAACCAATTAGTTCTTCAAGTGGAAATTGGTTCAAGTTTTTTGATTCTTGAATAGCAGTTACTTTTGAATCCCAAGTTTTAGAAAGTGAGTGCAAAACTTTGTTAACGAGTTCAAAATCCGAAAAGCTTTTACCAAGTGATTTTAAACCATTGACGACATCCGTAAAATGGGTGTACATGTCAACAACGGTTTCGCTTGGTTTCATATGAAAAAACTCGAAATCATGCAGTAAAATATTAACTTTCGAGTCTTTAACTCTACTAGTTCCCTCGTGCGTGATTTCAAGAGTGCGCCAAATATCGAAAGCCGTTTCGCACAAAGAAACCCGATTGAACTCATTTTTGTCCAAAGCGCAAAATAAGGCATTCATAGCCTTTGAGTTTAAAGAAAAATACTTCTTCTCTAAATCTGACCATTCGTTCATCGGTTTAGAGGGAAGTTGAAAACCGTTTTCAACGATATTCCATAAATCCAGATTTAGAGAAATCAAGAAAACTCTCATTCGAGTTTTCCAATAAATGTAGTCCAATCCGTTAAAGAACGGTGGACGAAAGACCGAAAAGCCCTCTTGAAGAGCCATTTTTCTCGGGTGTAAATCCGAAATGAGAAATACCCCGCTCTGATACCAATTGTTAGGATCGAGAGCACTAAGAGGGGGGGGGTGAATTAGTGCAGCGGAAATCTTTCAGAGATTAAAAACGAAAGCTGCGTTCATTCGATAAAAAACTATTTTGATGCAAAAGCCAATTCTAAGATTACTTATGATTAAGTGCAGTTTATGTCTAAACACAGTTTGCGTCTAAGCGCAATTTACGCAGTTTGCAGTTTGCGTCTAAATGCAGATTGCGTCTAAGCGCAGTTTGCATCTAAGCGCAGTTTGCGTCTAAGCTCAGATTGCGTTTAAGCGCAGTTTGCGTCTAAGCGCAGTTTACGTCTAAACTCAGATTGCGTCTAAGCGCAGATTGCGTTTAAGCGCAGTTTGCGTCTAAGCGCAGTTTACGTCTAAAATCAGATTGCGTCTAAGCGCAGTGCAGTTTGCGTCTAAACGCAGTTTTACGTCTAAACACAGTTTTACGTCTAAATGTAGTTTTACGTCTAAACGCAGTTTGCGTCTAAACGCAGTTTTACGTCTAAACATAGTTTTACGTCGAAACACAGTTTACGTCTAAACGCAGTTTTACGTCTAAACGTAGTTTTACGTTTAAAAGTAGTTTACGTCTAAAACATAGTTTTACGTCTAAACACAGTTTGCGCAGTTTACGTCTAAATGCAGTTTTAAAGGGATCTGAACTTAGAAACTTCGTTCGTAAAAGCGCAGAAGACAGTTTTGCAGAATCAAAACGTAAACGTAAACTGTAATGTATGAAAACACCGATTTACGTCTGAATGCAGATTCGGAAAGATCAGCACTTAGAAACTTGTTCATAAAGGCGCAGAGAGCAGTAGCTATGTAGGAGGTTTGCAGTAATGATAAAGTGTTCAAAATAAACGCAAACCAGAGATTTAGAGTGGTTCGGTCAGTCTTGACCTACTCCACTTTTGGCTTCCTCCACCGACGAGGTCACCGACGTCAACTAGAAGCCTTCCTTCAATAGGCGAAGGCCAACTACCCTCTTACAGATTCACTCCTTTTGACGGGCTTAGGAGACAACCCTTACAGAAGTTTTCTCTCCTCTCTTTACAACTCAAACTTGAAGAATAGAAAGAGGAGAACTAGCAGTTTTGAGCTCTAAGAAACACAGAAAGATAGCAAGATTTCGAGTGTGTGTTCTGTGCTTTCAGTGCTGAATGGGTGGGGTATTTATAGGCCCTAACCCAGTTCAAATTTGGAGCTCAAAACGATCAAATCCCGGAATTTCGGGATCAGGCGGTTGCACCTCCTGACTGGAGAGGTTGCATCGCCTGGCAGAGCTCGAAGACTGAGCCTCTGGGCGGTGCTACCTCTGTCAGGGGCGGTTGCACCTCTCTGCCAGAGCTCGAAGACCGAGCTCAGGTGGTTGCACCGCCTGACTGGAGAGGTTGCACCGCCTGGCAGAGCTCGAAACTTGAGCTCTAGCGGTGCTACCTCTTGACAGAAGAGGTTGCACCGCCCAGTCTCGCTCGGAGACTGAGCCTGGGCGGTTGCACCTCCTGGCTGGGGCGGTTGCACCTCCCAGCTTCATTGGGAGAACCTCTCCTGGGTGGTGCCACCTCTGACCCTGGCGGTGCCACCTCTTTCACTATTTCAGCTCACTTGGTTTGGCTCCAAACTTGGTCCAAACCAGTCCAAACTTGGGCCTAATTGGCCCCTACTTGGGTTATAGGATTAACACCTAATCCTAACCCTAATTAACGTGCTAACTATGATTTTAAAGATATTTTCTAAGCTATTACAAAGTCCGCAAGTCAAGACTTCTTCTGGCGAGCTTCCGGCAAACTTCCGGCGGTCTTCCGATGAACTCTCGGAAACCATTTTGCGGACTCCCGGCAAGCTCCTAGACTTCACGATTTGATCTTAGCGAGTTCCAACGAGCTTCTTCGGCAAGCTCCGATCTTTCTTGGTGAGCTCCGCGAACTTCCAACGAACCTTCCGGCGAGCTTCCGAAAATCCTTCGGCAAGCTCCCAACTCATTCTTGGCTAGTTCCGGTAGCATTCCCGATGAACCTTCGGACTTCCGTCGAACTCTCGAACTTGCAACAAATCCTTCGCGCTTGACTCTGACACTTTGTTTCGCTTTATGTCTTCATCGCTATCATAGTTAATCCTGCACAATTAAAGCAAAACTTCGATCGAGACAATTAATCCTAAGCAATTAACCAAGTTGTCCGGCATGTCATTGGTCCCTCGACGCTTCGTCTGATTCTTCGGCGCATCGTCCTCTCCTGCGGCCTATTGCCCAATCGGCCAGTTGACTCTGCAACTCCGATATCCTTGGCACAATAACCGCTCTTCTTGGCCCGATGCCCGAGTCCACTGCCCGAAGCCTTCTGTCGATACGTCGACCGATCTACCGGCCCGACGTCCAATCTTCTGACATGTTCCTCCGGCACAACATGATTTTCCTGCTTTAATTGTCTCATCCAGATCGAAGCATCCTGCGTCACTCAAAACGCAGATTAAATCATAAACATATATCAAGTAGTTTCATCATCAAAATCTGAGATTCAACATGTTCGTCATCATGCGAAGATTGGTGCGCAAAATCCGCGAAACTTAAAACTGCGTATAGAGTAGATTGTGTTACCTAGGGAGATCGTATATCCCTGTTTCCTTGCAGATCCTTAGGAGAGGGTGAAGGAGGTCAAGCATCCTCCTCTCTAGCGGTGATCCACACAACAGGGTTACGACGACGCTCCTCAAAACTCCAGGCCTACTCTGAGGTAGAGAGGGAGAGGAGAATAGGAAAGGCAAGCAAAGGCTCTAGCCTATGAGGCTCTGAATCCCTCCTATTTATAGAGGCCCCCTATTAAACCCTAATGGGTCCTCCCCTAGTGGGTATTGGATCTGCATCCAATAAGACAAGAGCTCCGTCGGATATCTCATATCCGAACCTCTACTCATCGCAATGCCTACCATATGTGTATGACCCTCTAGGCCCAATATCGAGCTGGACGTGAGTCATACCTATCAGAACTCCTTCTAACTCAGTGAATTATTATCTCTGTAATAATTCACTTGACTCATCGACTACGGACGTACTAGGCCACTACGCCGTAGTCCCCAGACGATACAGGGGAATCCAATCCATTGGACCTGTCTGTCCTGAGTTACCGTGTACCTATAGTCCCTTATCCATCTAATATCCCAAAGACCATATATCGAGCATAGTGCTATCAGACCCATACGGTTTCTACTCGAGTCTCGCTCTAATCGGATCCTCCCGGAGAACTCTTTCTCTCTCAACCTGAATGACCCTGGCCAGGGATTTGTCTGAGCAAGAACACATGGGATATTCCTCTCATGACGCCGAGAGTGGATGATCCTCTATCGACACTCAATAGCTCTCGTAAGGTTGACTACCACTCCCAATAACCAGCTCTACTAGATCTGGGACAGCCAAACCTATAAGTCTGGTATCAAAGAGTGGAGCACTCATACAGGACATCCTTGGTGTCTCAAGTCTAAGGACCAAATACACCACTAGGACTACGAAATCGCTGTCTGACAATAAGGCATCATCAACCATCCAGCATTCTGTAAGCGGATCAATCAGTGAACTCATTCTCCAATGAGCACCTGTACTATATCCCTAGTGTCCCTACACGAGCAGCTATGAGACCAGCTGCATCCATCATATGGACGGGTATACAGCATACCAGTCTGTCCGGTTATCACGATGTCCCTCTCGATTAACCTATGACTGGGATTATTTAGGATATGTGTTTAAAGGTGAATCGATTTCATTATCATGATCTCATCACGATCCGATTCCCATTGCACAAATCCAAGGACATCACAATATATATATGCATTTATGCAATAGTTATAAAGTGATATACGCCAAAATATAATAAGCAAAAAGATTCTGTATCAAGTCACACGTGCCATCACTCACGTGATTGGCTTGCTGGGCACCTATGACTAGCAATCTCCCACTTGACCTAAAGCCAATCACATATGTGTCTGATCCCCATCAGACCCTTGTGACGCTCAAAGACAATATGAGATAACGGCTTTGTTAGTGGATCTGCAATGTTATCTTCGGATGGAACTCTTTCCACTGCTACATCTTCTCGGGTTACGATCTCTCTGATAAGGTGGAACCTCCTCAGAACATGCTTAGATTTCTGATGAGACCTAGGTTCCTTTGCTTGAGCAATCGCCCCGTTGTTGTCGCAATATAGGGAGATCGGCTCCTCGCTACCCAACACGACTCCCAAATCTGTAATGAACTTCTTCAACCAGACTCCCTCCTTTGCTGCATCTGATGCAGCAATGTACTCCGCCTCTGTGGTCGAGTTAGCAGTGGTACCTTGCTTGGAACTCTTCCAGCACACTGCTCTTCCATTCAAGGTGTACACATACCCTGAATTCGACTTGCTATCATCGATATCAGACTGAAAACTTGAGTTAGTGTAGCCTTCAACCTTAAGGCTATTACCTCCATATACTAGTAAAAGATCCTTAGTCCTTCTCAAGTACTTAAGGATACACTTTACTGCTTTCCAATGCTCCAAACCTGGATCCGCCTGATACCTGCTCGTGACACTCAGAGCATGCGCTATATCAGGCCTAGTATATAGCATGACATACATGATAGACCCTATTGCTGAGGCATAAGGTATCATATTCATGTTCGCCCTTTCTTCTAGAGTCTTTGGGGACATACTCATAGAAAGCGATATCCCATGTCTCATCGGTATGAGACCTCTCTTGGAATTTTTCATGCCAAACCTTTTGACAATGGTTTCTATGTACCTGGATTGGGACAAGCCAAGCATCCTCTTGGATTTATCTCTATAGATTCTAATCCCCAAGATATAGGATGCTTCCCCTAAGTCCTTCATGGAGAAATGTCTAGATAACCAAGCATTTACTGTGGATAGCATTCCTACATCATTCCCAATGATGAGGATGTCATCCACATATAACACCAAAAAGGTGGTAGTGCTCCCACTTACCTTCCTGTACACACAAGGCTCATCTTCATTCTGAACAAAGTCATAAGATCTGATTGCCTTATCAAATCTTATGTTCCAACTTTGGGAAGCTTGCTTTAGTCCATAAATGGATCTAAGCAACATACACACCTTATCTGGGCAGTTCTTGGACATGAATCTCTCAGGTTGCATCATATACACCTCCTCCTCGAGGTTCCCATTGAGGAATGCGGTTTTCACATCCATCTTCCAGATCTCATAATCATAGTGTGCTGTAATAGCCAATAGAATTCTAATGGATTTTAGCATTGCTACGGGTGATATGGTTTCGTCGTAGTCAACACCTTGCCTTTGACGATACCCCTTAGCCACTAGCCTTGCTTTATAGGTCTCTACCTTTCCATCTACTCCGATCTTTTTCTTAAAGATCCACTTGCAACCGATGGGTACAATACCTTCGGGCGCATCAACTAGGTTCCAAACCTTATTAGAGTACATAGAATCTATCTCAGAATTCATGGCTTCTTGCCACTTCCCAGAGTGTATACTCATAATAGCCTCCTCGTAGGTTTGAGGATCAATATCCTCAACATCCTCTCCTCTAATATGTGCCACATATCTCTCAAGAGGATGAGATACTCTATCAGACCTACGTAAAGTTAAAACTTGTGTAATAGGTACCTGAACAGACTCGGGCTATAGAGTGGTGCTTGAGCTTGGTTCTCCAACCTCGCTCAACTCTATCATGCTCCCACTATCTTCGCCAAGAATGTGTTCCTTCTCAAGGAACACTACTCTCTTAGCTACAAAGACCTTTTGGTCCTCGAGATGATAGAAATAATACCCACAAGTTTCCTTGGGGTATCCCACAAATTTGCATCGCTCTGTCCTTGATTCTAACTTATCAGGGTTGTGTCTTTTAACGTGGGCAGGGCAGCCCCAAATCTTAACAACCTTAAGATTAGGCTTCTTCCCTATCCATATCTCATATGGTGTAGACACTACCAACTTAGTTGGAACTCTGTTCAGAAGGTAAGCTGCGGTCTCTAGGGCATATCCGTAGAATAAAATGGGTAGGTCAGCGAAACTCATCATGGACCGTACCATGTCTAATAGCGTACGATTCCTCCTTCCAAAGACACCATTGAGCTGAGGTGTATAAGGAGGTGTCCATTGGGATAATATCCCATGGTTCTTGAGGAACTGAGTAAACTCTGTACTCAAGTACTCACCTCCTCGATCTGATCGAAGAGTTTTGATACTCTTTCCAGTCTGGTTCTCCACCTCATTCTTATACTCTCTGAATTTCTCAAAGGCCTCAGACTTGTACTTCATTAAGTACACATATCCATACCTTGAGAAATCATCAGTAAAGGTAATGAAGTAGGAGTAACCACCAATGGCATGAGTTGACATGGGTCCACATACATCACTATGTATGAGTTCCAACAGCTCAATGGCTCTCTCTCCAGTTCCACTAAATGGAGAGTTGGTAAGTTTTCCACGAAGGCAAGGCTCGCAAGTTGCATATGACACATAGTCGAATGGATCTGGATATCCATCATTTAGTAACTTTTGAATCATTCCCTCATGGATGTGATCTAGCCTACAATGCCATAGGTATGCACTGTTCACCTCATCTCGTTTCCTCTTAGACACTTACATTCATGATATGTGGAGTAGTATATAGCATAAACAAACATTTATGCAATATTCCTCTCGCCAATCTCCCCTCGGCTTTGCTAGAATTTACAATAAATTGTAGATGTGATAAGCAATACTGGTATCAAATACCAATGTACTATCACAAAAATCTGACAATTGGAGATTGATCATGAATGTATCTGAAGCTTCATCAAGCTTTTGTTTCGCTTTTTGCAAGGTACTCTTTGCAGTTTCTCTTCCAGTGCCCATCTTTACCACAGTGGAAGCACTGGCCTTTGTCCTTTGCTGGGTCTTTCTTAGCAACCTTTGCTTTACCTGGTTTGCCCTTGCCCTTTCCCTTGTTAAGGGATCTTTCTGCTTTCCTTTTCTTTCTGGTCTCACTAGTGTAGAGAACTGGCTTCTCTTTTCTTAATAGTACTCTCTGCCTCCCTCAACATATTGACGAGCTCTGGGAGAGTCACCTCAAGCTTGTTCAAATTAAAATTCATTATGAATTGTGAAAAGGAATCTGGTAGGGACTGAAGCATAATGTCCACACATAAGTTATCCTCTAGGACCATTCCTTGATCTGTGAGTTTCTCTATCCACTCAATCATCCTTAGGACATAGTTTTGAATCGGTCCCCTTAGTCATCCTAGCACGGAAGAGGCTCTTGGATATCTCATATCGCTGAGTCCTTCCCTGTTCCTCAAACAATTTGCGGACATGTAGGAGAATGGATCTGGCATCCATCTTTTCATGTTATCTCTGTAACTCAGGAGTTAGAGAGCCCAACATATAGCACTGAGCAAGAGTGGAGTCATCAATGTACTTCACGTAGCGAGCGATCTCATCCTCACTTGCCCCTTCTTCGGGCGTAGGCAGCACTGTATCAAGGACGTACACGATTTTCTCCGTCGTGAGAATAATTCTCAAGTTACGGAGCCAATCCGTATAATTTAGACCAGTGAGGCGGTTGACATCAAGTATGCCACGTAAGGGATTTAAAAGCGACATTTTCTAAAAATAAAGATGCAGCAGAAATGAATAACATGTAGATTTTGCAAGAAATAAACTATCAAGATATGGACTTCTATCTTAATATGCTCCCACTATTTTACTAACGAGTCACGCGACACCCTTAGCACATGAAACGGAAGTCTCCGGCAGACTTCTAGTGGGGATCAGGATCCAATCAGCGTTTTAGTGTAACCTCGAGGGACTCGACCAATCACACTAAGCCTAAAAGGTAGGCAACTCTTGCCGATCACAACTCCTTGTGATTCCCATCTTGTTCGGCCTCCGAATCACCATGGCCTCGAGGGACTCGACTAACCATGATGTTTGGTTAAGTCAACACCTTCGTTACAAGATGAGTCTGATTTGATGATATACCCTCGAGGGACTCGACCAAGCATACCATGCCCTCAGGTCACCGGTGACATCTCTATTTCGTAAGCAAGATAGCGAATTGCGATATAGGTGAGTCTCGAGGGACTCGACCAACTCAACCTACACCGGGAATCGGTTCCTACTTATTACGATGGAAGGCCACGTGGGTCAATCTAATTGCCTCACGTTTACCGACTTAATATTATCGAGAGATGTTTCTATGATTTGGTCTCCTAATATGACATGTCACACATTTACATATTTAATATATATCTACATCGCATGCAAATATATATACATATCTAGTATGTGTATAAACAATCACACCAGATGATCATGGACCACAACCTAATATGATTAGGCCCGAGCCAGTAGGCTTAATCACTCACATCAAGATCTATGTGTGCAACGGTGCATCTCCATCCCCTGTGATCGTCCATCTCATCCTCGTCGGTTCCGTCGACATCTTGATGCATCTTCATGCATCACGATCGTCCGTCTCGTGGGTCCCGCTATCGCATCCATGCTCCCGCTGCACCTCCTCATGTGATTACAACTTAATCATAGGCATGCAGGCCCGACAATAAACGAGAAATAAAATGGAGGTTCGCAGACCTCAATAATAATAATCACAAGTACACACATCACATGGTCCATGATCATTCGTCCACACATCATACATCACATGTATAAATAATCATCATCCTGTAGGACTACTAGATAATAATAAAAATAATAATTAAATAAACTTTTTAATTAATTAATATTTTCTGAAATCAGGGACATGTAGGGAATTTCTCAATTCCTAAGGGTATTTTCGTGATTTGGATAAAAGATAGAAACTGGAATTTCTCAAATTCACATGGGCAAAACTATCTTTTTGCCTAAAACCCTAATTCCCTCTTACTACTACCGCCGCCGCCACCCTGCTGGCGGCGGCCTGTGCGGCGGGGCGAGGGCGCTGCCCTCGCCTACAGGGGGCATGCCCGCTAGTGGCGTTGCCGCTGCAGGTGGGGGCCCCCGCGGGCGGTTCTGCCGGCAGGGCAACGCCCGTAGGCGGTGCTGTCTCGCCGGGCGGCCGCCCCTGTAGGGGGGGTTTCGCTCGCGGGAGCAGCGCCTCTGCCCGCGGGCTGCCAGCCCCGTCGGACGCAAGCCTGTTGCAAGCAAGCCGCCGGTCGGCTACTGTAGACGTAGCCCCTATGCTGCCCGCCTTCGGCTGCACTGCATGCACGCAGATCGAGGGCAGCAACTGTTGCTGCCCTTCCTTGTTTTTGCATCAACGATTTTGACGTCAAAATTCTTCCTAAACATAACACACGCAGTTCAAAACCAATCATTCGCACGAACAACCTGGCTCTGATACCATTGTTGGGAAATCTTGGGGGCGACATCATATGCGCAGCGGAAGAACAAGAAAACAAAATCCCCGATTCCCAAAGAGATGTTCGTCGTCATGCGAAGATTGGTGCGTAAATTTCGCGAAACTTAAAACTACGTATAGAGTAGATTGTGTTACCTAGGGAGATCGTATATCCCTGTTTCCTTGCAGATCCTTAGGAGAGGGTGAAGGAGGTCAAGCATCCTCCTCTCTAGCGGTGATGCACACAGCAGGGTTACGATGACGCTCCTCAAAACTCCAGGCCTACTCTAAGGTGGAGAGGGAGAGGAGAATAGAAAAGACAAGCAAAAGCTCTAGCCTATGAGGCTCTGAATCCCTCCTATTTATAAAGGCCCCTTGTCAAACCCTAATGGGTCCTCCCCTAGTGGGTATTGGATCTGTATCCAGTAAGACAAGAGCTCCGTCGGATATCTCATATCCGAACCTATACTCATCTCAATGCCTACCATATGTGTGTGACCCTCTAGGCCCAATATCGAGCTGGCCGTGAGTCATACCTATCAGAACTCCTTCTAACTCAATAAATTATTATCTCCGTAATAATTCACTTGACTCATCGACTACGGACGTACTAGGCCACTACGCCGTAGTCCCCAGACGATACAAGGGAATCCAATCCATTGGACTTGTCTGTCCTCAGTTACCGTGTACCTATAGTCCCTCATCCATCTAATATCCCAGAGACCGTATATCGAGCATGGTGCTGTCAAACCCATACGGTTTCTACTCGAGTCTCGCTCTAATCGGATTCTCCTGGAGAACTCTTTCTCTCTCAACCTGAATAACCCTGGCCAGGGATTTGTCTGAGCAAGAACACATGGGATATTCCTCTCATGACGCCGAGAGTGGATGATCCTCTATCGACACTCAATAGCCCTCGTAAGTTCAACTACCACTCCCAATGACCAGTTGTACTAGATCTGGGACAGCCAAACCTATAAGTCTGGTATCAAATAATGGAGCACTCATACAGGACATCCTTAGTGTCTCAAGTCTAAGGACCAAATACACCACTAGGACTACGGAATCGCTGTCTGACAATAAGGCATCATCAACCATCCAGCATTCCGTAAGCGGATCAATCAGTGAACTTATTCTCCAATAAGCACCTGTACTGTATCCCTAGTGTCCCTACACGAGCAACTATGAGACCAGCTGCATCCATCAAATGGACGGGTATACAGTACACCAGTCTGTCCGGTTATCACGATGTCCCTCTCGAGTAACCTATGACCGGGATTATTTAGGATATGTGTTTAAAGGTGAATCGATCTTATTATCGTGATCTCATCATGATCCGATTCCCATTGCACAAATCCAAGGACATCACAAAATATATATGCATTTATGCAATAGTTATAAAGTGATATACGCCAAAATATAATAAGCAAAAAGATTTTATGTCAAGTCACACGTGTCATCACTCACGTGATTGGCTTGCTGGGCACCTATGACTAGCAATATGTGGATGACATCCTGATCATTGGGAATGACGTAGGAATGCTATCCATTGTAAAGGCTTGGTTATCTAGACATTTCTCCATGGGACATAGGGGAAGCATCCTATATCTTGGGGATTAGAATCTATAGAGATAGATCTAAGAGGATGCTCGGCTTGTCCCTGTCCAGGTACATAGAAATCATTGTCAAAAGGTTTGGCATGGAAAATTCCAAGAGAGGTCTCGTACCGATGAGACATGGGATATCGCTTTCTACAAGTTTGTTTCCAAAGACTCTAGAAGAAAGGGCGAACATGGATATGATACCTTATGCCTCAGTAATAGGGTCTATCATGTATGTCATGCTATATACTAGGCCTAATATAGCGCATGCTCTGAGTGTCACGAGCAGGTATCAAGCGGATCCAGGCTTAGAGCACTGGAAAGCAGTAAAGTGTATCCTTAAGTACTTGAGAAGGACTAAGGATCTTTTACTAGTATATGGAGGTAATAGCCTTAAGGTTGAAGGCTACACGGACTCAAGTTTTTAGTCTGATATCGATGATAGCAAGTCGAATTCAGGATATGTGTACACCTTGAATGGAGGAGCAGTGTGCTGGAAGAGTTTCAAGCAAGATACTACTGCTGACTTGACCACAGAGGCGGAGTACATTGCTGCATCAGATGCAGCAAAGGAGGGAGTCTGGTTGAAGAAGTTCATCACAGATTTGAGAATCGTGCCGGGTAGCGAGGAGTCGATCGCCTTATATTGCGACAACAACGGGGCAATTGCTCAAGCGAAGGAACCTAAGTCTCATCAGAAATCTAAGCATGTTCTGAGGAGGTTCCACCTTATCAGAGAGAACGTAACCCGAGAAGATGTAGCAGTGGAAAGAGTTCCATCCGAAGATAATATTGCAGATCCACTGACAAAGTCGTTGTCTCAGATTGTCTTTGAGCGTCACATGGGTCTGATGGGGATCAAACACATAGGTGATTGGCTTTAGATCAAGTGGGAGATTGCTAGTCATAGATGCCTAACAAGCCAATCATATGAGTGATGGCACGTGTGACTTGATACAGAATCTTTTTTGCTTATTATATTTTTGCATTTATCACTTTATAACTATTGCATATATGCACATATATATTGTGATGTCCTTGGATTTGTGCAATGGGAATCGGATCGTGATAAGATCACGAAAATGAGATCGATTCAATTTTAAATACATATCCTAAATAATCCCGGTCATAGGTTACTCGAGAGGGACATCGTGATAACCGGACAGACTAGTGTGCTGTATACCCGTCCATATGATGGATGTAGCTAGTCTCATAGCTGCTTGTGTAGGGACACTAGGGATACAATACAGGTGCTCATTGGAGAATGAGTTCACTGATTGATCCGCTTACGGAATGTTGGATGGTTGATGATGCCTTATTGTTAGACAATGATTCCGTAGTCCTAATGGTATATCTGGTCCTTGGACTTGAGACACCAAGGATGTCCTGTATGTGTGCTCTACTCTTTGATACCAGACTTATAGGTTTGGCTGTCCCATATCTAGTACAACTGGTCATTGGGAGTGGTAATCGACCTTACGAGGGCTATTGAGTGTCGATAGAGGATCATCCACTCTCGACGTCATGAGAGGAATATCCCATGTGTTCTAGCTCAAACAAATCCCTAGCCAGGGTCATTCGGGTTGAGAGAAAAAGAGTTCTCCGGGAGAATCCGATTAAAGCGAGACTCAAGTAGAAACCGTATGGGTCTGACAGCACCATGCTCGATATACGATCTTTGGGATATTAGATGGATGAGGGACTATAGGTACACAGTAGCTAAGGATAGACAAGTCTAATGGATTGGATTCCCCTGTATCATTTGGGGACTACGGCGTAGTGGCCTAGTACGTCCATAGTCGATGAGTCGAGTGAATTATTGCAGAGATAATAATTCACTGAGTTAGAAGGAGTTCTGACGGGTATGACTCACAGTCAGCTTGATATTGGGCCTAGAGGGTCACACACATATGGTAGGCATTGCGATGAGTAGAGGTTCGGATATGAGATATCCGACGGAGCTCTTGTCTTATTGGATATCCAATAAGCCCCTGAATTATTGGATCCCATGCACGAGATCCAATAAGAGCCTATGAGAGATTATTGGATAGAGATCCAATAATCTAAAAGGCTTGGGTTATTGGATGCAGATCCAATACCCACTAGGGGAGGATCCATTAGGTTTTGACAGGGGACCTCTATAAATAGGAGGGATTCAGAGCCTCATAGGCTATAGCCTTTGCTTGCCTCTCCTATTCTCTCTCCTTCCCCTCTCCACCTCAGAGCTAGCTTGGAGTTTTGAAGAGCGTCGTCGCAACCCTGCTGTGTGGATCACCGCTAGAGAGGAGGACGCTTGACCTCCTTCACCCTCTCATAAAGATCTGCAAGGAAATAGGGATATACGATCTCCCTAGGTAACACAATCTACTCTATACATAGTTTTTCAGTTTCGCGGATTTTGCGCACCAATCCTCACACGACGACGAACATCTCTTTGGGAATTGGGGATTTTATTTTCTTGTTCTTCCGCGGCGCATCTGATGTCGCCCCTAAGATTTTCCAAAAATATTAAGATCTCTTCCAAAAAGTTAAGATCCGAAAGTAATGGAAATACAAGAAGCAAAAGACCTAAATAACTTTTTGCATGAAGAACTTATCGAGTCCTTGATGACTATGAAATGATGTGTATAGCATATGATAAACTTGAGAACAACTTTCCAAAGAACAGGAAGGACATGACACTTAGAACCAAAGAAGGCCACTTGGGTGAAAACTCAAGTGATGATGATGATGATGATAACTTGGCACTCCTTACAAGAAAGTTTAAAAAATTCTTAAAAAGGAACAAAACAAAACAAGACATTAAGAACAAAAGTGAACTCAAAAGGGACCAAATAATATGCTATGAATGCAAAAAACCAAGGCACTTCAAAAATGAATATTTTCAAGTGAAGAAGAAAATACCAAAGAAAAAGAAGACACACAAGACAACTTGGAACGATTCAAGTGCATCCAAAAATGAGGAGCCAAATAACAAAGAAGAAGTTGCTAACTATGTATTAATGATGTATAGTGATAAGGTAAGTGACTCAATCGAAGCTCATTTATTTTTTGATGAATTATTAAGCGCCTTTCATGATTTATTTGATGAATGTAAATTAGCTAGTAAAAAATATAAATTATTAAAAAAGATTATGCTTCTCTTTCTAGTGAGCTTAAAAAATTAAAAAATGTGCATGATAAGTGTATGTTAACTCCTTGTACTCAATGTGAATAGCTAGAGTCATTTAAAAAAGAAAATTTGTTACTACAAGAAACATTAGAAAAAATTAAAATAGGTAATAAATCTCTCGACATAATCCTTGCTAATTAGGGTCTTGTTCATAGAAAGGAAGGAATTGGATTTATGATAACACTCAACAAAAGCCAACTATCTTCGTTAAAGGACCTATATTACATGTCTCATCTAGCAAAAAATATAATTTTTATGGAAAATATGATTATTTTACTTATAAATGTCCATTTAAAAGGTATCATCTACACAAATTAGTTTGGGTTCCTAAAGGAACCATAAATCACTCAATGGTAGGTAGATCTATTTATAAGGGATCCAAAGTTAAATGAGTTCCTTAAAGAAAACCCCCTTTCTGTTAGGATCGGAGCGGCACTAAGAGGGGGGGGGTGAATTAGTGCAGCGGATTAAAACTTTGATTTTAACAAAATCTTTCGTACGTTAAGAATGAAACTTGAGAAATTTAACTTGAAGGCATATTCTTAAGGTTGCGCAGCAAGAGTAATAAGGAACTAAAGCAGTAAGAAGATTTGCAGTAATGTAAATGACAATAATAAAAAGCAAACCAGAGATTACGCCGATTTTTAGAGTGGTTCGGTCAAATGACCTACTCCACTTGCGAGGCCCCTCTTCGATGAGGCTCCCACCTTCCACTAGCAAGTCTCTTGAAATGGAAGGGTAAACACCCCTCTTACAACCTTTTACAAGCAGCTCAACCTCTTACAAATTTTCAATAAGAAAGAAGGAGGAGAACTCTCTAGCAAATTGAAAACAAGACTTGCTAAGACTTTCTAAGACTTTTTTCTCAATCAAAATGCTTCTCAAAAGTTGTAACCTCAGCTGAGATTTGAGGGGTATTTATAGGCCTCAAGAGGATTCAAATTTTGGGCTCCAAAATTTGAATTCTCTTAGGGTTCCCGGTGCTGGTGGTTCCACCGCCCAGCCAGGCGGTGCCACCGCCCAGCGCTCGGGTGCTGGACGGTGCAACCGCCCAGCCAAGGAGGTGTCACCGCCCAACACTCGGGTGCTTAATTTGTTTGGCTTAATTTTAGCCCAAACCAAATCTAACTTTGGGCCCAGTTGGCCCCTAACCAGGATATAGGATTATCTCTTAATCCTAATCCTAATTACAGGTGAACTACATAACACAAAAAAAACATCCTAAGCAAGTTTTTTAACCGCGAACGTCGAGTTTTGTTTCGACGAGCTTTCCGACGAACTTCTTCCGACGGACTCCCTGCAAGCTCCCAATCTTTGTGATGACTTTAACGAGTAGCCGAGCCTTCTTGGTGATCTCTGCGAGCCTCCGACGATTTCTTCGGCGAACTTCCGACACGTTCCTGATTTCTTCTCGGATGGTTCCGGCAGCATCTCCGATGATTCTTCGGTCTCTTAAACGTCCATCGAGCTCGACTCCGGTATCCTTGCTTTATGTTTTCTGGTTATCGTAGTTAATCCTGCACACTTAACTCAATAATATGGATTAGATCAATTAACCCACCAATTGATTATATCATCAAAATCCGAGATTCAACAATCTCCCCCTTTTTAATGATGACAATCAATTGATGACGGAGTTAAACATAACTCCCCCTATCTATATGCCATATTATGAGAAGATAAAAAACACTTGAATTCCATCCCATTGGATTCAAGCATAACCCGATAAGTTCTAATCGTAGAACTTTATCGTTATCCTCATTAAACAATAGTAAGTACGAAACTTCGATGAAAATCATAAGTTAAATGATACGGGACGAATTTTGCTACGACAGAAGATAAAGATTTTCAATATAAATTTCATGATATCAATCTTGTGATATTTTCAAGGATTTGCAAGTCATATAAGACATTCATATCACACAGAAGATAAACATTTTCAATATAAATTTCATGATATCAATCTTGTGATATTTTCAAGGATTTGCAAGTCATATAAGACATTCATATCACACAAGTTTTTGTAATTCATATTAGTCATGCTATCATTCTGGTGTAAGTCATCACTTCTCCCCCTTTGTCATCAACAAAAAGAGACAAGCCAGCTAATTGATGATCATAGAAAAAGGTTTAGCATTTATCAAAGTTCATCATTCAAATTTGCCAGAAATAGTATATCCAAAAGACATCATCATCTATGCAGATTAAGACAGTAGTTATCTAAAGGAAAGATCAGTTATCGTACAATCGATGACAAACATGAACTTGTTTTTAAAAGCAAACAGAACAGAATAAAAAGATACATCAATTTAATCCTTAGGAGGTAATCCACAGTGCTGATACATGATATCTATTTTTTCATTCATCTGTCGTAGAGTCTTCAAAATTTCAACTTGTTGATTCTGAATTTGTTCTTGCTGTGATTTGATCTGAGATAGCTCCGCCATAATGATATCTTCAGAGGAGGAAACAGGAGCTGAAGGTGCTGCTCCAAAGGGACTAGGAGGAGGAGATTCATTTCCCATAAGAATTGGTGTTTCGGGTTGTTCTATTGGTGTAGGAATTGGATCCGTCCTTCTAGGCTGCCTAACCCATATGCCATTGCTAAAAGTGCACCTAAGTTTTTTCAGCAGGTTTTTATTTATTATGTTATATCGATCATTTTGAATAGATTCTTCATCGGGTGGAATGCAAATGTCATAGGCATGAAGAATTCTAGTGATTAACCTCCCATATGGCAATATAGTATCTTTAGTCATAATTTCCTGCATGTGTTGGCGAATCAAGTACCCAAAACAATTATGCTGACCGGTCATAATCCAATACATGGTTCCTATCTCTATTTGACTTATTTCGTCAAGATGAAATTATTTGGGGAATATGATGCTTGTGATAATGTGATGAAGAATTTTAGAGTTGAAAGGCAGTAAGTGTTCACAGCTCTTGGGTAGGAAGTCAAGGTTTGGATTTGCAAAAATTGTTTTCACGGCTTCGGAATAGGTTGCTCCTATTTTTTTTGACGTCCCATTAACTTTAAAATAGCATCCCCTATCTTTTTCAGTTATGCCAATTAGCTCACAAATGGTGCTGTCAAATATTCTAATGGGTGTTCCTAGAATGTAAGTGCTTAGGCTATCATTGTATTCATATAGGTTGGCATAGAACAATCTCACTAACCGTGGATAGATTGGTTCCTCTATTTGTAGTAGAGGTAGAGCTTCTAGGTGTGCAAACCACCTAATGGGATCTAAGTCCTCTAGTTCATCCAAATCAACGTATTTTCCCTTATGGACACATCGTGTTTCAAATTTTGGAAAGCTAAGGGCTACCTCTTTTGATCTAAAAAGGTCATGGTTATATGAATCTCCTTCAATCCTTATTCCTTTTGATCTCTTAGGAGCCATTTTCTAGACAACATGATGATGAAATTGTGAAAAATAAGCAAGAAAAAGAGAAAAGAAAAGAGGGATTTCAAGTGTTACCTCGTGGAGATTATGTTGAGAGATGGAAAGCTTGGACCACCAAGAATCCTTCTCCAATGTTTCTAAGAGTTAGAATGAGGGTTAGAGGGAATGGGAGAGGGTTTTGAGAGGTCTTTCTTCGGGTTGGGGGCGGTGTCACTACCGGCCCTAACCCCTCAGGTTAAAAGGATGACTCGGTCGGTGTCACCGCCAAACTGGTCGGTGTCACCGCCTGGCGCCCGAGCGCCAGTCGGTGCAACCGCCGGATTTGGCGGTGCCACCGCTGGCATCACGCGGAGGAAAGAAAAAAAAATTTTCTTCCTTCCTTTTGTTTAGCTTCTTCCCTCGAGATCATAATTTATACTTTAATGGATCATTTTGAATTGAAGAAGAAGGAAGAATTCAAATTCATAAACGAAGGGAAAAGAACGAGTCCTTTTTGTGAAGTTCATTTTAGGGACAATTTAGCATGCCTAATTCCCTTCGTATGAATTCAAATTGGTCTTCATTCAAGGCTTTTATAAATATATCTGCTAATTGATGCTTTGTGTCAATGAATTCTAGAACAACATCATTGTTAAGAACATGATTGCGTATGAAATGATGCCTAACGTCGATGTGCTTAGTTCTAGAGTGCTGAATTGGATTTTTAGTAAGGCATATGGCACTAGTATTATCGCATTTTATGGGAATATTTTCAAGGTGAATTCCATAGTCTTCTAATGTATTTTTCATCCAAATTACTTGTGCACAACATGCACTTGCAGCAATGTATTCGGCTTCCGCCGTAGATAGTGCGACTGAATTTTGTTTCTTGGAAGTCCAAGAAACAAGTGCATGTCCTAAAAATTGGCATGTTCCGGATGTACTTTTTCTATCTATCCTGCATCTGCCAAAATCGGCATCTGCATAAGCTATTAGATCGAATTTTTCAGATTTTGGATACCACAATCCTAAATTTGGAGTTCCTTTAAGATACCTAAATATTCTTTTAATACTCTTAAGATGAGATAATTTAGGATTAGATTGAAACCTAGCGCAAAGTCCTACACTAAACATAATATCCGCTCTAGTCGCAGTGAGGTAGAGTAGACTACCTATCATTCCCCTATATGTTTTTTGATCGAAACTTTCACCATTTTCATCCATATCTAACTTAGTCGCAGTACTCATAGGGGTGTTTATTTCTTTTGAATTATCCATGTTAAATCGTTTTAACAATTCTAATGTATATTTAGATTGGTTAAGAAATATACCATCACTAAGTTGTTTGATTTGTAATCTCAAAAAGAAAGTTAATTCACCCATTAAACTCATTTCAAATTCAAGACTCATACATTTGGCAAATGATTCACATAGTGATTCATCCGAAGAGCCAAACACAATATCGTCAACATAAATTTGCACAATAAGAAAATTATTTTCAAAATATTTAATAAACAATGTAGTATCAACCTTGCCTTTGGTAAAATTATTTAAAATAAGAAAGGAACTAAGCCTTTCATACCAAGCTCTAGGAGCTTGTTTTAAGCCATAGAGAGCTTTAGTCAATTTGAATACATGATTAGGAAGAAGAGAATTTTCAAATCCGGGAGGTTGTTCGACAAATACTTCTTCGGAAATAAAACCATTCAAGAAAGCACTTTTAACATCCATTTGAAATAGTTTAAAATTATTACTACTAGCATAGGCAAGGAGCATCCTTATGGCTTCTAATCGAGCCACGGGAGCGAAGGTTTCTTCGTAATCGATACCTTCTTCTTGGTTGAAACCTTTGGCCACTAATCTAGCCTTGTTTCTAACCACGATACCATTTTCGTCTTGCTTGTTTCTAAAGACCCACTTAGTACCTATGACTAAGTGGTCACTTGGTCTAGGAACAAGCTTCCATATCTCATTCCTCTCAAATTGGTTCAATTCTTCTTGCATTGCAATGATCCAAAAATCATCTTTTAAGGCTTCGTCAATGCATTTCGGTTCAATTTGAGAAAGGAAAGCGGCGTTAGCACAGAAATTTTTGAAAGAAGAACGAGTTTGAACCCCTTTTGATGTATCTCCTATAATTTGCTCTTTTGGATGAGCATCTACATACTTCCATTCTTTTGGTAAAGAAATTTCGGAAGAAGATGCATTCAAATGGCTATTTTGAGGAGAGGGTTCATTTAAATTCAAATTATCAAAACCAAGATCATCATCAAAATCATTTTTCTTTAAATCGAAAATTTCATTAAAAACTACATGAATAGACTCTTCAATTACTAAAGTTCTTTTATTAAAAACCCGAAAAGCTTTAGAAACGGAAGAGTAACCAAGAAAGATGCCTTCATCGGATTTAGCATCAAATTTTCCTAAAGCATCCCTTTCATTTAAAATAAAGCATTTACAACTAAAAACTTTAAAATAGGATATGTTTGGTTTTTTGTTATTCCATAATTCATAGGGAGTTTTGGATAAGGATGGTCTTATTAGGACTCTATTCATGATGTAGCAAGCCGTATTTACGGCTTCGGCCCAAAAGTACTTAGGTAAACTATGTTCATTCAACATAGTTCTTGCCATTTCTTGTAGGTTTTTATTTTTCCTTTCAACTACTCCATTTTGTTGAGGATTTCTTAGAGTTGAGAAGTTGTGATTGTACCCATTACTTTCGCAAAAATTTTGAAAGTCACGGTTTTGGAATTCACCACCGTGATCACTCCGAATTGATGAAATCATGAAGCCTTTTTCGTTTTGAGTGAGTTTACAAAATTTAGAGAAACACTTGAAGCAATCACTTTTGTGAGCTAAGAAATAGGTCCCAGTGTATCTAGAGTAGTCATCCACAATCACAAAAGCATATTTGCTTCCACCTAGACTTGTTGTATCAATTGGTCCAAATAAGTCCAAATTGATCAATTGTAATGGTCTAGTAGTGCTAATTTGATTTTTTGGTTTGAAGCTTGTTTTTATTTGTTTGCCTAGTTGACATGCATCGCATACTTTGTCCTTAATAAACTTTATATTTGGAATTCCTCGTACTAATTCTTGAGATGAGATCTTAGATATTGTTTTCATGCTTGCATGGCCTAATCTCCTATGCCAAAGCCAAGCATCATCATTTACGGCGGAGAAGCACATTTCATTACTTAGTTCATCAAGATTGATGGTACAGACATTATTTTGTTTTAAAGCAATCATAGTCATGTTATGATTTGGTTTTTCAATAATGCACATATTTGATTCAAATCTAACGATGTAACCTTTATCACATAGTTGACTAATACTCAAGAGATTATGTTTCAATCCATCAACTAGTAAGACATCATCAATGGAAAAATTAAATTTGTTACCAATAGTTCCCTTGCCAATGATTTTGCCCTTGTTGTTGTCTCCGAAGGTAACGTACCCTTCTTCTTTGCTAGTGAGCATAGAGAAATGAGATGGATCTCCAGTCATATGTCTTGAGCATCCACTATCGAGATACCATCTCTTGCTCCTAGCTTGTGGGTTTGTCTACAAAAGAGGATGATTTTTAGGTACCCATTTGATTTTGGGTGCCTCAAAAATTGACCCACTAACTTTGTTATTTATGATTGAATTCTTTATAGTTCCTTTAGGAACCCATATTAATTTTTGTGAACTAATTTTCCTAAATGGGCATTTGTAGGTAATATGTCCGGATTTGCAACAAAAGTTGCATTTCATATAAGAGGAAACATGTAATGTAGGTCCTTTTATGAAAGTGGTAGGATTTTGATGTAATCCTTTTACAAATCCAATTCCATTTCTATTTGCGATGTGACCCTTGTGTGCAAGGATCATATCTAATCCTTTGCTACCAACCTTAAACTTGTTTAAGGTTTCCTTAAGAAGTAAATTTTCATTTTTTATTGCTTCTAAGTGCTCACACTTAGAGCATGGAGGAGTTTGAAGACTATCAAACTTATCATGTAGCAAAGCATGCTCTTTCTTTAAGATACTTAACTTTTTGCTAACAGTTCTACATTCATCAAATAATTCATGAAAAGCGATAGATAGTTCTTCAAAAGATAAATCTTCATTAAATAAATCACATACCTCTTCTCCTAACGCCATTAGCGCGTAATGAGTAACTTGCTCGGTATTGGACTCCTCTTCTTCGGATGCGCTTGAATCATCCCACGTTGCCTTGAATGCCTTCTTCTTTGATGTTCTCTTTTTGGCTCGAGGACAATCGTTCTTATAGTGTCCCGGTTTTTTGCATTCATAGCAAATCACTTGGTCCTTCTTTTGTTCAAATTTATTTTTTGTATTATTTTTAAATATGTTCTTTCTTAAATATTTTTTAAATTTTTGAGTCAAAAGTGCAATGTCATTGTCACTGTCCTCATCACTTAATGTTCCTTTCAAGTGGTCTTCTTGTGATTTGAGTGCCATATCCTTCCTGTTCTTTGGAAGGGGGTTCTCGAGCTCGTCATGAGCTTGACATGTCATTTCGTAGATCATTAGAGACCCAATGAGTTCTTCAAGAGGGAATGCTTTAAGGTCTTTGGCCTCTTGAATGGCCGTAACTTTTGGATCCCAACTTTTAGGGAGGGATCTTAAGATTTTAGTTACTAGTTCAAAGTTAGTAAAATCTTTACCAAGAGCTTTGAGTCCATTGATGACATCCGTAAACCGGGTGTACATGTCTCCAATGGACTCACTTGGTTTCATTCGGAAAAGTTCGTAAGAGTGCACAAGGATGTTGATTTTGGACTCTTTCACTCGGCTAGTGCCTTCATGAGTGACCTCAAGAGTTCTCCAGATATCAAAAGCCGAATCACACATTGAAACACGATTAAATTCGTTTTTGTCTAGTGCACAAAACAAGGCATTCATAGCCTTTGCATTTAAAGCAAAAACCTTCTTCTCCGATTCATCCCATTCGCTCATCGGAAGAGAAGATTTTTGAAATCCATTCTCGACAATAGACCAAAGCTCAAAGTCCATAGAAATGAGGAAGATTCTCATGCGAGTCTTCCAATATGTGTAATCCGACCCATTAAACAAAGGTGGTCGTGCAATAGAATGGCCCTCTTGCATGCCGGAGTAAGCCATCTCTCTTGGGTATTAAACCAAATATGAGAGATAACCTTGCTGTGATACCACTTGTTAGGATCGGAGCGGCACTAAGAGGGGGGGGTGAATTAGTGCAGTGGATTAAAACTTCGATTTTAACAAAATCTTTCGTACGTTAAGAACGAAACTTGAGAAATTTAACTTGAAGGCGTATTCTTAAGGTTGCGCAGCAAGAGTAATAAGGAACTAAAGCAGTAAGAAGATTTGCAGTAATGTAAATGATAATAATAAAAAGCAAACCAGAGATTACGCCGATTTTTAGAGTGGTTCGGTCAAATGACCTACTCCACTTGCGAGGCCCCTCTTCGATGAGGCTCCCACCTTCCACTAGCAAGTCTCTTGAAATGGAAGGGTAAACACCCCTCTTACAACCTTTTACAAGCAGCTCAACCTCTTACAAATTTTCAATAAGAAAGAAGGAGGAGAACTCTCTAGCAAATTGAAAACAAGACTTGCTAAGACTTTCTAAGACTTTTTTCTCAATCAAAATGCTTCTCAAAAGTTGTAACCTCAGCTGAGATTTGAGGGGTATTTATAGGCCTCAAGAGGATTCAAATTTTGGGCTCCAAAATTTGAATTCTCTTAGGGTTCCCGGTGCTGGTGGTTCCACCGCCCAACCAGGCGGTGCCACCGCCCAGCGCTCAGGTGCTGGACGGTGCAACCGCCCAGCCAAGGAGGTGTCACCGCCCAGCCAGGCGGTGCCACCGCCTGGCTCTCCAATTCATTTGTTTGGCTTAATTTTAGCCCAAACCAAATCTGACTTTGGGCCAAGTTGGCCCCTAACCAGGATATAGGATTATCTCTTAATCCTAATCCTAATTACAGGTGAATTACATAACACAAAAAAAACATAAGCAAGTTTTTTAACCGCGAACGTCGAGTTTTGTTCCGGCGAGCTTTCCGACGAACTTCTTCCGACGGACTCCCTGCATGCTCCCAATCTTTGTGATGACTTTAACGAGTAGTCGAGCCTTCTTGGTGATCTCCGCGAGCCTCCGACAATTTCTTCGGCGAACTTCTGACACGTTCCCGATTTCTTCTCGGATGGTTCCGGCAGCATCTCCGATGATTCTTCGGTCTCTTAAACGTCCATCGAGCTCGACTCCGGTATCCTTGCTTTATGTTTTCTGGTTATCGTAGTTAATCCTGCACACTTAACTCAATAATATGGATTAGATCAATTAACCCACCAATTGATTATATCATCAAAATCCGAGATTCAACACTTTCTTGTAGGCATATTTATAATCACAAGCTAGGAGCAGAGATGGTACATTAATAGTAGATGCTTAAGGCATATGATCGAAGATCCAATACAGTTCTCTAAGCTCATTAGCCAAGACGAAGGGTACGTCACCTTCGGAGACAACAACGAAAGAAAAATTATTGGCAAAGGAAACATGGGTAACAAATCAAACCTTTTGATTGAAAATATTTTATTAGTAGATGTTTAAAACATAACTTGCTAAGTAATAGTCAATTGTGTGATAAAGGTTATAACATCAAATTTGAATATAATGCTTGCATTATAGAAATACCATACATAAATAGATCCTTGAATGCTTTAAGGACCAACAATATCTATAGTATTAATCTTAATGAGTTTAGTGATAAAACTTGCTTTTCGATTTTAAATGATGATGCATGTGTTGAATCTTGGATTTTAATGATGAAATCAATTGATGGATTAATTGATCTAATCCATATTATTGAGTTAAGTGTGCAGGATTAACTACGATAGCTTGAAGACATAAAGCAAGTCTACTAGAGTCAAGTTTGATGGGTGTTCGAGAATCCGTCGAGAGTCCGAAGATTCGTCAAAAGTGCTATCGGAACAAACCGAGAAGAAAGCGAGGACTTGCCAAAGTTTTCAGAAGTCCGTTGGAGAGATCGTCGGAGGTTTACGGAGATCACCGAGAAGGTTCGACTACTTGAAAAAGACTAGCTGAAATTGCCACAAGACCAAGAGCCTGCTGGGAGTCTGCCGAAAGAAATCTGAGGGTGTATCAGAAGTCCGCCGGAAGTTCGCCGAAAAGCTCGCTGGAAGGAAACTCGACGTTGCCGGTTAAAAACTTGCTTAGGACTATGTCTTAATTTCATAGTTTGCATGTAATTAGGGTTAGGATTAAGGGTTAATCCTATAACCCTGTTAGGGGCCAATTGGGCCCAAGTTCGGACTGGTTTGGACCAAGTTTGGAGCCCAACCAATGAGCTGAAATAGTTTCAGCAGTGGCACCGCCAGACTGGGCAGTGGCACCACCCAGAACCTGAGAGTTCCGGCGATGGCACCGCCAGCAAACTGCTGGATTGGGCGGTGGCACCGCCTAGCACACGAGAGGTCCAGCGGTGGCACCGTTGGACTGGGCAACGGAACCGCCAGTACGTGTCAAACATTGACAGGTGGTGGCACTGCCACTAACAGGCGGTGGCATCACTAGCATCGAGAACCCAAGAGAATTCAAAATTTGGAGCCCAAATTTAAATCCTCTTGGGGCCTATAAATACCCCTCAATTCTCAGTAAAGAATACAACTTTTGAGAAGCAATAGATTGAGAAAAAAAAAAACCTTAGTAAAGTCTTTAGCAAGTCTTGTTTTCAATTGCTTGAGTGTTCACCTCCTTCTTTCTCGTTGAAAATTTATAAGAGTGTGAACCACTGTAAAAGGTTATAAGAGGGGTATTTTGTTGAATCTCGGATTTTGATGATAAAATCAATTGATGGGTTAATTGATCTAATCCATATTATTGAGTTAAGTGTGCAGGATTAACTACGATAACCAGAAAACATAAAGCAAGAATATCGGAGTCAAGTTCGATGGACGTTTAAGAGTCCGAAGAATCGTCGGAGATGCTGTCGGAACCAACCGAGAAGAAATCAGGAACTTGTCGGAATTTTCGGAAGTTCGCTGAAGAGATCGTCAGAGGTTTGCGGAGATCACCGAGAAGGCTCGGCTACTCGTTGAAGTCGTCACAAGATCGGGAGCCTGCTGGGAGTCCGTCGGAAGAAATCCAAGGGCATATCGGAAGTCCACTGGAAGTTCGTCGGAAAGCTCGCCGGAACAAGACTCGACGTTCGCGGTTGAAAACTTGCTAGGGATGTTTTTAGTTATGTAGTTCACATATAATTAGGATTAGGATTAAAAGATAATCTAATATCCTAGTTAGGGGCCAACTGGGCACAAAATTAGACTTAGTTTGGGCTGAACTTAAAGCCCAACCTGTGAACCGAAGGGTCTGGCGATGGCATCGCTAGACTGGGCGGTGGCACCGCCCAGCACCCGAGAGCCAGGAGGTGGCACCGCTTGGCTGGGTGGTGGCACCGCTAGTACACTGTCAGTGTCAGACACTAACAGGCGGTGGCACCGCCAACATCGGGAACCAAAGAGAATTCAAATTTTGGAGCCCAAATTTGAATCCTCTTGAGGCCTATAAATACCCCTCAATTCTCAACTGAGATTACAACTTTTTGAGAAGCAATTGATTGAGAGAAAGGTCTTAGAAAATTCTTAGCAAGTCTTGTTTTCAATTTGCTAGAGTGTTCACCTCCTTCTTTCTTGCTGAAAATTTGTAAGAGTGTGAACCGCTTGTAAAAAGCTGTAAGAGGGGTATTTGCCCTTCCCCTTCAAGAGATTTGCTAGTGGAAGGTGGGAGCCTCATCGAAGAGGGCCTTGCAAGTGGATGTAGGTCATTTGCCTGAACCAGTTTAAAATCGGCGTGATCTTTGGTTTGCATTTTATTATTGCTATTTACATTACTGCAAACCTTCTTACGTGCTTTATTTCCTCGTTACCTTTGCTGTATACCTTTACGAACACGTGTTCAAGTTAAGCTTTTCAAGTTCGATTTTTATCATATCAAAAGATTTGTCGAAACCAAAATTTTAATCCGCTGCACTAATTCACCCCCCCTCTTAGTGCCGCTCCGATCCTAACAATTGATATCAGAGCAAGGCTCACTCTCATATTTGGTTTGATACCCAAGAGAGATGGCTTACTCCGGCATACATGAGGGTCATTCTATCACACGTCCACCTATGTTTAATGGGTCGGATTATACTTATTGGAAGACTCGTGTGAGGATCTTCCTCATTTCCATGTATTTCGAGCTTTGGACTATTGTCGAAAACGGATTTCAAAAATCTTCTCTTCCGATGAGCGAATGGAATGAATCGGAGAAGAAGGTTTTTGCTTTAAACTCAAAGGCTATGAATGCCTTGTTTTGTGCACTAGACAAAAATGAATTTAATCGTGTTTCAATTTGTGATTCGGCTTTTGATATTTAGAGAACTCTTAAGGTCACTCATGAAGGCACTAGCCGAGTGAAAGAGTCCAAAATCAACATCCTTGTGCACTCTTACGAACTTTTCTGAATGAAACCAAGTGAGTCCATCTGAGACATGTACACCTGGTTCACGGATGTCATCAATGGACTCAAAGCTCTTGGTAAAGATTTTACTAACTTTGAACTAGTAACTAAAATCTTAAGATCCCTCCCTAAAAGATGGGATCCAAAAGTTACGGCCATTCAAGAGGCCAAAGACCTTAAAACATTCCCTCTTGAAGAACTTATTGGGTTTCTAATGACCTACGAAATGACATGTCAAACTCATGACGAGCTCGAGAACCCCCTTCCAAAGAACAGGAAGGATATGGCACTCACATCACAAGAAGATCACTTGAAAGGAACATCAAGTGATGAGGACGATGACAATGACATTACACTTTTGACTCAAAAATTTAAAAAATATTTAAGAAAGAATAAATTTAAAAATAATATAAAAAATAAATTTGAACACAAGAAGGACCAAGTGATTTGCTATGAGTGCAAAAAACTGGGACACTACAAGAACGATTGTCCTCAAGCCAAAAAGAGAACATCAAAAAAGAAGGCGCTCAAGGCAACGTGGGATGATACAAGCGCGTTTGAAGAAGAGGAGTCCAACACCGAGCAAGTTGCTCATTACGCCCTAATGGCCATCGAAGAAGAGAAACATACACCATCACAAGCTAGGAGCAAGAGATGGTATCTCGATAGTGAATGCTTAAGACATATGACTGGAGATCCATCTCATTTCTCTATGCTCACTAGCAAAGAAGAAGGGTACGTCACCTTCGGAGACAATAACCAAGGCAAAATCATTGGCAAGGGAACCATAGATAACAAATTAAAATTTTCTATTGATGATGTCTTACTAGTTGATTGATTGAAACATAATCTCTTGAGTGTTAGTCAATTATACGATAAAGGTTATATCATTAGATTTGAATCAAATGTGTGTATTATTGAAAAACCAAACCATAACGTAACTATGATTGCATCAAAATAAAATAATGTCTACACCATCAACCTTGATGAACTAAGTAATGAAATGTGCTTCTCCACTTTAAATGATGATGCTTGGCTTTGGCATAGGAGACTAGGCCATGCAAGCATGAAACTAATATCTAAGATCTCATCTAGAGAATTAGTACGAGAAATTCCAAATATGAAGTTTATTAAGGACAAAGTATGTGATGCATGTCAACTAGCTAAACAAATAAAGACTAGTTTCAAACCAAAAATTCAAATTAGCACCACTAGACCATTACAATTGATTCATTTGGACTTATTTGGACCAATTGACACGGCAAGTCTAGGAGGAAGCAAATATGCGTTTGTAATTGTGGATGACTATACTAGATACACTTGGACCTATTTCTTAGCACACAAAAGTGATTGTTTCAAGTGTTTCTCTAAATTTTGTAAACTCACTCAAAACGAAAAAGGCTTCATGATTTCATCAATTCGGAGTGATCACGGTGGCGAATTTCAAAACCGTGACTTTAAAAACTTTTGTGAAGTTAATGGATACAATCACAACTTCTCCACTCCGAGAAATCATCAACAAAATGGAGTAGTTGAAAGAAAAAATATAAACCTATAAGAAATGGCAAGAACGATGTTAAATAAACAAAGTCTACCCAAGTATTTTTGGGCCGAAGCCGTGAATACGGCTTGCTACATCATGAATAGGGTTCTAATAAGACCATCCCTATCAAAAACTCCCTATGAATTATGGAATAACAAAAAATCAAATGTTTCCTATTTTAAAGTATTCGATTGTAAATGCTTTATTTTGAATGAAAGGGATGCCTTAGGAAACTTTGGTGCTAAATCCAATGAAGGCATCTTTCTTGGTTACTCTTCTGTTTTTAAGGCTTTTCAGGTTTTTAACAAAAGAACCTTAGTAATAGAAGAGTCTATTCATGTAGTTTTTAATGAAATTTCTAATTTAAAGAAAAATAATTTTGATGATGATCTTGGTTTTGATAATTTGAATTTAAATGAACCCCCTCCTCAAAATAGCAACTTGGATGCACCTTCTTCCGAAATTTCCTTACCCAAGAAATGGAAGTATATAGATGCTCATCCAAAGGAGCTAATTATAGGAGATACATCAAAAGGGGTTCAAACTCGTTCCTCTTTCAAGAATTTTTGTGATAACACCGCCTTCCTTTTTCAAATCGAACCTAAATGCATTGACGAGGCCTTAAAAGATGATTTTTGGGTTATTGCAATGCAAGAGGAATTAAATCAATTTGAGAGAAATAAGGTATGAAAGCTTATTCCTAGACCCAGTGACCATTTAGTCATTGGTACTAAATGGGTCTTTAGAAATAAGCAAGACGAAAATGGTATCGTGGTTAGAAACAATGCTAGATTAGTGGCCAAAGGTTTCAACCAAGAAGAAGGTATCGACTACGAAGAAACCTTCGCTCCTATGACAAGATTAGAAGCCATTAGGATGCTCCTTACCTATGCTAGTAGTAATAATTTTAAACTGTTTCAAATGGATGTCAAAAGTGCCTTCTTGAATGGTTTTATTTCCGAAGAAGTATATGTCGAACAACCTCCCGGATTTAAAAATTCTCATCTTCCTAATCATGTATTCAAATTGACTAAGGCTCTCTATGGCTTGAAACAAGCTCCTAGAGCTTGGTATGAAAGGCTTAGTTCCTTTCTTATTTTAAATAATTTTACCAAAGGCAAGGTTGATACTACATTGTTTATCAAACATTTTAAAAATAATTTTTTTTATTGTGCAAATTTATGTTAACGATATTATTTTTGGCTCTTCGGATGAATCACGATGTGAATCATTTGCCAAATGTATGAGTCATGAATTTGAAATGACTTTAATGGGTGAATTAACTTTTTTTTAGGATTACAAATCAAACAACTTAGTGATGGTATATTTCTTAACTAATCTAAATATACATTAGAATTGTTAAAACGATTTAACATGGATAATTCAAAAGCAATAAGCACCCCTATGAGTACTTCGACTAAGTTAGATATGGATGAAAACAGTGAAAATTTCGATCAAAAAACATATAGGGGAATGATAGGTAGTCTACTCTACCTCACCGCGACTAGACCGGATATTATGTTTAGTGTTGGACTTTGCGCTAGGTTTCAATCTAATCCTAAATTATCTCATCTTAAGAGTGTTAAAAGAATATTTAGGTATCTTAAAGGAACTCCAAATTTAGGATTGTGGTATCCAAAATATGAAAAATTCGATTTAATAGCTTATGTAGATGCCGATTTTGGCAGATGTAGGATAGATAGAAAAAGTACATCCGGAACATGCCAATTTTTAGGACATGCACTTGTTTCTTGGACTTCCAAGAAACAAAATTCAGTTGCACTATCTACGGTGGAAGCCGAATTCATTGCTGCAAGTGCATGCTGTGCACAAGTTGTTTAGATGAAAAATACATTAGAAGACTATGGAATTCACTTCAAAAACGTTCCCATAAAATGTGATAATACTAGTGCCATATGTCTTACCAAAAATCCAATTCAGCACTCTAGAACAAAGCATATCGATATTAGGCATCATTTCATACGCGATCATGTCCTTAACAATAATATTGTTTTAGAATTTATTGACACAAAGCATCAATTGGCATATATTTTTACAAAAGCCTTAAATGAAGACCAATTTGAATTCATTAGAAGGGAACTAGGCATGTTAAATTGTCCCTGAAAATAAGCTTGTTTGAATATATTTTTCAAAAAATGTCTCATCCTTTTCCGTTCTTCTATGGATTTGACTTCATCATTCTCCTTCGATTCAAAATGACATATTGAAGTACAACTCATTATCTTAACCTATCTTGAGTCAAATACCTCTGAAAAACAAAAGGGGGAAGAAAGAATTTTTTTTTTTTTCTTCCGCAGCACGCCAGCGGTGGCACCGCTAGAACCGGCGGTAGCACCGCCTGAGCGCTCGGGCGCCAGGCGGTGGCACCGCCCGAGACACCCTTTAAATACCGAAGGGTTAGGGCCGACGATGACACCACCCCTAACCCGTGAAGGCCTCCCTCAAACTCTCCTAAAATCTTCCTAACTCTCATTCTAACCTCTAGAAGTCTTTGAGAGGGATTCTTATTGGTCCAAGCTCTCCATCCTCCAAGAAACACTCCATAAGGTAAAATCTTTCCTTCCCCTTCTCATTGTTTTACCTACTCATTATAATTTCATTTTTTTTTTTGATCTATCATCTTGTATAGATAATGGCTCCTAAGAGATCAAAAGGGAAAAGGATTGAAGGAGGTTCATATGACCATGATCTTTTTAGATCCAAAGAAGTGGCCCTTAGGTTTCCAAAATTCGAAACAAGATGTATCCATAAGGGTAAACACATTGATCTCGATGAACTAGGAGACTTAGAACCCATTAGGTGGTTTGCTCATCTAGAGGCCCTACCTCTCCTACAAATAGATGAACCAATTTATCCTAGGTTAGTTAGGTTCTTTTATGCAAACTTATGGGTAGATAACGATAGCCTAAGTACTTACCTTTTAGGAACACAAATTAGGATTTTTGATAGTACTATTTGTGAACTAATTGGAATCACTGAAAGGGATAGGGGCTGCTATTTTAGAGGTAAATGGGATGTTAACATAATCGGAGCAACTTACACCGAAGCTGTCGAAACTATTTTTGCAAACTCGGACCTCGGAATAATACCCAAGAGTTACGAACACTTACTACCTTTTATCTCTAAGATTCTTCATCATATCATAACAAGCATACTATTCCCTAAACAATTTCATCTTGATGAAATGAGTCAAATAGAGATAAGCATCATGTATTGGATTATGACCGGTCAACATAACTATTTTGGATACTCAATCTGGCAACACATGTAGGATATTATAGCTAAAGATACTATGTTGCCATATGGGGGGTTAATCACTAAAGTTCTTCTTGCCTATGACATTTGTATCCCACCCAATGAAGAAGCAATTCAAAGTGATAGATATACCATCATCAATAAAAATCTACTAAAAAGACTTAGGTGCACATTTAACAATGGAATATGGGTAAGGCAACCTAGAAGGACTGATCCTATTCCTCCACCAGTAAAACACCCAGAAACACCAATTCTTAGGGGAAATGAATCTCCTCCTCCTAGTCCCTTTGGTGCAGCACCTTCAGCTCCTGTTTCATCCTCTGAAGGACTCATTATAGCAGAACTATCTCAGATCAAATTCCAACAAGACCAACTCAAATTGCAGCAAGAACAAATTCAACTCCAGCAAATTGAAATTTTGAAGGAACTACGACAAATGAATCAAAAAAGAAATGTTATGTATCAGCACTATGGATTACCTCCTAAGGATTAATTGATGTATCTTTTTATTCTATTCTGTTTACTCTTAATATCAAGTTCAAAACCTGTCATCTTTTGAATGAAAACTGAACCTTCTTTTTAGATGTATTTTTAAAATTCTGGATATATGTTGATTTTTTTTTTCTGGATGAATGCTGATTTTTTTTTATGAATTCTGGATAAATATTTTTGGCAAATTTGAATGATTAATCTTAATGCTGAATTCTTTCTCTAATGATTTTATGATCACAAATTATATGCTTCAAAGTCTCATCTCCTTTTTGTTGATGACAAAGGGGGAGAAAAGTGATGACTTATACCATTTTGATAACATGACTTATATGAATTACAAAAGCTTGTGTGATACGAATGTCTTATATGCCTTACAAAATCTTTGAGAATATCGCAATATTGATTGATCATATTGAAAGCATGCCTTACATCTATATCATGAAATTCATGTTGAAAATCTTTATCTCCTATCGTAGTAAAAATTGTCCCTTATCATTCGACTTGAAAATGATTTTTATCGAAGTTTCGTATTTACTATTGCTTAATGAGAATAACCATAAGTTCTACGGTTAGAACTTATCAGTTTATGCTTGAATTCAATTGGATGGAATTCAAGTGTTTTTATCTTCTCATAATATGGCATATAGATAGGGGGAGTTATGTTTAACTCCGTTATCAATTGATTGTCATCATCAAAAAGGGGGAGATTATTGAATCTCGGATTTTGATGATAAAATCAATTGATGGGTTAATTGATCTAATCCATATTATTGAGTTAAGTGTGCAGGATTAACTATGATAACCAGAAAACATAAAGCAAGAATATCGGAGTCAAGTTCGATGAACGTTTAAGAGTCCGAAGAATCGTTGGAGATGCTGCCGGAACCAACCGAGAAGAAATCAGGAACTTGTCAGAATTTTCGAAAGTTCGCTGAAGAGATCGTCGGAGGTTCGCGGAGATCACCGAGAAGGCTCGGCTACTCGTTGAAGTCGTCACAAGATCGGGAGCCTGCTGGGAGTCTGTCGGAAGAAATCCGAGGGCATATCGGAAGTCCGCCGGAAGTTCGTCGGAAAGCTTGCTAGAATAAGACTCGACGTTCGCGGTTGAAAACTTGCTTGGGATGTTTTTAGTTATGTAGTTCACATGTAATTAGGATTAGGATTAAAAGATAATCCTATATCCTGGTTAGGGGCTAATTGGGCCCAAAATTAGACTTAGTTTGGGCTAAACTTAAAGCCCAACCTGTGAACCAAAGGGTCTGGCGGTGGCACCGCCCAACACCCAAGAGCCAAGCGGTGGCACCACATGGCTAGGCGGTGGAACCGCCCAGCACCCGAGAGCCAGGCGGTGGCACCGCCAGTACACTGTCAGTGTCAGACACTAATAGGTGGTAGCACCGCCACTAACAGGCGGTGGCACCGCTAGCATCGGGAACCAAAGAGAATTTAAATTTTGGAGCCCAAATTTGAATCCTCTTGAGGCCTCAATTCTCAGCTGAGATTACAACTTTTTGAGAAGCAATTGATTGAGAGAAAAGTCTTAGCAAGTCTTGTTTTCAATTTGCTAGAGTGTTCACCTCTTTCTTTCTTGCTGAAAATTTGTAAGAGTGTGAACCACTTGTAAAAAGTTGTAAGAGGGGTATTTGCCCTTCCCCTTCAAGAGATTTGCTAGTGGAAGGTGGGAACCTCATCGAAGAGGGCCTCGCAAGTAGATGTAGGTCATTTGATCGAACCACTTTAAAATCGGCGTGATCTCTGGTTTGCATTTTATTATTGCTATTTATATTACTGCAAACCTTCTTACGTGCTTTATTTCCTCATTACCTTTGCTGCATACCTTTACGAACACGCGTTCAAGTTTAGCTTTTCAAGTTCGGTTTTTATCGTATCAAAAGATTTATTACGAAATGATATGCCATGCTCATGAAGAGCTCGAGAACCCCCTTCCAAAGAACAAGAAAGATATGGCGCTTACATCACAAGAAGAGCACTTGAAAGGAACATCAAGTGATGAGGACAGTGACGATGACATTGCACTTTTAACTCAAAAATTTAAAAAATTTATAAGAAAGAACAAATTTAAAAATAACACAAAAAACAAACTTGATCATAAAAAGGACCAAGTAATATGCTACGAATGCAAGAAGCCGGGGTACTTAAAAAATGAATGTCCCCAAGCCAAGAAGAAACAACCGAAGAAGAAGAAAGCTTTAAAAGCCACTTGGGACGATTCAAGTGATTCAGAAAGTGAAGAATCTAGCAACAAAGAGGAGGCAAACTTTGCGCTAATGGCTTTAAGAGAAGAGATATGTGATTAAAATAATGAAGATTTATTTTTCAATGAACTTTCTATCACTTTTCACGAATTATTTGATAAGTGTAGAACTATTAGTAAGAAGTTTAATCTTTTAAAGAAAGAACATGTCTCACTACAATAAGCTTGATAGTCTTCAAACTATCAAGCAAACAAGGGATTGGACATGATCCTTGCAAACAAGGGTCACATCATAAATAAAAGTGGAATTAGTTTTGTGAGAGGATCTCACCAAAATCCTACCACTTTCATTAAAGGACCCACATTACACGTTTCACCTTGTTTGAAATATAACTTTTGTTGTAAATCCGGACATGTTGCTTACAAATGTCCATTTAGGAAAATTAGTCCACATTAGTTGATATGAGTTCCTAAATGAACTATAAATACTTCAATGATGAATAACAAAATTGGTAGATCAATTTTTGAGACACCCAAAATCAAATGGGTACCTAAAAACCATCCTTTTTTTTGTAGACAAACCCACAAGCTAAGAGCAAGAGATGGTATCTTGATAGTGGATGCTCAAGACACATGACTGGAGATCCATCTCATTTCTCTATGCTCACTAGCAAAGAAGAAGGGTACGTCACCTTTGGAGACAACAACAAAGGCAAAATCATTGACAAAGGAACCATAGGTAATAAATCATGTTTTTCAATTGATGATGTATTACTAATTGATGGATTAAAACATATTCTCTTAAGTATTAGTCAACTATGCGATAAAGGTTACATTGTTAGATTTGAATCTAATGCATGCATTATTGAAAAACCAAACAATAACTTGTCAATGATTGCTTTAAAATAAAATAATGTCTACACCATCAACCTTGATGAACTAAGTAATGAAATGTGCTTCTCCGCTTTAAATGCTTGGCTTTGGCATAGGAGATTAGGTCATGCAAGTATGAAACTAATATCTAAGATCTCATCTAGAGAATTAGTATGAGGGATTCCCAATATAAAGTTTGCTAAGGACAAAGTATGTGATGCGTGTCAACTAGGTTGACTAGATACACCAGTAGGACTATGGAATCACTGTTTGACAATAAGGTATTATCAACCATCCAACATTCCATAAGCGAATCAATCAGTGAACTCATTCTCTAATGAGCACCTGTGCTGTATCCCTAGTGTCTCTACACAAACAACTATGAGACCAGCTACATCCATCATATGGACGGGTATAGGCTACTCTTCTTCGGATTCACTTGAGTCGTCCCATGTTGCTTTGAGAGTCTTCTTCTTTGGTGTCCTCTTCTTGGCTTGGGGACATTCGCTCTTATAGTGTCCTGGCTTCTTGCATTCGTAGCATATTGCATGATTTTTCTTGGGTTCAAATTTATTTTTAGTGTCATTTTTAAATTTATTCCTTCTTATGAATTTTTTGAATTTTCTTGTTGAGAGTACCAAGTCTTCATCAAGGTCCTCATCACTTGAGTTTTCTTTCAAGTTATCTTCTTGGGTTCTTAGTACTATATCCTTTTTGTTGTTTGGAAGGGTGTCCTCAAGCTCTTCATAAGCTTTACAAGTCATCTCATAGGCCATTAGTGACCCAATTAGTTCTTCAAGAGGAAAGTTATTTAAATCTTTGGCCTCTTGAATGACCGTGACTTTAGGGTCCCAACTCTTTGGAAGGGATCTTAAAACTTTATTAACAAGTTCAAAATCCGAGAAACCTTTACAAAGTCCTTTTAGACCATTGATGACATCCGTAAATCGGGTGTACATGTCTCTAATGGTCTCACTCGGTTTCATTCGAAATAATTCATAAGTGTGCAGTAAAAGATTAATTTTTGACTCCTTCACTCTACTAGTACCTTCATGAGTCACTTCGAGTGTGTGCCAAATATCAAAAGTCATTTCACAAATCGACACTTGATTAAACTCATTTTTATCTAATGCACAAAACAAGGCATTCATAGTCTTGGCATTTAAAGTGAAAGTCTTCTTCTCCAACTCATTCCAATCGTTTTTGACAACATTCCAAAGCTAAAAATCCATTAAAATTAGGAAGATCCTCATTCTAGTCTTCCAATATGTGTAATACATCTCATTGAACATGGGCGGTCGTGTAATTGAATGATCCTCTTAGTTACCAGTAACTGTCATCTCTCTTAGATTTTAAACCAAATAAGATTGAACCTTGCTCTGATACCAATTGTTAGGATCAAGAGCGGCACTAAGAGGGGGGGGGGTGAATTAGTGGAGTGAAAAACTTTCATGATTTCAAAAGTCTACGTTTCGATTAAAACTGATTCCGACAAAAATCGTTTTGTAAGGAGTTTAACTTAAAAGCATATATGAGTGTAGAGAAGGCAGTAAGAAGGTAATGTAGCTTGTAGTAATGAAACTTGCACAAATTGAAAAGCAAACCAAAATTTAGAGTGGTTCGGTCTTTATGACCTACATCCACTTTCGGATTCCTTCTCCGTTGAGGTCACCAGTGTCCACTAAAGGCCTTTCTTCAATAGGCGAAGACCAACCATCTCTTATAGCGCTTTCTCCTTTTCACAGGTTTAAGAGAGAACCCTTACATGTCTCACACCTCTCTTGAATGATCTCATAACTTAGAAAGGGAGGAGGAGAACTCTAGCACTTGTTTATAACACTTTTACACCCCAATAACTTAAGATTATCTCAATGCTTTTCGTGCCCTTTCATACAGAAAAGGGTGGGGTTTTTATAGGCCCCAATGGCTTCAAAAATGGAGCAAAAAAGTGTCTAATCCTGGATTTTCGGGATCCTAGTGGTACCACCGCCATTATTGGGCGGGACCATTGCCTAACACCTGACACTAGGTGGTACCACCGCACAGCCTGGGTGGTATCATCGCCTAATAGAGCTCGGAGACTGAGCTATGGCAGTACCACCTCCTGACAGGGGCGGTACTACCGCTGGGAGCAATAACTACCGGTAGTACCACCTCCCAGTCTGGGTGATACCATCGTCTAGAAATCCGAGGGGGGGCACTATTTTCCAAGTGGTGCCACCACCGGCCAGGAATTCAAGGGCTGAATTGGGTGCTCAATTTGGCACAATTCAGCCTTGTTAAGGGCCCAATTGACCCCTAATTAAGTTAGTTAGATCACCTCCCAATCCTAACTTAATTTACGCTCTAACTACGATAACTAAGACATGATTACAGTGCTGCTTGTTCCGATGCGTCAATTGCTCTTCCGACGAGCTTCCGACATACTATCACGGACTTAGCTGGTTTTGCTTAAGTCGTGCGGCACCCTTGCGTGTCCGTCCGCAAAGGTCAGCCTCCCCGAAGCCTCTCATGTCCCATAGGAACCACAAAAGAGAGAACTGGTTAGAGAAAACGCCTCATTCGGGATCCACAAGCAAACATCTCCGAAAACACTTCATAGACAATGTAAATTACAAACAAACTTTACAAGCTCTGATACCATCTGTCACGGACTTAGCTAGTTTTGCCTAAGTCGTGTGGCACCCTTACGTGTCCGTCCGCAAAGGTCAGCCTCTTCGAAGCCTCCCATGTCCCTTAGGACCCACAAAAGAAAAAACGAGTTAGAGAAAACGCCTCATTCGGGATCCACAAGCAAACATCTCTGAAAACACTTCATAGACAATGCAAATTACAAACAGATTTTACAAGCTCTGAATAGTTGCACAACAAAGGGTAAAATGGTCTATTATAGACCAAAAATCTCTCACACATGTCCACATGACACAATCTTTATTTACAAGCCTAAAGTGGCTACCAACTTAATTAAAATGAGACTATTAAGCCTTCGGTCGTCCCTCTACATGCTGTACAAAGCATGAACATACCAAAAGACACGAACATACATAAGCATTACATCAAACATCCTGTTTAGAAGTTTGTCCGTGACATTCTCACCCACTTATTCCTTCGACGTCCTCGTCGAAACTTTTGTCGACACTACAACTCCTCGCCTTTGCTGAGTCTTCAATCTTCTGCTCCAGCTATAATGCACCTCCTGGCTCCCAATTGCTCTCTGCTTTTGCTTTCGAGTAGTCGAACCTTTGATCCGCTATACTACTTCAACTCGCTAATGACTCTGACTCTAGTGTGGGGTTGGTTGAGTTGTGTTGATCCCTATTGGTTCCTGCGGATCCTCCAGATGAAGGAAAAGACCATCCTTACTGCGCCAGTCTCTCAAATGCCTCATGCTGCTTGAACTAAGTAGATGCTTGTTGGAGCTTTAACGAGCATCGTCTCGCAAACTTCTGAAGTTTTGGGTCCTTCCTCCATAAAATTTGCTCATTGACTCTTCTTTCACTTAGTTGTCACATTCAAGTAGGTTCGCATCACTTTCGCTTTCGATTGGCATTTCGTTGGGAATTGAAGCGGACAATCTACTCTTAGTAGCACTAATCACCGTTGGTGAGGATTTGACAACTATTGTCTTCCATTATCTTCAAAGGGTCTTTGAACTTGTGCAAAGCTCCTCTGCTGGATAGATAAGAAGATTGGGGTACTCGGTTTCGCCCATTCTCTTAAGGGTTGAGAAGGCAAAGGTTACTTGACTTCACCCGCCTCCTCGAGGTTGTACTCCATGCATCGAGCTGGTTACTTGCCTTCGCCTGCTCTTTGCTCACACTTCTGAAGCACTTGAAGTGTTTGCACTCCTTGCGTTGAGTAAGTTACTATGATTCACCTTCTCAATGCCATCAAACTTCTGGAATGCAGGAAGTTTTCACCCCAACTTGGAGTAATTCTCTCATAGGTTTGGTCGCCTAAGGGATTGTACCGTCTTCTCCATCAACCCTGCCAACTACTCCACTAAGTAACAAAGGTACAGCACCGCGTACTGCCTACTTCGTTCCTTGGTCATGCACTCTTGCCTGACCCGAAGTCCTTCACTTTCAGCTATCATGATGAGAAGCTCGTTGACACTGGTCTTACGAAGTTCCTTGGCCTTTGCCCTTCAGCCTTATCTCGGTACTTGGAGTTTGCCTCTACATGCTCCACCTCCTCGGCCCCTTTCACGACTAAGCGCTCTCCCTCCATGAGAGCTAGGGATCAATGACTTTTACGGAAGTCCCGCCTTTGCGGTACCATGGTGCTGCCATGCCCATGGCACTACTCTCCATCGCCTCGCATCTACATCCCTTTTCTTCCCAATCAGTAGATATGCCTCTGTGGCACTCCTCCGAGTCCACCTTCATTCTAACTGATGCTTGATTTTAGGTAGCTAAGTCCCTCTGGACTCGTCATCGCTTCCTCGCCCCTTTCGACCCCCTACTTCAACACCTCTGTGTTCTCCAAGCAGCTCCCTCTGGTCGATGGAAAGACAGACTGCAACTCCCATGCATGGCCTCTGCCATTGCATTATTGGGTTTGCACCGATTCTGTTCTCTTTAGCTTCCATGGTAGCAACGTTCGCTTACTCGACCCTGTCCTCTGACTTGTCGGGCTCCCTTAAGCGAATATGAGCTCTAGAGTAGTCCAACTCTCTAGTTGCTTCGATCATACCTCTGTATGATCACGTCTCTCCCATGGGACTCACTGGTACTTACATTCGAACTTTTTCCTTTGGTGGAACCCAGCCCCCATATGATGTTGACCAAGGTTTTCATCCGATGCAAAATTCGATGCAAAATTCGATGCACGCATGGAAGACCCACCTCTGCGGTACCATGGCCTTCACTCCTTGAATCCATAGCCCTTCTTGCCGTCGTGTTGTTCCCCGAAGTGGAGCTTCCAGTAGCTCTCGATCATACCTCTATATGATCTAGTCCCTCACGGGACTATGTTGTGTGTATCGCATTGCCACGAATTGTTCCACCACGATCCACTGCACCATGTCGCCTCCTGGTGATATCTCTATTGCATTCTAATCCTTGTGGGATGAACTCGAATTGTGAACCCTTCATGTGTGGCCTTTGCCAATACATCACAGGGTCTCTTCCACCTTCGATTTTGTTCGCTCCTTTGGCAATCGACCTTCATCCACCCACTCTTGGGTCACACCTAGATAAAGCACCGCTCTAGGACATTCCGTAGCCTAGTAGCTCCCGAAATCCCACGACTTCACTGCAATTAGTGCCCCATTGTCTGGATCCTGGACCTCTGCCCCTACCAGCATAATCTCCGCTGTGCACTGCTTCTTGCCTAGCAACTTGATTTGCAACACTATGGCATATTCTTCAAGGGTACCCGCCTCTGCATCCTCTTGCCCTGTGCTAAGGCCTTCTGAACCCAACTTCGCCTCCGCAAATTGAGTCGCCTTAGTGCCTCCATCAAATGCTTTTCCAAGATAAGGTGCATGTGCCCAAAAGCTCCCTTCATCTTTGGCACCATGCAAGATGAGTCCGCTCCGTTAGAATGAAGGACCCATGGAACAACATGATCTTACTCTTGCCTCTGCAAGAGTTCATGTCCTTGACCTCTGTCTAAGGAAAGTACTACGCCTCTGCTCCATGTTCCAACTTCTATGTTGGCTCCCTTTATGCGGCTTGGGTACTTTGCCAAGTTACACCCAAGTTGCTCCCCCCTTCGTTTTTGCATTGAGTCGATGGTGACCCTCACGCCCATCATTCCACGGGTCAGCCCTCCCTTGAGTCCGATCTCCATATCGACTCCAAGTGTGCCTTCATTTGTGTTACTTTGGGTCGCTCCCCCACTTGATCTTGCAATGCATCCACCAACGCATTCTCTCGAGTGAGATCATGCGATGACTCCTCGCCGCTTGCTTAGTCCATTGAGCTTCGTGGAGTTATTGTTTGTTGAGGTACTCCTCCTCAACTTGTGAGGTCTGTCCCACATGATTCTCCCTCTAGAGAGCCAGGACTTATCCCTCCTGGATAACTATCCCGTTGGAGCAACAGAACTCTTCGTTTCGGAGACCACCATCCCCTTGAACTACTCCGATCTACTGAACAAACTGTGCATTATTCTGCCTCCTGAAAACGTACTTGCTAGATTGCGACTCCACGTTAATACAGCCCCGCTGCACCACTCAAGGCCTAGCAACATGCTGAACTCGTTGCACACTTCAGCCTCCTACGGACGTATCCTTCACATGCCGAAGAGAAAGTTTCAATGCTCCATGGCGCCGAGTTTCGGTCGCCTTGGGATAGCCACGAACATTCCATCATTCGTATACAAGCTCATGCATGAGTACCAAATTCTTCGAGCTAGCAATTCCCCTCACTTCTGTGAGATTTGCATAACTCTTTTGGTCGTTGAGCAACTCATTCCACCTTACATAGTCTCATCCTTTACCAAGCGCCTCGCTTGCCTTGAGCACCATCAAGTATAGTTGTCAACATTGAGCCATAGCTCAAACTCAGCCATCCCAACCTTTGTGCGCTCCGCATTCTTCCAAGCTTGCCTATTCTCATGGTGCCTCTTGTGCGAAGGGTTGGTCATTCCTTTCAATGCCAATGTCAGATGCCCGCTCCTCCGAGCGACTCCTTTTCCCTACATCTCCATGCCTATTTTCCTCCCAAACGGTCGTGCGTGTACTGACTGCCCTCAACGCAGCCCCACTAGGTCCCCCACATTTATATGCTAAGTGTTTCTATGAGTGCTTGTCCCGCTCTAATACCATCTGTCACGGACTTAGATGGTTTTACCTAAGTCTTGCGGCACCCTTGCGTGTCCGTCCGCAAAGGTTAGACTCCTCGAAGCCTCCCATGTCCCTTAGGACCCACAAAAGAGAGAACGGGTTAGAGAAAACACCTTATTTGGGATCCACAAGCAAACATCTCTGAAAATACTTCATAGACAATGCAAATTATAAACAGACTTTACAAGCTCTGAACAATTGCACAACAAAGGGTAAAATGGTCCATTATAGACCGAAAATCTCTCACACGTGTCCACATGACACAACCTTTATTTACAAGCCTAAAGTGGCCACCAACTTAACTAAAATAGGACTATTAAGCCTTCGGCCGTCCCTCAATATGTTGTACAAAGCATGAACATACCAAAAGACACGGACATACATAAGCATTACATCAAACATCCTGTTTAGAAATTTGTCCGTGACAGTACTTCCGGCGAACATTCAGCAATGTTCTAGTGGACTCCCGGTAAGCTCCTGGACATTACGATGATCTTCTTGGCGAGTTCCGATGAGCTTCTTTGGCAAGCTCCTGGACTTCTCAGATGGTTCTGGTAGAACTTCCTACTAATGTCCGGACTTCCATCGAACTCTCGAACTCACAATAAGACCTCGATCTCACAATGAGCCCCTCGATCATGACTCCGACACAAACCCTGCTTTATGTCTTACTACAATCATAGTTAATACTGCACACTTTTCTCAACATATAGATTAGATCAAATAATTTACAATTTATTTCATCAACAAAATCTGAGATTCAACAACTATTACCATTGGACTTGAAAATGGATGTTAAGTCTTGACATCATTTTTTTTTTTTAGTAAAGCATGATAAGTATCATGATATGCATGTTGATAAGAATATAACTTATCAGTTTGATGCTAAGTTAAAAGTCCTTGAATTAAAGAGTATCTTTTTTAAAGAATGGCATATAGATAGGGGGAGTTAAGGTTACCTCCATCATCAATTGATTATCACCATAAAAAAGGGGGAGATTATTGAATCTCAAATTTTGATTATGAAATCAATTGATAAATTATTTGATTTAATCTATATGTTAAGAAAAGTGTGCAGGATTAACTACGATAGCAGTAAGGTATAAAGTAGATGTTGGACTGGAGTCAAGATCAAGATTTCATTGGGAGTTCGAGAGTTTGTCGAAAGTCTAAACGTTCATCAAAAGTTCTACCAGAATTGACCGATAAGTCCAGGAGCTTGGTAAAGAAGCTTGTCGAAACTCGCTAAGAATATCGACTTAAAGTCCAAGAGCTTGCTAGGAGTCCTTTGGAACATTGCCGAGAGATTGTCAGAAGTTCGTCGGAAGCTCGCCGGAAGAACAATTGACATACTGGACCAAGATTACTTAGTTAATGTCTTAAATTATCATAGTTAGACCTTAAGTTGAGTTAGGATTGGGAGATAATCCCATTAACTCAATTAGGGGCCAACTAGGACCTTGACACAACGAAAAGTCTAGGAGGAAGCAAATATGCTTTTGTAATTGTAGATTACTATACTAGATACACTTGGACCTATTTCTTGGCTCACAAAAGTGATTGTTTCAAATGTTTCTCTAAATTTTGTAAACTCACTCAAAACAAAAAAGGCTTCATGATTTCATCAATTCGGAGTGATCACGGTGGCTAATTTCAAAACCGTGACTTCCAAAGTTTTTGTGAAGTTAATGGATATAATCACAACTTCTCCACTCCAAGAAATCCTCAACAAAATGTGAATATAAAAAATGACAAGAACTATGTTGAATGAACATAGTCTACCCAAGTATTTTTGGGCCGAAGCTGTGAATACGGCTTGCTACATCATGAATAGGGTTCTAATAAGATCATCTCTATCAAAAACTCTCTATGAATTATAGAATAACAAAAAACCAAATGTTTCTTATTTTAAAGTTTTCAGTTGCAAATGCTTTATTTTGAATGAAAATGATACTTTAGGAAAATTTGATGTCAAATCCGATGAAGGCATCTTTCTTGGTTACACTTCCGTTTCTAAAGCTTTTCATATTTTTAACAAAAGAACCTTAGTTATATAAGAGTCTATTCATGTAGTTTTAAATGAAATTTTCGAGTTAAATAAAAATGATTTTGATGATGATATTGGTTTTGAAAATTTGAATTTAAATGAATCCCCTCCTCAAAATAGCAACTTGGATGCATCTTCTTCCTTACCTAAGGAATGGAAGTATATGGATGCTCATCCAAAGGAGCTAATTCTTAGAGATACATCAAAAGGGGTTCAAACTCGTTCTTCCTTCAAGAATTTTTGTGCTAACGTCGCCTTCCTTTCTCAAATCGAACCTAAATGCATTGACGAGGCCTTGAAAGATGATTCTTGGGTCATTGTAATGCAAGAGGAATTAAACCAATTTGAGAGGAATGAGGTATGGAAGCTTGTTCCTAGACCTAGTGACCATTTAGTCATTGGTACTAAATGGGTCTTTAGAAATAAGCAAGACGAATGCGGTATCATGGTTAGAAATAAGGCTAGATTAGTAGCCAAAGGTTTCAACCAAGAAGAAGGTATCGACTACGAAGAAACCTTCGCTCCTATGGCAGGATTAGAAGCCATTAGGATGCTCCTTGCCTATGCTAGTAGTAATAATTTTAAACTATTTTAAATGGATGTCAAAAGTGCCTTCTTGAATGGTTTTATTTTCGAAAAAGTATATGTCGAACAACCTCCTGGATTTGAAAATTCTCTTCTTCCTAATCATGTATTCAAATTGACTAAAGCTTTCTATGGCTTGAAACAAGTTTCTAGAGCTTGTATGAAAGGTTTAGTTCCTTTCTTATTTTAAATAATTTTACCAAAGGCAAGGTTGATACTACATTGTTTATCAAACACTTTGAAAATAATTTTCTTATTGTGCAAATATATGTTGATGATATTATTTTTTGTTCTTCGGATGAATCACTGTGTGAATCATTTGCCAAGTGTACGAGTCATGAATTTGAAATGAGTCTAATGGGTGAATGAACCTTCTTTTTAGGATTGCAAATTAAACAACTTAGTGATGGTATATTTCTTAATCAATCTAAATATACATTAGAATTGTTAAAATGATTTAACATAGATGGTTCAAAAGCGATAAACACTCCTATGAGTACTTCGACGAAGTTAGATATAGATGAAAATGGTGAGAATTTCGATCAAAAAATCTATAGGGGAATGATAGGTAGTCTACTTTATCTCACCACGACTAGATCGGATATCATGTTTAGTGTAGGACTTTGCGCTAGGTTTCAATCTAATCCTAAATTATCTCATCTTAAGAGTGTTAAAAGAATATTTAGATATCTTAAAGGAACTCCCAATTTAGGATTGTGGTATCCGATATCCAATAAATTCGATTTAATAGCTTATATAGATGCCGATTTTGGCGAATGCAGGATAGATAGAAAAAGTACACCTGGAACATGTCAATTTTTAGGACATGCACTTGTTTCTTGGACTTCTAAGAAATAAAACTCAGTTGCACTATCTACGGTGGAAGTCGAATACATTGCTGCAAGTGCATGTTGTGCACATGTGGTTTGGATGAAGAATACATTAGAAGACTATGGAATATACTTGAAAAATATTCCCATAAAATGTGATAATACAAGTGCCATGTCTTACCAAAAATCCAATTCAACACTCTAGAACTAAGCATATCGATGTTAGGCATCATTTCATACGTGATCATGTCCTTAACAATAATGCCGTTCTAGAGTTTATTGACACAAAGCATCAATTGACAGACATCTTTACAAAAGCTTTAAATGAAGACCAATTTGACTTCATTAGAAGGGAACTAGGCATGTTAAATTGTCTCTGAGAATAAGCTTGTTTGAATGTATTTTCTAAAAAGTTTTTCATCCTCTTTCCGTTCTTTTGTGGATTTGATTTCTTCCTTTTCTTTCGATTCCAAATGACATATTAAAGTGCAACCCAAGATCCTATCCTATCTTGAGCCAAACACCTCTGAAAAACAAAAAGGGGGAGGAAAGAATTTTTTTTTTTCTTTCTCTCTTCCTTGGCATGCCAGCGGTGGCACCGTCAGAACTAGTGGTAGCACCGCTTGAGCGCTCGGTCGCCAGGCGGTGGCACTGCTCAGATTGGTAGTGGCACCACCCGAGATCCCCTTTATAAGAAGAGGGGTTAGGGCCGACAGTGGAACCGCCCCCAACCCGTAAGAAATTGATTCAAGCTCTCCCACAACTCCTTCAAAACTTCTCTAGTCCTCATTCCAACCTTTAGATGCCTAGGAGAGGGATTCTTGTTGGTTCAAGCTCTCCATCCTTCAAGGAATTTTTCATAAGGTAAAATCTGAAATCTTTCCTTCCTCTTATCATTATTTTGCCTATTCTTCACAGTTTCATATTCTTGATCCATCATGTTGTCTAGATAATGGCTCCTAAGAGATCAACAAGATCAAAAGGGAAAAGGGTTGAAGGAGATTCATATGACCAAAATCTTTTTAGATCCAAAGAAGTAGCTCTTAGGTTTCCAAATTTCGAAACAAGAACTATACATAAGGGTAAACATGTTGATCTAGATGAACTAGGAAACCTAGAACCCATTAGGTGGTTTGCACATCTAGATGCCCTATCTCTCCTACAAATCAATAAACCAATTTATCCTAGGTTAGTTAGGCTATTTTATGCAAACTTATGTGTGGATAACGAAAGCCTAAGTACTTATCTTTTAGGAACACAAATTAGAATCCTTTATAGAACTATTTGTGAACTAATTGGAATTTCTGAAAAGGATAGTGTTAGGACTCTAGCTTGGAGAGTCCTAATTGAGAGGGACATTCATGTAAAACTGTTAGGACTCTAGCTAGGAGAGTCCTAATTGAGAGGGACATTCTGTTAGGACTCTAGCTAGGAGAGTCCTAATTGAGAGGGGCATTCATGTAGGAGGTTTTTTCTTATAGAAGAATTAAGAGTTGTAAAGGAATAGGAGTCTTGAGTAGGAGTCCTATTAGGAGTTGGTTAGAAGTAAGAGTCTTAAGTAGGAGTCCTATTAGGAGTTAGGATTTAGAAGCCCTATAAATAGCCATGTATTCCTTCTCTTTTCATAAGCAATAGATGAATCTTTTCTGCAGCCTTTGAGTAGCAACTTGGAGGGAGGAACCCCTATAGAGTTCCAAGGAGGCCGATCCCCTAAAGAGATCAACCCCAAGTTTAGAATCTGCAAGGGTTCTAACACCTGGTATCAAAGCAGCATTCTTGGCGTCTCACTGCCCTTCCACAGCCATCCATCAACCCTCTACAACCATCCAAAGCAATTCCCACAATTGCTTAAAAGATCGTCACCGAATTCCGCCATCATCTCCACCACCGCGGATCATCATTTGATCTCCCCGTGAATTGCAACATGTTCTGGTTTCCTACCTTACTACTGCTGCAATTTAGTTATCCTTATTCGAAAATCCAAAAAAAAAAAAAAATTGTTTCTACATTGCTGCATAAACTTTTCGTCACAAAGTTTTCATCTCTACGACAAAAGATACATTGCAGAATTCCAACCGCATAGCACCATCTGTTTGATCTTGCTACTGTGCTTTTTCTATCCAAATTTCTACGAAATTCTTATGACATCTTTGACAATTCCTAACAGTGGATTTCCCTTTGGTTTCATCGAAAAATTCTCAATATAAACTACTGATCTTTTATGTCCAATCTGCTGCACTCGAAAATCTATGCTGCAGAAAATTTCAGCTGCATATCGTTGCCTTAACCCATCTATTTGCAATCTTTTTTGAATGAAATTTCTTATACACTTCATAGATCATCTTGGCTTCCATCTAAGATTTATCTATTAAGAAATTCATCTCTAAAAATGATTTTATGTTGCTGCAAATTTTCATCGTAACCCGCTGAAATTTTTTGACGACAATTCTGCAATTGCAACTTGCACCAATTTCCTTGCTGTTATACTGTCGAAATTTTCTTGATTAAATTAGATATCCTTGCTGTCATATAAACTGTGATTTTGCTATCAATTCCCTCCTCAATTCTCTCATGTTTTTGGTAGAAATTACGTCGAGAAACCGTTGTTTCTTCGACGACAATTCTACCCTTACAAGACAGCACATACTTGCTGCAACTTCCATGGATTTCTGTCAAACCTTTGCTACCATCTACCACAGATCCAAAACTTTTATCCACAGCCCTCAAACTCTACCAAACCACACCCTCAAACTGCACCCAAAACAGCCACAAAACAAGCCTAAACCGTAGCCTACATCCACCAATCCACCAACACTTTCGACCATCACTTCTCTCAACCTATACATGCTTTTAACCCAACAGCAAAAAAGAGATCTTAACATCATTGATTTGGGGCCATATACTATGGCATCTAAGGAGGCAATCAATGCTAAATTCGAAGCCTTGGAGGCGCGAATGGAGGATAAGATTCGGACGCTCTTTACCGAACTCAGATTGGGCCGACTACTAAGCCCGAAGAAATCATATCAAGGAGAGAGCTTTGCCCAATCACACCAAGCCCGAAGAGATGACTTCCAAGGGAGGGTAGGCTCTATGACCAACCCCAACTATCCATGCATGAGAGTGGACTTCCCTAGATGGGAAGAAGGAGACCCGATTGGTTGGATCTCGCGCGCGGAGCGATATTTTCGGTACCACAAAACCGCGGATGTATCTATGGTGAAAATTGCAGCTATACATCTTGAAGGGGATGCTATATAGTGGTTTGACTAGTTTGAATATACTTATGGAGTCCTTTCATGGCGACAATTCAACGAAGGACTGCTGATTCGCTTCAGACCAATCGATTACGAGAATATTGATGAACAACTAGCAAAGATCCGACAAACCTCCACCATTCAGGAGTACCAAACCAGGTTTGAAAGGTTATCTAATCAAACTCATGATTGGTCTCAAAAACAGCTATTGAGGACCTTCATTGAGGGCTTGAAGCCGGAGATCCGAGGAGAAGTTAAAGCGCGACAACCGTATACGCTTATGGCAGCCATCTCTTTCGCACAACATCAAGAGGAGCAATTGAACCATGAAGCTCGGAGGACTAGGGTCGCTCCTCAACTAGTAATATTGAAGCCCTCAGCCCCCCTACTGTTGACCAAGTCCCTACACCAAAGAGGTTAACAAGAGAAGAGTTTCGGGAGCGATATGCAAAGAGGTGATGTTGGCATTGTGATGAGCCGTGGAGCCGTAAGCATCGCTGTAATAAAGGGGGACTTCTTATGTTGAATCTCGAATTTTGATGATATAATCAATTGGTGGGTTAATTGATCTAATCCATATTATTGAGTTAAGTGTGCAGGATTAACTACGATAACCAGAAAACATAAAGCAAGGATACCGGAGTCGAGCTCGATGGACGTTTAAGAGACCGAAGAATCATCGGAGATGTTGCCGGAACCAACCGAGAAGAAATCTGGAACGTGTCGGAAGTTCGCCGAAGAAATCGTCGGAGGCTCGCGGAGATCACCGAGAAGGCTCGGCCACTCGTTAAAGTCATCACAAAGATTGGGAGCTTGCAGGGAGTCCGTCGGAAGAAGTTCGTCGGAAAGCTCGCCGGAACAAGACTCGACGTTCGCGGTTAAAAAAACTTGCTTAGGATGTTTTTTTTGTGTTATGTAGTTCACCTGTAATTAAGATTAGGATTAAGAGATAATCCTATATCCTGGCTAGGGGCCAACTGGGCCCAAAGTCAGATTTGGTTTGGGCTAAAATTAAGCCAAACAAATGAATTGGAGAGCCAGGCGGTGGCACCGCCTGGCTGGGCGGTGAAACCGCCCAGCACCCGAGTGCTAGGCGGTGACACCTCCTTGGCTAGGCGGTTGCACCGTCCAACACCCGAGCGCTGGGCGGTGGCACCGCCTGGCTGGGCGGTGGCACCTCCAGCACCGGGAACCCTAAGAGAATTCAAATTTTGGAGCCCAAAATTTGAATCCTCTTGAGGCCTATAAATACCCCTCAAATCTCAACTGAGGTTACAACTTTTGAGAAGCATTTTGATTGAGAGAAAAGTCTTAGAAAGTCTTAGCAAGTCTTGTTTTCAATTTGCTAGAGAGTTCTCCTCCTTCTTTCTTATTGAAAATTTGTAAGAGGTTGAGCTGCTTGTAAAAGGTTGTAAGAGGGGTGTTTACCCTTCCATTTCAAGAGACTTGCTAGTGGAAGGTGGGAGCCTCATCGAAGAGGGGCCTCGCAAGTGGAGTAGGTCATTTGACCGAACCACTCTAAAAATCGGCGTAATCTCTTGTTTGCATTTTATTATTGTCATTTACATTACTGCAAATCTTCGTACTGCTTTAGTTCCTTATTACCCTTGCTGCGCAACTTTAAGAATACGCTTTCAAGTTAAACTTTTCAAGTTCCGTTCTTATCATACGAAAGATTTTGTTAAAATCGAAGTTTTAATCCGCTGCACTAATTCACCCTCCCCTCTTAGTGCCGCTCCGATCCTAACAAGTGGTATCAGAGCAAGGTTATCTCTCATATTTGGTTTAATACTCAAGAGAGATGGCTTACTCCGGCATGCAAGAGGGCCACTCTATTGCACGACCACCTTTGTTTAATGGGTCGGATTACACATATTGGAAGACTCGCATGAGGATCTTCCTCATTTCTATGGACTTTGAGCTTTGGTCTATTGTTGAGAATGGATTTCAAAAAATCTTCTCTTCCGATGAGCGAATGGAATGAATCGGAGAAGAAGGTTTTTGCTTTAAATGCAAAGGCTATGAATGCCTTGTTTTGTGCATTAGACAAAAACGAATTTAATCGTGTTTCAATGTGTGATTCGGCTTTTGATATTTGGAGAACTCTTGAGGTCACTCATGAAGGCACTAGCCGAGTGAAAGAGTCCAAAATCAACATCCTTGTGCACTCTTATGAACTTTTCCGAATGAAACCAAGTGAGTCCATCGGAGACATGTACACCCGGTTTACGGATGTCATCAATGGACTCAAAGCTCTTGGTAAAGATTTTACTAACTTTGAACTAGTAACTAAAATCTTAAGATCTCTCCCTAAAAGTTGGGATCCAAAAGTTACGGCCATTCAAGAGGCCAAAGACCTTAAAGCATTCCCTCTTGAAGAACTCATTGGGTCTCTAATGACCTACGAAATGACATGTCAAGCTTATGACGAGCTCGAGAACCCCCTTCCAAAGAACAGGAAGGATATGGCACTCAAATCACAAGAAGACCACTTGAAAGGAACATCAAGTGATGAGGACAGTGACAATGACATTGCACTTTTGACTCAAAAATATAAAAAATATTTAAGAAAGAACAATTTTAAAAATAATATAAAAAATAAATTTGAACAAAAGAAGGACCAAGTGATTTGCTATGAATGCAAAAAACCGGGACACTATAAGAACGATTGTCCTCAAGCCAAAAAGAGAACATCAAAGAAGAAGGCGTTCAAGGCAACGTAGGATGATTCAAGCGCATCTGAAGAAGAGGAGTCCAACACCGAGCAAGTTGCTCATTACGCGCTAATGGTGTTAGGAGAAGAGGTATGTGATTTATTTAATGAAGATTTATCTTTTGAAGAACTATCTATCGCTTTTCATGAATTATTTGATGAATGTAGAATTGTTAGCAAGAAGTTAAGTATCTTAAAGAAAGAGCATGCTTTGTTACAAGATAAGTTTGATAGTCTTCAAACTCCTCCATGCTCTAAGTGTGAGCACTTAGAAGCATTAAAAAATGAAAATTTGCTTCTTAAGGAAACCTTAAACAAGTTTAAGGTTGGTAGCAAAGGATTAGATATGATCCTTGCACACAAGGGTCACATCGCAAATAGAAATGGAATTGGATTTGTAAAAGGATTACATCAAAATCCTACCACTTTCATAAAAGGACCTACATTACATGTTTCCTCTTATATGAAATGCAACTTTTGTTACAAATCCGGATATATTGCCTACAAATGCCCATTTAGAAAAATTAGTTCACAAAAATTAATATGGGTTCCTAAAGGAACTATAAAGAATTCAATAATAAATAACAAAGTTAGTGGGTCAATTTTTGAGGCACCCAAAATCAAATGGGTACCTAAAAATCATCCTCTTTTGTAGACAAACCCACAAGCTAGGAGCAAGAGATGGTATCTCGATAGTGGATGCTCAAGACATATGACTGGAGATCCATCTCATTTCTCTATGCTCACTAGCAAAGAAGAAGGGTACGTTACCTTCGGAGACAACAACAAGGGCAAAATCATTGGCAAGGGAACTATTGGTAACAAATTTAATTTTTCCATTAATGATGTCTTACTAGTTGATGGATTGAAACATAATCTCTTGAGTATTAGTCAACTATGCGATAAAGGTTACATCGTTAGATTTGAATCAAATATGTGCATTATTGAAAAACCAAATCATAACATGACTATGATTGCTTTAAAACAAAATAATGTCTATACCATCAATCTTGATGAACTAAGTAATGAAATGTGTTTCTCCGCCGTAAATGATGATGCTTGGCTTTGGCATAGGAGATTGGGTCATGCAAGCATGAAAACAATATCTAAGATCTCATCTCAAGAATTAGTACGAGGAATTCCAAATATAAAGTTTATTAAGGACAAAGTATGCGATGCATGTCAACTAGGCAAACAAATAAAAACAAGCTTCAAACCAAAAAATCAAATTAGCACTACTAGACCATTACAATTGATCCATTTGGACTTATTTGGACCAATTGATACAACAAGTCTAGGTGGAAGCAAATATGCTTTTGTGATTGTGGATGACTACTCTAGATACACTTGGACCTATTTCTTAGCTCACAAAAGTGATTGCTTCAAGTGTTTCTCTAAATTTTGTAAACTCACTCAAAACGAAAAAGGCTTCATGATTTCATCAATTCGGAGTGATCACGGTGGTGAATTTCAAAACCATGACTTTCAAAATTTTTGTAAAGTTAATGGATACAATCACAACTTCTCAACTCCAAGAAATCCTCAACAAAATGGTGTAGTTGAAAGAAAAAATAGAAACCTATAAGAAATGGCAAGAACTATGTTAAATGAACATAGTTTACCCAAATATTTTTGGGCCGAAGCCGTAAATACGACTTGCTACATCATGAATAGGGTTCTAATAAGACCATCTCTATCAAAAACTCCCTATGAATTATGGAATAACAAAAAACCAAATATTTCTTATTTTAAAGTTTTTGGTTGTAAATGCTTTATTTTAAATGAAAAGGATGCCTTAGGTAAATTTGATGCTAAATCCGATGAAGGCATCTTTCTTGGCTACTCTTCCGTTTCTAAGGCTTTTCGGATTTTTAATAAAAGAACCTTAGTAATAGAAGAGTCTATTCATGTAGTTTTTAATGAAATTTCTGATTTAAAGAAAAATGATTTTGATGATGATCTTGGTTTTGATAATTTGAATTTAAATGAACCCTCTCCTCAAAATAGCCATTTGAATGCATCTTCTTCCGAAATTTCTTTACCAAAAGAATGGAAGTATGTAGATGCTCATCCAAAAGAGCAAATTATAGGAGATACATCAAAAGGGGTTCAAACTCGTTCTTCTTTCAAAAATTTCTGTACTAACGCCGCTTTCCTTTCTCAAATTGAACCTAAATGCATTGACAAAGCCTTAAAAGATGATTTTTGGGTCATTGCAATGCAAGAAGAATTGAACCAATTTGAGAGGAATGAGGTATGGAAGCTTGTTCCTAGACCAAGTGACCACTTAGTCATAGGTACTAAGTGGGTCTTTAGAAACAAGCAAGACGAAAATGGTATCGTGGTTAGAAACAAGGCTAGATTAGTGGCCAAAGGTTTCAACCAAGAAGAAGGTATCGATTACGAAGAAACCTTCGCTCCCGTGGCTCGATTAGAAGCCATAAGGATGCTCCTTGCCTATGCTAGTAGTAATAATTTTAAACTATTTCAAATGGATGTTAAAAGTGCTTTCTTGAATGGTTTTATTTCCGAAGAAGTATTTGTCGAACAACCTCCCGGATTTGAAAATTCTCTTCTTCCTAATCATGTATTCAAATTGACCAAGGCCCTCTATGGCTTGAAACAAGCTCCTAGAGCTTGGTACGAAAGGCTTAGTTCCTTTTTATTTTAAATAATTTTACTAAAGGCAAGGTTGATACTACATTGTTTATTAAATATTTTGAAAATAATTTTCTTATTGTGCAAATTTATGTTGATGATATTATTTTTGGCTCTTCGGATGAATCACTATGTGAATCATTTGCCAAATGTATGAGTCTTGAATTTGAAATGAGTTTAATGGGTGAATTAACTTTCTTTTTGGGATTACAAATCAAACAACTTAGTAATGGTATATTTCTTAACCAATCTAAATATACATTAGAATTGTTAAAATGATTTAACATGGATAATTCAAAAGCAATAAACACCCCTATGAGTACTGCGACTAAGTTAGATATGGATGAAAATGGTGAAAGTTTCGATCAAAAAATATATAGGGGAATGATAGGTAGTCTACTCTACCTCACCGCGACTAGACCGGATATTATATTTAGTGTAGGACTTTGCGCTAGGTTTCAATCTAATCCTAAATTATCTCATCTTAAGAGTGTTAAAAGAATATTTAGGTATCTTAAAGGAACTCCAAATTTAGGATTGTGGTATCCAAAATCTGAAAAATTCGATCTAATAGCTTATGCAGATGCCGATTTTGGCGGATGCAGGATAGATAGAAAAAGTACATCCAGAACATGTCAATTTTTAGGACATGCACTTGTTTCTTAGACTTCTAAGAAACAAAATTCAGTTGCACTATCTACGGCGGAAGCCGAATACATTGCTGCAAGTGCATGTTGTGCACAAGTAATTTGGATGAAAAATACATTAGAAGACTTTGGAATTCACTTTGAAAATATTCCCATAAAATGCGATAATACTAGTGCCATATGCCTTACTAAAAATCCAATTCAGCACTCTAGAACTAAGCACATTGACGTTAGGCATCATTTCATACGCGATCATGTCCTTAACAATGATGTTGTTCTAGAATTCATTAACACAAAGCATCAATTAGCAGATATATTTACAAAAGCTTTGAATGAAGACCAATTTGAATTCATCCGAAGGGAATTAGGCATGCTAAATTGTCCCTAAAATGAACTTCACAAAAAGGACTCGTTCTTTTCCCTTCGTTTATGAATTTGAATTCTTCCTTCCTCTTCAATTCAAAATGATCCATTAAAGTATAACTTATGATCTTGAGGGAAGAAGCTAAACAAAAAGAAGGAAGAAAAATTTTTTTTCTTTCCTCCGCGTGATGCCAGCAGTGGCACCGCCAGATCCGGCGGTTGCACCGCCTGGCGCTCGGGCGCCAGGTGGTGACACCGACCAGTTTGGCGGTGACACCGACCGAGTAACCCTTTTAACCCGAGGGGTTAGGGCCGACGGTGACACCGCCCCCAACCCGAAGAAAAACCTCTCAAAAACCCTCTCCCATTCCCTCTAACCCTCATTTTAACTCTTAGAAACATTGGAGAAGGATTCTTGGTGGTCCAAGCTTTCCATCTCTCAACATAATCTCCACAAGGTAACACTTGAAATCCCTCTTTTCTTTTCTCTTTCTCTTGCTTATTTTTCACAATTTCATCATCATCTTGTCTAGAAAATGGCTCCTAAGAGATCAAAAGGAATAAGGATTGAAGGAGATTCATATAACCATGACCTTTTTAGATCAAAAGAGGTAGCCCTTAGCTTTCCAAAATTTGAAACACGATGTGTCCATAAGGGAAAATACGTTAATTTGGATGAACTAGAGGACTTAGATCCCATTAGGTGGTTTGCACACCTAGAAGCTCTACCTCTACTACAAATAGAGGAACCAATCTATCCACGGTTAGTGAGATTGTTCTATGCCAACCTATATGAGGACAATAATAGCCTAAGCACTTACATTCTAGGAACACCCATTAGAATATTTGACAGCACCATTTGTGAGCTAATTGGCATAACTGAAAAAGATAGGGGATGCTATTTTAAAGGTAAATGGGACGTCAAAACCATAGGAGCAACCTATACCGAAGCCGTGAAAATAATTTTTGCAAATCCAAACCTTGACTTCCTACCCAAGAGCTGTGAACACTTACTGCCTTTCAACTCTAAAATTCTTCATCACATTATCACAAGCATCATATTCCCCAAACAATTTCATCTTGATGAAATAAGTCAAATAGAGATAGGAACCATGTATTGGATTATGACCGGTCAGCATAATTGTTTTGGGTACTTAATTCGCCAACACATGCAGGATATTATGACTAAAGATACTATATTACCATATGGGAGGTTAATCACTAGAATTCTTCATGCCTATGACATTTGCATTCCACCCGATGAAGAATCTATTCAAAATGATCGATATAACATAATAAATAAAAACCTGCTGAAAAGACTTAGGTGCACTTTTAGCAATGGCATATGGGTTAGGCAGCCTAGAAGGACGGATCCAATTCCTACACCAATAGAACAACCCGAAACATCAATTCTTATGGGAAATGAATCTCCTCCTCCTAGTCCCTTTGGCACAGCACCTTCAGCTCCTGTTTCCTCCTCTGAAGATATTATTATGGCGGAGCTATCTCAGATCAAATCACAGCAAGAACAAATTCAGAATCAACAAGTTGAAATTTTGAAGACACTACGACAGATGAATGAAAAAATAGATATCATGTATCAGCACTGTGGACTACCTCCTAAGGATTAAATTGATGTATCTTTTTATTCTGTTCTGTTTGCTTTTAACAACAAGTTTAAGTTTGTCATCGATTGAACGATAACTGATCTTTCCTTTTAGATAACTACTGTCTTAATCTGCATAGATGATGATGTCTTTTGGATAAACTATTTCTAGCAAATTTAAATGATGAACTTTGATAAATGCTAAACCTTTTTCTATTATCATCAATTAGCTAGCTTGTCTCTTTTTGTTGATGACAAAGGGGGAGAAGTGATGACTTACACCAGAACGATAGCATGACTAATATGAATTACAAAAACTTGTGTGATATGAATGTCTTATATGACTTGCAAATCCTTGAAAATATCACAAGATTGATATCATGAAATTTATATTGAAAATCTTTATGTCGTAGCAAAATTCGTCCCTTATCATTTAACTTATGATTTTCATCGAAGTTTCGTACTTACTATTGTTTAATGAGGATAACGATAAGTTCTACGATTAGAACTTATCGGGTTATGCTTGAATCCAATGGGATGGAATTCAAGTGTTTTTTTTATCTTCTCATAATATGGCATATAGATAGGGGGAGTTATGTTTAACTCCGTCATCAATTGATTGTCATCATCAAAAAGGGGGAGATTATTGAATCTCGGATTTTGATGATATAATCAATTGGTGGGTTAATTGATCTAATCCATATTATTGAGTTAAGTGTGCAGGATTAACTACGATAACCAAAAAACATAAAGCAAGGATACCGGAGTCGAGCTCGATGGACGTTTAAGAGACCGAAGAATCATCGGAGATGCTGCCGGAACCAACCGAGAAGAAATCGGGAACGTGTCGGAAGTTCGCCGAAGAAATCGTCGGAGGCTCGCGGAGATCACCGAGAAGGCTCGGCTACTCGTTAAAGTCATCACAAAGATTGGGAGCTTGCAGGGAGTCCGTCGGAAGAAGTTCGTCGGAAAGCTCGCCGGAACAAGACTCGACGTTCGCGGTTAAAAAAACTTGCTTAGGATGTTTTTTTTGTGTTATGTAGTTTACCTGTAATTAGGATTAGGATTAAGAGATAATCCTATATCCTGGTTAGGGGCCAACTGGGCCCAAAGTCAGATTTGGTTTGGGCTAAAATTAAGCCAAACAAATGAATTGGAGAGCCAGGCGGTGGCACCGCCTGGCTGGGCGGTGACACCTCCTTGGCTGGGCGATTGCACCGTCCAGCACCCGAGCGCTGGGCGGTGGCACCGCCTGGCTGGGCGGTGGCACCTCCAGCACCGGGAACCCTAAGAGAATTCAAATTTTGGAGCCCAAAATTTGAATCCTCTTGAGGCCTATAAATACCCCTCAAATCTCAACTGAGGTTACAATTTTTGAGAAGCATTTTGATTGAGAGAAAAGTCTTAGAAAGTCTTAGCAAGTCTTGTTTTCAATTTGCTAGAGAGTTCTCCTCCTTCTTTCTTATTGAAAATTTGTAAGAGGTTGAGCTGCTTGTAAAAGGTTGTAAGAGGGGTGTTTACCCTTCCATTTTAAGAGACTTGCTAGTGGAAGGTGGGAGCCTCATCGAAGAGGGGCCTCGCAAGTGGAGTAGGTCATTTGACCGAACCACTCTAAAAATCGGCGTAATCTCTGGTTTGCATTTTATTATTGTCATTTACATTACTGCAAATCTTCTTACTGCTTTAGTTCCTTATTACCCTTGCTGCGCAACTTTAAGAATACGCTTTCAAGTTAAACTTTTCAAGTTCCGTTCTTATCGTACGAAAGATTTTGTTAAAATCGAAGTTTTAATCCGCTGCACTAATTCACCCCCCCCTCTTAGTGCCGCTCCGATCCTAACAGTAAAGGGGGACTTCTTATGATTGAACCGATAGAAGAAGAAGTCATTGAACATCTAGAAGAGAGCCTTGAACATGAAGAAGAAGATGCAGAAGAAGAGCCACAACCGATCGAAGTTACGGTATATACACTAGCTGGCTACTCAAACCCGCAAACGATGAAAGTTGGAGGCCTTCTCAAACAACAACCGATCACTGTTCTCATCGACACCGGCAGCACTAATAACTTCCTAAACAGTAAGGTTGCTGTCCATATGAACTTACCTATTGAGAATTGCAGCAGGTTTGTCGTTAAGGTCGTCGACAGACGGATTTTGAATTGTGATCGTAGGCGCCCGCAGGAGAAACTATTGCTGCAGGACCAAGAGATAATTATAGATTTCTTCCTTCTCCCTCTTGATAATCATGAGGCCATGCTCATAATTAAATGGTTGACGACATTAAGTGATATTTCTTGGAATTTTATGCAACTAATTATGAAATTTTACAGTAAGGAGAAACAGGTGATATTGAACGGGAAACGTGAGGGCGACATAACGACGATTTGCACACAACAAATGAAGAAGGTTTTGCATAAAGCATGCAGCGGCCTTTTGGTACAACTTGAGCAGCAAACTAAGGGAGTGCCAACAAAATTTGAAGATCCAAATCTACTTCCTTTGCTTGCTGAATTTTCAGATATATTTGACGAACCGCACAACCTACCTCTTACCCGTCGGCATGATCATTGTATAATGATTCTTCCCGACAAATCTCTAGCAAATGCTCAGCCATATCAGTATCCACATCTCCAAAAAGATGAAATAGAAAGGATTGTAAAAGAGATGCTCAAAATATGAGTTATTCGGCTATGTTGTAGCCCCTACTCTTCACCGGTGCTCCTCATACGAAAGAAGGATGGAATATTTCGATTATGTGTTGATTACCGAGCTCTCAATGGCATAACCATCAAGGATAAATACCCTATTCCAGTAGTAGATGAGTTGCTAAGGGAGCATAAATCTTCACAAAGCTGGACCTTCGATCCGGGTATCATCAAATACGAGTATACGAAGAAGACATACCGAAAACCACCTTTTGAACACACAACAACCACTATGAATTTTTGCTTTTTTCAAAAGAAGGTGGAATATCTTGGGCATATCATATTAGAGGAAGGTATGGTAGTAGACCCCTTCAAAATTGGAGCAATGCAAAACTGGCTGACCCCGAGGAACATAAAATTGCTACATGACTTTCTGGGTTTAACAGGCTACTACTGCAAGTTCGTGAAAAACTATGGAGAGATCAGTGCACCACTTACTTCCTTACTAAAAAAAGATGTCTTCCAATGGTCGGACAGAACCTCCACTGCCTTCGACAAAATTAAGGCAGCCATGACGACGACGCCGGTGCTAACACTACCAGATTTCAACCGACCCTTCATTATTGAGGCCGACGCATCTGGAGTTGGAATTGGAGCCATTCTCATGCAAGATGGTCGACCACTCATATACACTAGCAAGGCATTATCTCCCTCCCATCAAAATAAGTCAACATATGATAAGGAGATGCTTGCCATTGTGCGCGCAGCAACGAGGTGGAGACCCTACTTGATTGGCCAACGATTTCAAATTAAAACTGACCATAAAAGCCTCAAGTACTTTTTGGAGCGAAAAATATCATCCCCTGAGCAGCAAAAAAGGGTAATAAAACTTCTTGGATTTGATTATGAAATAACTTACAAAAAGGGGAAAGAGAATGTTCTTCCAGATGCGCTTTCGCAGCTACCCGAGCAAGTTGAAGTTTCGACCGTTTCACTTCCGACCAACGACTTTCTTAAGGATATTAAGATAGAATGGCAGGAAGATTCAGAGACTAGTAAGATTATAAAAAAATTGGAGGAAGCACCAAGCCCCATGGCTCATTACAATTGGGACTCAAAAGAATTACACTATAAGGGACGCATTGTGCTTACGATAAATTCTACTTGCATCTTCAAGAGCAGATTTTGGACAAAGTTATTCTATATGCAGAGTACTAAATTGAAAAGGAGTATGACATATCACCCACAAACCAATAGCCAGACGGAAGTTTTAAATAGGTGCTTGGAGACAGCCCAAAGCCACCCACCAAATATGACTACCCAAAGAGAACTCCAGACCCAGCCAAGTGCCATTATTGATCGACGGATCGTGACTCGACGACGACGACCCACTAATGAAGTGCTAATACAGTGGGCGAACCTACCAATAGAAGATGTCACTTGGGAGAACTATGACGACTTGAAGATCAAATTCCCAGAATTCACGAATCATCAGCCTCGAGGACAAGGCTGATTTGAAGAGGGCGGGTCTGTTAGGACTCTAGCTTGGAGAGTCCTAATTGAGAGTGACATTCATGTAAAACTGTTAGGACTCTAGCTAGGAGAGTCCTAATTGAGAGGGACATTCTGTTAGGACTCTAGCTAGGAGAGTCCTAATTAAGAGGGGCATTCATGTAGGAGGTTTTTTCTTATAGAAGAATTAAGAGTTGTAAAGGAATAGGAGTCTTGAGTAGGAGTCCTATTAGGAGTTGGTTAGAAGTAAGAGTCTTAAGTAGGAGTCCTATTAGGAGTTAGGGTTTAGAAGCCCTATAAATAGCCATGTATTCCTTCTCTTTTCATAAGCAATAGATGAATCTTTTCTGCAGCCTTTGAGCAGCAACTTGGAGGGAGGAACCCCTATAGAGTTCCAAGGAGGCCGATCCCCTAAAGAGATCAACCCCAAGTTTAGAATCTGCAAGGGTTCTAACAGATAGGGGTTGTTACTTTAGAAATAAATGGGATGTAAATATAATCGGAGCAACTTACTCCGAAACCTTAAAAACTATCTTTGAAAATCCAAACCCAAGCATGATACCCAAAAGTTGCGAGCACTTACTACCCTTTAACTCTAAAATTCTTCATCACATCATGACTAGTATACTACTTCCCAAGCAATTTCGTCTTGATGAAATGAGTCAAATAGAGCTAAGCACCATGTATTGGATTATAACCGGACAACATAATTGCTTTGGATACTTAATCCAGCAACACATGTAGGATATAATAACTAAAGACACTATGTTACCATATGGGGGGTTAATTACTCGATTAATACTTGCCCATGATATTTGTGTCTCTCTTGATAAAGAAATAATTCAAATCGATCGATTTAACACCATCAATAGAAATCTACTGAAAAGACTTAGGTGCACATTTAGTAATGGTATATGGGTTAGGCAACCTAGAAGGACTGATCCAATTCCCCCACCAGTAGAACACCCAGAAACACCAATTTTTAGGAGAAATGAATCTCCTCCTAGTCCCTTTGGTGCAGCACCTTCAGCTACTGCTTCATCTTCTGAACAACTCATTAGGCAGAATTGCATCAGATCAAATCATAACAAGACCAACTTAAATCACAGCAAAAGCAAATTCAAATTCAACAAATTGAAATTTTGAAGGAACTACAACAAATGAATCAAAAAATAGATGTCATGTATAAGAACTATGGATTTCCTCCTACGAATTAATCGATATGTCTTCTTATTTTGTTACCTTGACATGCGATCCTTGTATGATTACTCTTAATGCCAAGTTAAAGTTTTGTCATCTTCTTTCTTTTGTATGAAAGCTATGCTTTTTTAATTTTGGATTAATGCTAATTTTTTTTAAAATGCATTCTGGATGAATGCTGATTTTTTTTATGAAATGAATTCTGGATTAATGCTGATTTTTTTTAAATGAATTTTGGATGAATGCTGAGATGAATTCTGGATGAATGCTGAATTTTTTTTTTTAGATGAATTCTGGTTAAATGGTGATTTTTTTTAGATGAATTTTGGATGAATGCTGAATTTTGTATAATCTTATGAATGTTGAATGATCAATCTTCATAGTGAATTTTCAATCACAAATTGTATGCTTAAAAGTCTCATCTCCTTTTTGTTGATGACAAAGGGGAAGAAGAATGAGCAAAAAATTGATGAATTATATGCCAATGTGATGGTATGACTTATATTAATTGAAGCTTGTGTTAATGCAAATGTCTTGTATGCATCAAAAGCATGACTTATATCAATTGCAAGAGCATGTATTAATGTGAGAAGAATGAGTAAAAGATTGATGAATTTTATGCCAATGTGAAAGCATGACTTATCTGAATAGCAAGAGCCAATGTAAATGATAAATCACAAAACTCCTTGAGATTATTGCAAGTTTTTAGATTGCTTGATCATGCCTTACATTTATGAGATTCATGCTGAAAGTTCACATCTCTTGTTGAAATGATATTTGTCTTCATTCGACTTGAAAATAATTTTCATAGCTGGAAATTATGAGAAATATGAAGTTTCGTATTTGCTCATGCTTATAGAGAATAACGATAAGTTCAATGGATAGAACTTATCGGTTTAGGCTTAAATTCAAAGAAATTGAATTCAAGAGTTTTTATCTTCTCATTATATAGCATGTAGATATGGGGAGTTATGTTTAACTCTATCATCAATTGATTATCATCATCAAAAAGGGGGAGATTGTTGAATCTCAGATTTTGATGATGAAATCAATTGATGGGCTAATTGATCTAATCCATATTATTGAGTTAAATGTGCAGGATTAACTACGATAGCTTGAAGACATAAAGCAAGTCTACCAGAGTCAAGTTTGATGAGTGTTCGAGAGTCCGCCGAGAGTCCGAAGATTCGTCAGAAGTGCTGTCGGAACAAACCGAGAAGAAATCGAGGACTTGCCGAAGTTTTCAGATTTCGCTGGAGAGATCGTTGAAGGTTCGCGAAGATCACCGAGAAGGTTCGGCTACTTGCCAAAGACTCGCTGAACTTGCCACAAGACTAGGAGCCTGTTTGGAGTCCGCCGGAAGAAATCCGAGGGTGTATCGGAAGTCTGCCGAAAAGCTCACCGGAAGGAAATTCGACATTACCGATTAAAAACTTACTTAGGACTATATCTTAATTTCATAGTTTGCATATAATTAGGGTTAGGATTAAGGGTTAATCCTATAACCCGGTTAGGGACCAATTGGGCCCAAGTTCAGACTAGTTTGAGCCAAGTTTGGAGCCCAACCAGTGAGTTGAAATAGTCTAGGTAGTGGCACCGCCAGACTGGGCGGTGGCACCGCTAGCAAACTGCTGGATTGGGCGGTGGCACTGCCCAGCACCCAAGAGGTCCGGCGGTGGCACCGCCAGTACACTGTTAATGTTAGACACTGACAAGCGGTGGCACCACCACTGACAGGCGGTGGCACCGCCATCATCGGGAACCCAAGAGAATTCAAAATTTGGAGCCTAAATTTGAATCCTCTTGGGGCCTATAAATACCCCTCAATTCTCAGTAGAAATAAAACTTTTGAGAAGCAATAGATTGAGAAAAAAAAGCCTTAGCAAAGTCTTTAGCAAGTCTTGTTTTCAATTGCTTGAGTGTTCACCTCCTTCTTTCTCATTGAAAATTTGTAAGAGCGTGAACCACTATAAAAGGGGTATTTGTCCTTCTCCTTCAAAGTGATTTGCTAGTGAAAGTTGGGAGCCTCTTCGAAGAAGGCTTCACAAGTGGATGTAGGTCATTTTGACCGAACCACTTTAAATTGGTGTGTTCCTTGAATGTATGAGTTCTTACTTTCCTGAAATTGTTATTTATACTACTGCTAGCTTTTGGTTTTCATCTACTCAAGTTACTATCGAAACGAAATCTCCTCATATTTACGAATTCGTTTTTAAACTTACAAGTTTTAATCCGCTACACTAATTCACCCCCCCCCCCCTCTTAGTGCCACTCCGGTCCGAACAGTATGGCTTTGGCATAGAAGATTGACAATGTAAGTATAAAACTAATTTCATAAATTATAATTAAAGAACTTGTAAGAGGAATGCCTAGCATCAAGTTTGTCAAAGATAAAGTTTGTGACACATGTCAACTAGAAAAAAAAAAAAAAGTAATTTCAAATCAAAGAATCAAATAAGCATCTCTATACTACTACATTTGATCCATATTGATTTATTTGGACTAATTGATGCAACAAGCCTAAAAGGTAGTAAATATATCTTTGTAATTATTGATGATTATAGTAGGTACACTTGGACATACTTCTTGGCAAAGAAAAGTGATTGCTTTAATTTTTTTTAAAAATTTTATAAATTAGTTCAAAATGAAAAGGATTTTATGATTATCACTATTTAAAGTAATCATGGTGGTGAATTTTAAAACTATGATTTTAAAAACTTTTATGATTTAAATGGGTATAACCACAACTTCTCTACTCCAAGAAACCCTCAACAAAATGAAGTTGGTGAGAAAAAAATAGGAGTTTATAAGAAATGGTAAGAATTATGTTAAATGAATATAGCCTAACCAAATATTTTTAGATCGAAGCCGTTAGCATGGTATGCTATGTCATGAATAGGGTTCTCATAAGACCATTACTTTCAAAAACTCCCTACGAATTATAGAATAATAAAAGACCCAACATTTCATATTTTAAAGTTTTCGATTATAAATATTTTGTTTTAAATGAAAAAGACGCCTTAGGAAAATTTGACGCAAAATCCGATCAAGGCACTTTTCTTGGTTATTCCTTTATGTCTAAAGCTTTTCATATCTTTAAGAAAAGAACTTTAGTTATAGAGGAATCTATTCATGTTGTTTTTAATGAGCTTCTCAAATTTAAGAAAAATAATTTTGATGATGATTTTAATTTTGATGCTTTAAATTTGAATGAAAACTCTCCTCCTCCAAGCAACTTGGATGCATCTTCTTCCAAAGAATCCTTACCTAAGAATTAAAAGTATGTAGATGCTCATCCTAAGGAGCTAATCATTGGAGATACATTAAAAAGTGTTCAAATTCACTATTCATTTAAGAATTTTTATGCTAATGCAGCCTTCTTATCTTAAATTGAACCAAAATACATTGACGAATCCCTAAAAGATGATTCATGGGTCTTTGCAATGCATGAGGAATTAAATCAATTTGAGAGAAATGAGGTATGAAAGCTTATTCCTAGACCTAGTGACCATTTAGTAATTGGTACTAGATGGGTCTTTAGAAACAAGCAAGATGAACTTGGTAACGTGGTTAGAAACAAAGCTAGATTAGTGACCAAAGGTTTCAACTAAGAAGAAGGTATCGATTATGAAGAAACATTCGCTCCTATGGCTAGACTTGAAGCCATAAGGATTCTCCTTATCTATGCTAGTTGGAATAATTTTAAGTTATTTCAAATGGATGTTAAAAGTACTTTTCTTAATGGCTTTATTTCCAAAGATGTTTATATTGAACAATCACCTGGATTTAAGAATGCTATTTTTTCAAATCATGTTTTTAAGTTGTTTAAGGCTCTTTATAGTTTGAAACAAACCTCAAGGGCTTGGTATGAGAGACTTAGTTCTTTTCTAATTAAGAATGATTTTTTGAAAGGTAAGGTTGATACTATATTACTTATTAAATATTTTAAAAATAATTTTCTTATAGTTTAAATTTATGTTGATGATATTATTTTTGGTTCTACGAATAATTCTTTATGTGAATATTTTACTAAAAATATGAGCCATGAATTCAAATGTGTTTAATGGACGAATTAATTTTTTTCTTAGGATTACAAATTAAGCAACTAAGTGATGGAATCTTTGTTAGTCAAACTATATATACTTTAGATCTATTAAAACGATTCAATATGGATAGTTCTAAGACTATTAATACACCAATGAGCATTTTCACAAAGTTAGATATGGACCATGATGAAGAATATTTTGATCAAAAGACTTATAATGGCATAATAAGTAGTCTACTATATCTCACTATAACTAGACTGGAAATTATGTTTAGTATTAGACTTTGTGTTTGATTTCAATCTAATTCCAAGCAATCTCACTTTAAAGTTGTTAAAAGGATTTTTAGATACCTTAAAGGAACTCCTAATCTAGGATTATGATATCCAAAATCCAAAAACTTTGAATTAATTACTTTTGCCGATACAGATTTTGCTGGATGTAGAGTAGATAGAAAAAGCACATCATGAACATATCAACTCTTAGGTCAAGCACTTATTTCTTGGTCTTCTAAGAAACAAAATTCTATTGCATTGTCTATAGCTAAAGCTAAATATATAGTAGCAGGTGCATGTTGTCTACAAGTTATATGGATGAAAAATATATTAGAAGATTATGGAATTCACTTGAAAAATATACCTATAAAATGTGATAACACTAGTGCAATATATTTAACAAAAAATCTCATTCAATACTCTAGAACCAAACATATTGACATTAGGCATTATTTTATTAGAGATCATGTTAATAACCATGATATATCTTTAGAATTTATTGATACAAAACATTAGCTGATATTTTTATAAAACCTTTAAATGAGGAATAATTTGATTTTATTAGAAGAGAATTAGGCATGTTAAATCTTCCAAATGCATAAGTTCCTTTTATATATTTTTTGGATTTCTTAGTTCTTTTTGGAAATTAAGTTTTCTTTTTATCAAGATCATTTCCTATCACCTTCTTGAAGTTTGATTCATGGATTTTTGGCATACTTGATCTTTTATGTGATAATCATGTCCTTGAATCCTTCCTCCTTCTTACGAAAGTAAAAATTAATTCGTGGACTTTTAGTATACTTGATCTTTTATGTGATGATCATTTCCTATGAATCCTTCTTCCTTCTATTTACAAGAATAGATATTTGATTCATAAATTTTTAGTATGCATATTTTGATCTTTTATGTGATGAATCCTTTCTCTTTTTATTTACGAAAGTAGAACTTTGATTTATGGTCTTTCAATTCTTATAACTCGATTTTTCTTGTGATGAATGAATTCTCTCTTCTTCTTCTTCTTATTCTTTTTTTTATGAAAAAAGGGAGAAAGAAACTTACATGCATCTCAAAAAAAAATGCTAACTTGCACATCTAAAAGTGCTTGCATATCTAAAGAGAAGTGCTAGCTTGCCCATATCAAGAAGCAAAAGTAGTTATCTTACAAAGTTTTTTGCTTAACTTCTCATTTCACAAATTTGCTAGCTTGCTTAAAATGGTGTAATACTTACTTGCATAGTTCAAATACTTGTTGAATGATTATCCTTTTTGTTGATGACAAAGGGGAAGAAATGATGAATGTTTGAAATAATGTCAAAATAATGTTGAATTTGGTATCATGCATAAAGTGATAAATGGTTAAAAAATACTTTAGTATCATGTATGTTATGCCCAAAATTATTGAAAATATGAATGCTTTGGTATCATGAATGTTATGCCCAAAATGATTGAAAATATAAATGCTTTGGTATCATGAATGATATGCCCAAAATGATGCTAATTTTGGTATCATGCATGAAGTGATGAATGCTTTAGTATCATGTAGATTATACCCAAAGTAATATTGATTTGTTATCATGCATGAAGTGATGAAATTGTGCATGTTATACTTTGATGACTTGAAACTATGATGATGCACAATGTATGAAATTTGATATAATATATTGCATTTGATCACTATGATCGAAATTATTTCACTTGAATTCAAAGGTTATGATTCCTTTTGAATTCAAGTTTGTCTTGTCTCAATATGGCATGTAGATAGGGAGAGTTAAGGTTAACTCCGTCATTAATTGGTTATTATCATAAAAAAGAGATAGATTATTGAATCTCATATTTTGATTATGAAATTAATTGATAAATTAATGATCTAATCTATGTATTGAGATAAGTGATATAGGACTAACTACGATCATAAAAAAGATAAAATAATTAAGAAGAATCGAATGATGAGCCAGAGTCAATGATCGAGCATCATGTTAGGATCAAGAGCACTAAGAGAGGGGGGGTGGGGTGGTATGAATTAGTGCAGCGGAAAACTTTCGAAGATTTACAAACGACGTTCGTACGATAAAAACGATTTCGATAAGAAAGCCGATTTGGAAATCACTTTAACTTGTAATCAAGCAAGATACAGTTAAAGTAAAGATATAGAGGCAGTTTGCAGTTAAGATAGAGAACAGAATGTAATTGCAAATCGAAATACGATGTTCGTACGATAAAAGTGATTTCGGTATGAAAGCCGATTCAAAAGTTGCTTTAACTTAGATTAGGCGAAGTGCAATTAAAGTAAAGCTATGGAGGTCGTTTACAATTAAGATAGAGAACAGAAAGTAAATGCAAACCGAGATTTAGAGTGGTTCGGTCAATCTTGACCTACATCCACTTTTGGCTTCCTCCTCCGATGAGGTCACCGACGTCCACTAGAGGCCTTCCTTCAATAGACGAAGGCCAACCACCATTTTATAGTTTCACTCCTTTTGACGGGCTTAGGAGACAACCCTTACAAAATTTTCTCTCCTCTCTTGAAAGATCAAAACTTGGAAGAAAAGAGGGAGGAGAACTTCAAGCCTTTACAACACTTTTGAGCTCTAAAAATCACAGAGTAAGATTGGATTTTCGGTGCCCTTTTATGCAAGAAAGGGTGGGGTATATATAGGCCCCAAACTGGTTTAAATTTGGAGCTCAAAAATATCTTTTTCCAGATTTTCGGGGTCCTAGCGGTACTACCTCCTGATTGGGGCGGTACAACCGCCTGACAGAGCTCTTGTAGTGCCACCGCCTGACTAGGGCGGTTCCACCGCCTAGTCTCGCTCGGAGACTAAGCCCAGGCGGTGCCACCCCTGACCTGGGCAGTTGCACTGCCCAGATTTCCTAGGAGACTGAGCTCCTTGGCGGTGCCACCACCGATCCAAGCAGTGCCACTACCGGCCAAGAAATCTAGGTCCAAATGGGCTGATCCATTCGGCCCAATTTGGGTCTATCAAGGGCCTAATTACCCCCAAATTAAGTTAATGGGATCACCTCCCATTCCTAGCTTAATCTATATGCTAACTACGATATTTCTTTAAGACATTTACTACAACTTGCTCCGGTATGTCAATCGCTTCTTCCGGTGAGCTTCCGGCGAACTTCCAACGAACCTTCGGCGATGCTCCGGCGGACTTCTGGCCAACTCCTGGACTTGCGACGATCCACTTGGCGAGTTCCGATGAGCTTCTTTGGCAAGCTCCTAGACTTCTCAGATTTTTTCCCGCAGAAGCTCCGACGACCGTTTGGACTTCCGTCGAACTCTCGAACCCCCAATGTGATCATGGTCTTGACTCCAGCGCAACTCCTGCTACATGTCTTTCTTCCATCATAGTTAATCCTGCACACTTATCTCAACATATAGATTAGATAACAAATGATAATTGACTTCATCATCAAAATCCGAGATTCAACAATCTCTCCCTTTTTGATGATGACAATCAATTGATAACGGAGTTAACCTTAACTCCCCCTATCTATATGCCATACTTGAGATAAGTTATTCTTGAATTCAAAGCCTTTGAATTCAAGAGTCATATTGATAATTTAAGATCGTTTAACCTTATCAATACTCCCATCATGATTCCTATCATGATGTATTTCTCTGAAAATGATGTCAAGGCTTGACATCCATTTTCAAGTTTTACATTTCAAATGTGAAAGATAGCAATCGTAACAATTCATCATATGGTAAGATATCAACATGTAAAACTACGATATAAGTTCTTGATATCTTAACATAATACAAATATGGCAATAACATAGTGCAAATATGGCAATCATAGCAATTCTATCACCAATTTATCATATATTTCGATGCAAGCTTTTGATATCTTAACATAATTCAAATTCAAATATGGCACTCATAGTATCAATTCATATATTTCTCCCCCTTTGTCATCAACAAAAAAGAGAATGATATTAGTAAATTTTAACTAGGTTTATGTCATTTTTCAATAATGAGTGATAGGATACCAATTATACAAACATCTCAAGGAAATCATGACATGGAGATGACTTTCATTACTTCTTCATCTTTATTTGTTATTATCTTTTTGCATGAAGGAGGAAAGCCACTTGTGAGCGTACTCGAATGAAGTTAAAATTGATAAGATATTAAAGCACGCTTTAGTTTTACAAGAATCAAGATATGTGTGTGAATCAAATCCTTGCACGTAAAACTATTTCTCAAAAGATATAAGAGGAAATCGTCAAATCCATTTCTCGAAAGATATTTTTCACATGATAAGTCTATGAGAGATGCATTTGCTAGTTGATTCCATATGTCAAAAATCAATGATGTGAATCCAAAAACTTGATATGACATATGTTTATTAAGTTCAGAAGAGAATAATGTATTGAGAAAATCCGATTGTTAGGATCAAGAAGATCCAAAAATGAAATTTAACACTTTCATGCATTCGGACGAGGTTTTGCTATAGATTTTTAAATTCAATCATGAAGATAAAACATGCTTATTATCATGAAAATTTTTGTATCCAAAACACATAATTTTCAACATGTAATTAAGGCATATAATTGTGTAAAATCATCATGGCAATTAAGTGATTTGATCATTAAATAAAAAAATCCAAAAAATAATCTTAACAAGTTTATGCATTCAGACATATTAACTTCCTAATTCTCTTATAATGAAATCAAATTGTTCTTCACTTAGAGGTTTTGTAAAAATATTAGTTAGTTGATGCTTAGTATCAATGAACTCTATGATTACATCATGATTAGTGACATGATCTCGTATAAAGCGATGTCTAATATCAATATGTTTTGTTCTTGAGTATCGAATGTGATTCTTTGTTAAACATATTGCACTTGTGTTATCACATTTAATGAGAATATTTTTAAGATGGACTTTATAATCTTCTAAGGTGTTTTTCATCCACACAACTTGTGCACAACATGCACTAGCTGTAATATACTCAGCTTCGGTTGTTGATAGTGCAACCGAGTTTTGTTTCTTAGATAACCAGGAAACAAGGGAATGTCCCAAAAATTGACATGTTCCTGATGTGCTTTTTCTATCTAGTCTACACCCAGCAAAATCTGCATCAGTATAAGCAATTAACTCAAAATTCTTGGATTTTGGATACCATAATCCTAGATTTGTGGTACCTTTAAGATATCTAAGTATTCTTTTAACCGCTCTGAGATTAGATATCTTAGGGTTCAATTGAAACCTAGCACAAAGTCCTACACTGAACATGATATCTGGTCTAATTGTAGTGAGGTAAAGTAAACTTCCTATCATACCCGTGAAAGTTTTTTGATCGAAGCTTTCTCCACTTTCATCAACTTCTAACTTAGTGGAGGTGCTTATAGGAGTGTTAATATCTTTTAAGCTATCCATATTAAATCTTTTTAGCAGATCTAAAGCATATTTAGTTTGACTAATAAAGATGTCATTGCTTAGTTGCTTAATTTGTAAGCCTAAGAAAAAGGTTAATTCTTCCATCAAACTCATTTCAAATTCGAGACTCATGGTTTTAACAAAAGATTCACAAAGAGATTCATTCGTAGGACTGAAGATAATATCATCAATATAAATCTGAACAATGAGAAAATTATTTTTAAAATTCTTGATAAACAATGTAGTATCGACCTTACCTTTTGTGAAATTATTTTCAATAAGAAAAGTACTAAGTCTATCATACCAAGCCCTTGGGGCTTGTTTTAAACCATAGAGAGCTTTAGTTAATTTAAATACATGATTAGGGAGGCTATTATTTTCAAATCCGGGAGGTTGTTCAACATGAACTTCTTCAAAAATAAAGCCATTAAGAAAAGCGCTTATAACATCCATTTGAAATAATTTAAAATTATTATTACTAGCATAGGTAAGGAGCATCCTTATGGCTTCTAATCTAGCCACAAGAGCGAAGGGTTCTTCGTAATCGATACCTTCTTCTTGGTTGAAACCTTTGGCCACTAATCTAGCCTTGTTTCTAACCACGATACCATATTCATCTTGCTTATTTCTAAAGACCCATTTAGTACCAATAACTAAATGGTCATTTGGTTAGGAACAAGCTTCTACACCTCATTTCTCTCAAATTGATTTAACTCATCTTGCGATAATCCATGAATCATCTTTCATGGCTTTGTCAATACATTTAGGTTCAATTTGGGAGAGAAAAGTGGCGTTGGCACAAAAATTTTTAAGAGAAGAACGTGTTTGAACCCTCTTGGATGTGTCTCCTAGGATTAGTTCCTGACGATGAGCATCTACATACTTCCAATCCTTGGGTAAGGATGTTTTGGAAGTGGATGCATCCAAGTTGCTAGTTGGAGAAGGGGTTTCATTTAAATTCAAAGAATCGAAGTTAACATCATCATCAAAATCATTTTTCTTGATTTTGGAAATCTCATTGAAAACAACATGAATGGATTCTTCTATAATTAAAGTTTCTTTATTGAAGATACGAAAAGCTTTAGAAACCGAAGAATAACCAAGAAAAATTCCTTTATCAGATTTAGCATCAAATTTTCCTAAGACATCTTTTTCATTCAAGATAAAACACTTACACTCAAAAACTTTAAAATATGAAACATTGGAATTTTTACTGTTCCACAACTCATAGGGAGTTTTGGTGAGTAAGGGTCTTACTAGAACTCTATTCAAAATATAGCATGCAGTGTTTACGGTTTCAGCCCAAAAATATTTGGGTAGGCTATGTTTATTTAACATGGTTCTTGCCATTTCTTGTAAATTTCTATTCTTTCTTTCTACTATTCCATTTTGTTGAGGATTTCTTGGAGTAGAGAAGTTGTGGTTATATCCATTAGATTCATAAAATTCTTGGAAATCATGGTTTTAAAATTCACCACCGTGATCACTTTGAATTGATGAAATCATAAAACCCTTTTCATTTTGAACAAGTTTACAAAACTTGGTGAAATATCTAAAGCATTCATTTTTGTGTTTCAAGAAATAAGTCCATGTGTCTCTACTATAGTCATCTACAATGACGAAGGCGTATTTGCTACCTCCTAGGCTTGATGTAGAGATTGGTCCGAACAAGTTCATATGGATCAATTGTAACGGCCTAGATGTGCTTATTTGATTCTTAGATTTGAAACTACCCTTAATTTATTTTCCTAATTGACAAGCATCACACACATTATCTTTCATGAACTTGATATGAGGAATTTCTCGTACAAGTTCTTTGGATGATATTTGAGTGATTAGTTTCATGCTAGCATGACCTAATCTCCTATGCCAAAGCCAAGCATCCTCGTTCAAAACAGAGAAACACATTTCATTGCAAAGATCATTTATGTCAATAGTGTATACATTATTCTGTTTTAATGCAATCATAGATGTGTTTTTGTGTGGTTTTTCAATGATGCAAGCATTAGATTCGAATTTGACGATATATCCTTTATCACATAATTGACTAATACTCAAGAGGTTATGTTTTAAACCATCAACTAACAAAACATCTTCAATAAAGAAGTTGGATTTGTTACCTATGGTTCTTTTGCTAATGATTTTACCCTTGTTGTTGTCTCTGAAGGTGACATAGTCTTCGTCTATGCTAGTGAGCTTAGAGAATTGAGATGGATCTCCGGTGATATGCCTTGAGCATCCACTATCAAGGTACCATCTCTTGCTCCTAGCTTGTGATGGTGTATGTCTCTACAAGAAAGAATAATTTTTAGGTATCCATTTACTTTTGGGTGCCTCAAAAACTGATCTACATTGTTTATTATGTTGCATAGAGTTTATCATGGTTCCTTTAGGAACCCAAATCAGTTTGTTCGGACTAATTTTCTTGAATGGACAATGATACGTTTTATGTCCATGTTTGCAACAAAAGTTGCATTTGCTTTGGTGCCAAACATGTAAGATAGGGCTTTTTATGAAGGTGGTTGGATTTTGGTGATGACTTATCACAAATCCGATTCCACTTTTTTTTGGAACGTGACCCTTATTTATAAGGATCATGTTCAAAGACTTACTACCAAACTCGAATTTCTTCGAGGCGTCCTTAAGTAGCAAGTTCTCCTTTTGGAGAGTTTCTAGATCATGGCATTTTTCACATTAAGCTAAACTATCATGATATTCAGTTTTTAATTTATCAAAATTGCTAACAAAACTATCATGCTTATTTTTCAACAATTTATATTTTCTACTAATTATTTTACATTTATCAAATAAGTCATGGAAGGTATTTAATAATTCATCAAATGATAAATTTGTATCAATTAAATTTGTTACCTCCTCTCCGATGGCTATAAGGGCATAATGAGTAACTTGCTCGGTGTTGGACTCCTCTTCTTCGGACGAGCTCGAGTTATCCCATATTGCTTTGAGCGTCTTCTTCTTTGATGTTCTCTTCTTAGCTTGGGGACAATCACTTTTGTAGTGTCCTGACTTTTTGCACTCATAGCAAATAACTTGGTCCTTTTTGGGTTCAAATTTATTTTTTGTGTCATTTTTAAACTTGTTTCTCTTAATGAATTTTTTGAATTTCCTTATTAGAATGATGTCTTCTTGCTCTTCATGAGCCTTGCAAGTCATTTCATAAGTCATTAATGACCCGATTAGTTCTTCAAGAGGGAAGTTGTTTATCTTAGGATCAAGAGCACTAAGAGGGGGGGGGGGTGAATTAGTGCAGCGGAAATCTTTTCGACGATAAAAAACGTTCGAACGATAAAAATGATTTCGGTGTGAAAGCCGATTCTAAGATTACTTTAACTTAAGATCAAGCGAGATGACGTTAAAGTCAATCTATAAAGGCAGTTTGCAGTTATGATGAAAACCAGAATATAAGCGCAAATTGAAATATGACGTTCGTATGAAGAAACTGATTTACGTCTAAATGCTTATTCATAAATCACTTGATTAGGCGAGATGCAGCTTAAGCAAGGATATAAAGGCAGTTTGCAGTTAAGACAGAAATCAAAACGTAAATGCAAACTGAAATATGATGATCGTACGAAAAAACATATTTACGTCTAAACACTGATTCGGAAAGTGCAAAGCTTGAAACCCGATCGTATATGCATAGAAAGCAATAAGCTTTAGAAGAGGTTTGCAGTAAAGATAATATGCTCAAAGTAAATGCAAACCGAGATTTAGAGTGGTTCGGTCAATCTTAACCTACTCCACTTTTGGCTTCCTCCACCGACGAGTTCACCGACGTCAACTAGGGGCCTTCCTTCAATAGGCGAAGGCCAACCACCCTTTTACAGTTTCACTTCTTTTGACGGGCTTAGGAGACAACCCTTATAGAATTTTCTCTCCTCTCTTTACAGCTCAGAACTTGGAAGAAAAGAGGGAGAAGAACTTTTGGCCTTTACAACAATTTTGAGCTCTAAAAATCACATAATAAGATCAAGATTTCAGAGTGTATTCTGTGCCCTTTCAGTGCTGAATGGGTGGGGTATTTATAGGCCCCAACCCAGTTCAAATTTGGAGCTTAAAACTGTCAATTCCCGAAATTCCGGGATCAGGCGGTTGCACCTCCTGACTGGAGCGGTTGCACCACCTGGCAGAGCTCGAAGACTGAGCCTCTAGGCGGTGCCACCTCCTGTCAGGGGCGGTTGCACCTCCTGCCAGAGTTCGAAGACCGAGCTTAGGCAGTGCAACCTCCTGACTAAGGCGGTTGCACCGCTCAGCCAATGCTCGGAGACCGAGCCCAAGCGGTGCCACCTCTTGTTAGGGGAGGTTGCACCGCGCAGTCTCGCTCGGAGACTGAGCCCAAGCGGTGCCACCGCCTGGCTGGAGCGGTTGCACCTCCTAGTCTCGCTCGGAGACTGAGCCCAGGCGGTGCAACCTCCTGCCTTGGGCGGTTCAACTGCCTGGCAGAAATCAGGGTCCGAATGGGTTGATCCATTCGGCCCAATTTGGGTTTTTCAGGGGCCCAATTGCCCCAAGATTAAGTTAATGGGATCACCTCCCATTTCCAACTTAATCATTGTGCTAACTACGATATTCCCTAAGACATTTACTGCAACTTGCTCCGGTGCGTCAATCGCTTCTTCTGGCGAGCTTCCGGCGAACTTCCGTCGATCATCCAATGAACCCTCGGTGATGCTCCTGCGGACTTCTGGCAAACTCCTGGACTTGCGACGATCCACTTGGCGAGTTCCGACGAGCTTCTTTGGCAAGCTCATGGACTTCTCGGATTTGTTCCTGCAAAACCTCCGACAATTGTCCGAACTTCCGTCGAACTCCCAACGTGATCATTGTCTTGACTCCGACGCAACTCCTGCTACATGTCTTACTTTTATCATAGTTAATCCTGCACACTTATCTCAACATATGGATTAGATAACAAATGACAATTGACTTCATCATCAAAATCCGAGATTCAACAATCTCCCCCTTTTTGATGATGACAATCAATTGATAATGGAGTTAACCTTAACTCCCCCTGTCTATATGCCATACTTGAGATAAGTCTTTCTTGAATTCAAAACCTTTGAATTCAAGAGACATATTGATAAGTTAAAATCATTTAAACTTATCAATACTCCCATCATGATTCCCATCATGATGTATCTCTCTGAAGATGATGTCAAGGCTTGACATTCATTTTCAAATTTTACATTACAAGTTTGAATGATGGTAATAGTAGTAATTTATCATATTGTAAGATATCAACATGTAAATCTGCGAAGTAAGATTTTGATATCATTACATGATGCACACATTTCAAATATTTTAGTAATTATTGCATTTCATCACATGGTAAGATATCAATACGTAAAATTACGATGCAAGTTTTTTTGTTTGATATCTTGACCTGATACAAACAAGGCATAATGCAAATTATAGCAATCATAGCATCTCTTGGTGATGCAAGCATGGCATTAATACTCATATATTTCTCCCCCTTTGTCATCAACAAAAAGCATGGTAATTGTGATACCAGGAGAACAATTTAAGCAAATTTTAAGCATAAGTGTGATAATTGTTCATGCCTTTACTCGGTTCATGTTATTTTCCAATAGTAAGTGATAGGAAATCAATTATACAAGCATGATATGTAGATCACTTTGAATACTTCTTCCTTTTTATTTGTTATAATCTTTTTTGCATGAAGGAGGAAGGCCATTTGTGATACCAGCTATTTGTGAGTTTACACTGAGTGAAGTTAAAACCGATGAGAGATTAAATCATGCTTCAGGTATCAGGATATGTATGTGAAGCAAATCTTTGCAAGTAAAAATAGTATTATTCAGATTTCAAGATGGAATTCATAAGCAGGAATCATTTCATCAAATCCAGTTTAGAAAAATATTTTTCATATATAAGTGTATGAGAAAATCCGATTTTTAGGATACCAATTGTTAAGCGAATCCAAACATGAAATGAACACTTTCATGCATTCGGACAAGATTATGCTACAGATTTTCAAATACAATCATGAAGACAAAACATGCTTATTGTTATGAAAATTTTTGTATTCAGCACATAATTTCCAACATGTTATTTTGGCATGTAATGGCAATCAAGTGATTTGATCATTCAATAAAGTCTGAAAGATAATTGTAACTAGTTTATGTACTCGGACACATCAACATTCCTAATTCTCTTCTTATGAAATCAAATTGTTCTTTACTTAGAGGTTTTGTAAAAATATCAGTTAGTTGATGTTTAATATAACATGACGCATCAACTACATTGGTATATCATTTTCACAAATCATATTTATCATGGAAATCAAGACACAAGGTTTTCAAAAAATATTTAGTTTCGATGTAAAATCCGATAGTGAGTAATGAGATTAAACAATGAGTGATGTTTGTAACTCTACTCACAAATAAATACATCAGGTAACCAGATCAAGGATCAAGGCACAAGGCATTGTGATCATAGTGAGTAACATAAAGAGTTTACAATACACATACAAGCTCATTCAGGAGGTGGAAAATTAAAATGCCTAAATAAGGAGTCAAATTGTCGATGAATTTGCTGTAGCTCAGATATGATTTGATCTTGTCGATGTTCAAGCTGTTCTTGTCTTTGTTCAAATCGGTCCATCCGAATCCCAATATCTTCGACAGTTGATGTATGAGTTGGCTCAAATGAATGTGTTTCCTCAAAGGGACAGATCGGAGGAGATTGAGTACCCCTAAAGACTGGTGTTTCCGGTTCTGGTTCAGGTTGAGGGGGATCGGTTCTTCTAGGCATTCTAACCCAGTTACCGTTTCTATAAACACATCTTAATCAGTGAAGTAGATTTTTATTTATTATGCTAAACCTATCTACTTTTATTACTTCTTCTTCCGGTGGTATTAGAATATCATAGGCTTTTAGTATTCTAGTAATTATACCACCATATGGAAGCATCATGTCTTTCTTAGATAGTTCTAACATGTTTTGCTGGATAAGATAACCAAGACAGATGTCATGTCCTTTCATGATCAAATACATAGTTCCTAATTCTAATTGGCTTACTTCATCATGATGGTATTGTTTAGGGAGAATGATGCTAGTTAGGATATGATGAAGTACCTTAGTGTTTAGTGGAAGTAGATGTTCACAACTTTTAGGAACAAATGTTAAGTTGGGATTGGCGAAAAAAGTTCCTAAGGCTTCAACATATGTTGTCCCAACAGTTTCATCATCCCATGATCCTCTAAAGTAAAGTCCTCTACTTTTTATGGGAATGTCTATCATGTCGCAAATGAATTTATCCGTAATAGAGATGTGTTGTCCTAAGAGATAGGTAGACATTCTTTCTTCTTCATCTACTTGTATGTTGTTGTAAAACAATCTAACAAGTCTTGGATAGATGGGTTCATTAATTTGTAAAATAGGAAGTAGATCTAAGTTTGTAAACCATTGGATTGTCTCTAAGTCTCTTAGTTCATTTAAATCAACATGTTTTCCCTTATTGACACTCCTAAGTTCGAAAGAGGAAAACTTTTCAGCATGATATTTTGAATCGAAATGGGTAAGATCAAAATCTTCCACTAATCTCCTCTTCCCTTTGTCCCTTGAGGATCTTCTAGACCCCATAACTACTGCTGTTTAGGAGGATAGTAATGAGCAAGAGTAAATGAATCAAAAATAGAATTTAAGGGCTTCTTAGAGAATACCTTAGTGAGATCTTCAAGAGGGGGAAAGATTGTTGATCTTTTGCTTCGAAATGAGGAGTATTTGGTATGCTCTGAGGGGAGAAATGGAGGTGGAGAAGCTTTGGAAGAGTAAAGAGGGGAAAGGAGTGAGTTGGGGTCGGTTCCACCGCCGGCCCTAGCTCGGGTTAAAAAGGGCAGAGTTGCGGGCGTTTGCACCTCTGACTGGGGCGGTGCAACCGCTTGCAACACGTGACAACCGGAGGTGCTACCTCCAACTGGGGCGGTGCCACCGCCTGCAAGCGGTGAGCACTTGTTCTGACCGCAGTGTGATCTGATTTGAGAGTTTTTGTCTTGAGAAGAATTTTTATTCAGAGCAATCAACTTTACTTACGTAATTACGTAAGAGTTTTCATTTTAAGATAAGAACTTTTGCATGATCAAGATAGATCTTTTGACGTGCATACTCTCAATGTTGTACACATGTTTGTGACAGTTTGTTCAAGTTGGTAAGCCTTGCAAGTTCATGACAAACTTAGTCAGTTCATGATATAGAGTTGGATTCGAAGGTTATGAACGGATGAAATCGATGGGTTCGAAAATCCAGAGGATATGTGAATTGAGAATCATGGGTTTCCAATTCTGAGAAATCAAATAGGATTGTATCTAAATCGCATTTGTGATTTTAAATTTCTAATCTTCATCTATTATTTAGGCTAGAGAGCATCACGAGTTCTTTTTGGATCTCGGGTCATGAATATCGAGAATCCAAGGAGCAGGATATTATTTCTTGCTCCAGCTTATAATTTTTATGTCTTTACAGGAAAGGATGATTTTTAGGTACCCATTTGCTTTTGGGTGCCTCAAAAATAGATCTACATTGTTTATCATGTTGCATAGAATTTATCATGGTTCCTTTAGGAACCCAAATTAATTTGTTCGGACTAATTTTCTTGAATGGACAATAATACGTTTTGTGTCCAAGTTTGTAACAAAAGTTGCATTTGCTTTGGTGTCGAACATGTAAGATGGGGCCTTTTATGAAGGTGGTTGGATTTTGGTGAGGACTTCTCACAAATCCGATTTCACTTCTTTTGGGAACGTGACCCTTGTTTGCAAGGATCATGTTCAATGACTTGCTACCAACCTCGAATTTCTTCAAGGTGTCCTTAAGTAGCAAGTTTTCCTTTTGGAGAGTTTCTATATCATGGCACTTTATGCATGAACTTAAACTATCATGATATTTAGTTTTTAACTTATCGAAATTACAAGTAAGACTATCATGCTCCTTTTTTAGCAATTTGTATTTTTTACTAATAATCTTGCATTCATCAAATAAGTCATGGAAGGCATTTAATAATTCATCAAATGATAAATCTGCATCTATTAAATTCGTTACCTCCTCTCCAATGGCCATTAAGGCGTAATGAGCAACTTGCTTGGTGTTGGACTCCTCTTCTTCGGACGCGCTCGAGTCATCCCATGTTGCTTTGAGCGCCTTCTTCTTTGATGTTCTCTTCTTGACTTGGGGGCAATCACTCTTGTAGTGTCCCGGCTTCTTGCACTCATAGCAAATAACTTGGTCCTTCTTGGGTTCAAATTTATTTTTTGTTTCATTCTTAAACTTGTTTCTTTTAATGAATTTTTTAAATTTTCTTGTTAGAAGTGCCAAGTCATCGTCACAGTCCTCATCACTTGAGTTTTCTCTCAAGTGGTCTTCTGAAATTTTAAGTGCCATATCCTTCCTGTTCTTTGGAAGGATGTCTTCTTGCTCTTCATGAGCTTTGCAAGTCATCTCGTAGGTCATTAATGACCCGATTAGTTCTTCAAGAAGGAAGTTATTTAGATCTTTCGCCTCTTAAATAGTAGTGACTTTAGGATCCCAACTCTTAGGAAGGGATCTTAGAATCTTATTTACAGGCTCAAAATCCGAAAAACTTTTTTCGAGTCCTTTTAGACCGTTGACGACATCCGTGAAACGGGTAAACATGTCGCCAATAGTCTCACTCGGTTTCATCCGGAAAAGTTCGAAAGAGTGTAACAAAAGGTTGATTTTTGACTCTTTCACTCTACTTGTGCCTTCGTGAGTCACTTCGAGTGTGTGCCAAATATCAAATGCGGTTTCACAAACCGAAACATGGTTGAACTCGTTTTTATCAAGTGCACAAAATAAGGCATTCATAGCCTTTGCATTAAGAGCGAAAGCCTTCTTCTCCAATTCATTCCAATCGATCATTGGAAGAGAAGACTTCGAAAATCCATTTTCGATAAGATTCCAAAGTTCAAAATCCATAGAAATAAGAAAGATCCTCATTCGGGTCTTCCAATAGGTGTAGTCCGTCCCATTGAACATGGGTGGACGTGTAATAGAGTGGCCCTCTTGGTTTCCGGCGTATGCCATCTCTCTTGGGTTTTAATCCGTTTGAGAGTTAACCCCGCTCTGATACCAATTATTAGGATCAAGAGCACTAAGAGGGGGGGGTGAATTAGTGCAGCGGAAATCCTTTCGACAATAAAAAACGTTCGAACGATAAAAATGATTTCGGTGTGAAAGCCGATTCTAAGATTACTTTAACTTAAGATCAAGCGAGATGACGTTAAAGTCAATCTCTGAAGGCAGTTTGCAGTTATGATGAAAACCAGAATATAAGCGTAAACTGAAATATGACGTTCATACGAAGAAAATGATTTACGTCTAAATGCTGATTCGTAAATCACTTGATTAGGTGAGATGCAGCTTAAGCAAGGATATAAAGGCAGTTTGCGGTTAAGATAGAAATCAAAACGTAAACGCAAACTGAAATATGATGATCGTACGAAAAAACAGATTTACGTCTAAACGCTGATTCGGAAAGTGCAAAGCTTGAAACCTGATCGTATATGCGTAGAAAGCAGTACGCATTAGAGGAGGTTTGTAGTAAAGATAATATGCTCAAAGTAAATGCAAACTGAGATTTAGAGTGGTTCGGTCAATCTTGACCTACTCCACTTTTGGCTTCCTCCACCGACAAGGTCACTGACATCAACTAGGGGCCTTCCTTCAATAGGCGAAGGCCAACCACCCTTTTACAGTTTCACTCCTTTTGACGGGCTTAGGAGACAACCCTTACAGAATTTTCTCTCCTCTCTTTACAGCTCAGAACTTGGAAGAAAAGAGGGAGAAGAACTTTTGGCCTTTACAATAATTTTGAGCTCTAAAAATCAAATAACAAGATCAAGATTTCGGAGTGTATTCTGTGCCCTTTCAGTGCTGAATGGGTGGGGTATTTATAGGCCCCAACCCAGTTCAAATTTGGAGCTCAAAACTGTCAATTCCTGAAATTCCGGGATCAGGCAGTTGCACCTCCTGACTGGAGCGGTTGCACCGCCTAGCAGAGCTCGAAGACTGAGCCTCTAGACGGTGCCACCTCCTATCAGGGTCGGTTGCACCTCCTGCCAGAGCTCAAAGACCAAGCTCAGGCGGTGCAACCTCCTGACTGAGGCGGTTGCACCACTCAGCCAATGCTCGGAGACCGAGCCCAGGCGGTGCCACCTCTTGTCAAGGGAGGTTGCACCGCCCAGTCTCGCTCGGAGACTGAGCCCAAGCGGTGCCACCGCCTGGCTGGAGCGGTTGCACCTCCCAGTCTCGCTCGGAGATTGAGCCCAAGCGGTGCAACCTCCTGCCTTGGGCGGTTCAACCGCCTGGCAGAAATCAGGGTCCGAATGGGTTGATCCATTCGGCCTAATTTTGGTTTTTCAAGGGCCTAATTACCCCAAGATTAAGTTAATGGGATCACCTCCCATTTCCAACTTAATCATTGTGCTAACTACGATATTCCCTAAGACATTTACTGCAACTTGCTCCGGTGCGTCAATCGCTTCTTCCGGCGAACTTCCGTCGATCATCCGATGAACCCTCGGTGATGCTCCTACGACTTCCGGCAAACTCTTGGACTTGCGACGATCCACTTGGCGAGTTCCGATGTGCTTCTTTGGCAAGCTCATGGACTTCTTGGATTTGTTCCTGCAGAACCTCCGACGATTGTCTGAACTTCCGTCGAACTCTCGAACTCCCAACATGATCATTGTCTTGACTCCGGCGCAACTCCTACTGCATGTCTTACTTTTATCGTAGTTAATCCTACACACTTATCTCAACATATGGATTAGATAACAAATGACAATTGACTTCATCATCAAAATCCGAGATTCAACAGTTTAAATCTTTAGCCTCTTGAATAGCAATGACTTTAGGGTCCCAACTCTTGGGAAGGGATCATAGAATCTTATTTATGAGCTCAAAATCCGAAAAACTTTTGTCGAGTCCTTTTAGACCATTGATGACATCCGTGAAACGGGTGTACATGTCGCCAATAGTCTCACTCGGTTTCATTCGAAAAAGTTCAAAAGAAAGTATCAAAAGATTGATTTTTGACTCTTTCACCCTACTTGTGCCTTCATGAGTCACTTCGAGTGTATGCCAAATATCAAACGCGGTATCACAAACCGAAACACGATTGAACTCATTTTTATCAAGCGCACAAAATAAGGCATTCATAGCCTTTACATTAAGAGCGAAAGTCTTCTTCTCCAATTTATTCCAATCGATCATTGGAAGAGAAGACTTCAAAAATCCATTTTCGACAAGATTCCAAAGTTCAAAATCTATTGAAATAAGGAAGATCCTCATTCAGGTCTTCCAATAGGTGTAGTCCATCCCATTGAACATGGCTGGACGTATAATAGAGTGGCCCTCTTGGTTTCCGGCTTATGTTATCTCTCTTGGGTTTTAATCCGTTTGAGAGTTAACCCCGCTCTAATACCAATTGTTAGAATCAAGAGCACTAAGAGGGGGGGGTGAATTAGTGCAGCGGAAAACTTTCGACGATTTAAAAACAACGTTCGTACGATAAAAACGATTTCGGTAAGCAAAGCCAATTCGGAAATCACTTTAACTTGTGATCAAGCGAGATACAGTTAAAGTAAAGATATAGAGCCAGTTTGCAGTTAAGATAGAGAACAGAATATAATTGCAAACCAAAATACAATGTTCGAACGATAAAAGTGATTTCGGTATGAAAGCCTATTCGGAAGTTGCTTTAACTTAGATTAGGCGAAGTGCAGTTAAAGTAAAGCTATGGAGGCAGTTTGCAGTTAAGATAGAGAATAGAAAGTAATGTAAACCGAGATTTAGAGTGGTTCGGTCAATCTTGACCTACATCTACTTTTGGCTTCCTCCTCCGATGAGGTCACCGATGTCCACTAGAGGCCTTCCTTCAATAGGTGAAGGCCAACCACCCTTTTACAATTTCACTCCTTTTGATGGGCTTAGGAGACAACCCTTATAGAATTTTCTCTCCTCTCTTGAAAGATCAAAACTTGGAAGAAAAGAGGGAGGAGAACTTCAAGACTTTACAACATTTTTTAGCTCTAAAAATCATAGAGTAAGATTGGATTTTTGGTGCCCTTTTTGCAGGAAAGCGTGGGGTATATATAGGCCCCAAATTAGTTTAAATTTGGAGCTCAAAAATATCTTTTCTCGGATTTCCGGGGCCCTGATGGTACTACCTCCTGACTAGGGCGGTACAACCGCTTGACAGAGCTCAGAGATCGAGCTCTAGCGGTGCCACCGCCTGACTGGGCGGTTCCACTGCCCAGTCTCACTCGGAGACTGAGCCCGGGCAATGCCACTGCCTGACCTGGGCGGTTGCATCGCCCAGATTTCCTAGGAGACTGAGATCCTGAGCGGTGCCACCGTCGGCCAGGAAATCTGGGTCCGAATGGGCTGATCCATTCGGCCCAATTTGGGTCTGTCAAGGGCCCAATTGCCCCTAGATTAAGTTAATGGGATCACCTCCTATTCCTAGCTTAATCTACATGCTAACTACGATATTTCTTTAAGACGTTTATTGCAACTTGCTCCGGTGTGTCAATCGCTTCTTCCGGTGAGCTTCCGGTGAACTTCCGACGAATATCCGACGAACCTTCAATGATGCTTCGGCGGACTTCCGGCCAACTCCTGGACTTGCGACGATCCACTTGGTGAGTTCCGATGAGCTTCTTTGGTAAGCTCCTGGACTTCTCGGATTTGTTCCCACAAAACCTCCGATGACCGTCCGGACTTCCGTCAAACTCTCGAACCCCCAACGTGATCATGGTCTTGACTCCGGCATAACTCCTGCTGCATGTCTTTCTTCCATCATAGTTAATCTTGCACACTTATCTCAACATATGGATTAGATAACAAATGATAATTGACTTCATCATCAAAATCCGAGTTTCAACACATCAGGCCGGATAAATCGGGGGATACATCAAAGGATCAGATGATGCAATGAAAGCTCACTGGAAGTTCACCGAGAGTTTGCTGAAGCTCACTCGCCAGAAGGCCACCAAAAGTTCACCGAAAGCTCACCAGAAGTTCACCAGGAGTTCGCCGAAAGCTCGCCAAAAGATCACCGGGAGTTTGTCGGAAGTTCACCGAGAGTTCGGTTGAACAATTAACATACCAGACAACCTAGATTGCTTATATCGTAATTGTATTAGCCTAAACTATCATAGTTAGGGCTTTAATTTGAGTTAGTTTCAGGAGAAATCTTACTAACTCGATAAGGGGCTAATTGGGCCCTAAACAAGGCTAAATTGGGCTGGATGGATAGCCCATTCAGCCACTTGGAGCCTCGTCATGCAGCGGTACCATCCAGACTGGGCATTGGAACTGCTTGAGGCTCGGCCTCCTAGGTGGTCTGGGCGGTGGTACCACCGATAGTTAATGCTGCTAGGCGGTAGTACCGTCGGCAATTAATGATGCTAAGTGGTGGTACCATCGATAATTAATGCTGCCAGGCGATGGTACCATCCTATCAGGCAATGGTACTGTAAATGCCTAGTCTCCGAGACTCTATCAGGCTATGATACCGCACAATGTCAATCTATAGGCGGTGATACCACTAAGTACTAGCGGTGGTACCGCCCAATACCCTAGAAACCCGGAATGGGATAATTTTTTCTCTATTTTTGAAGTCACTAGGGCCTACAAATACTCCACTCTTTCCTACATGAAAGAGCACAAAAGTGCGAATAAAATTCTTGAGATTTTGGCTTGTAAAAGTGTTAAAAAAGTGCTAAGTGTCCTCCTCCTCCTTTAGCGTTGTGATCGTTCTAAGAGAGTGAGTGAGGCTTGTAAAGGTTGTCTTCTAAACCTGTGAAAAGGAAAAAGAGTTATGAGATGGAAGTTGGTCTTCGCCCAATGAAGGAAGACCGTTGGTGTACGTCAGTGGCCTCCACAAAAGAGGAATCGGGAGTAAAAGTAGGTCACGATGATTGAACCACTATAAATTTTGTGTGCACTCTCATTCTGCTCTTCATTACTGTTATTATATTTTTTAATTGATTATTATATTTACTTCAAGCGAAGGACACTTTCTATATCATTTCCGATATGGGTTTCATCAAATCAAACTTTCCAAATCATTGAAGTTTTTTGAATTGACATAATTTTTATCGTAAGCACTAATTCACCCCCCTCTTAGTGTCAATTTCAGTCCTAACACCAATATCGAGCTGGTCGTGGTCATACTTGTCAGAACTACTTCTAGCTCAGTGAATTATTATCTTTATAATAATTCACTTGAATTATCGACTACGGATGTACTAGGCTACTATGTCGTAGCCCCCAAACGATATAGAGGAATATAATCCTTTGGACCTATTTGTCCTCAGTTACCATATACCTATAGCCTCTCATCCATCTAATATTTCAGAGACCGTATAACGAGCATGGTGCTGTCAGACTCATATGGTTTCTACTCGAGTCTCACTCTAATTGGATTCTCCCGGAGAACTCTTTCTCTCTCAATTCGAATGACCCTAGCTAGGGATTTGTTTGAGCAAGAGCACATAGGATATTCCTCTCATGACAACGAGAGCAAATGATTCTCTATCGACACTCAATAGCCCTGGTAAGGTTGACTACCACTCCCGATGACTAACTGTTCTAGATCTGAAACTTCCAAACCTATAAATCTAGTATCAAAGAGTGGAGTACTCATACAGGACATCCTTGGTTTCTCAAGTCTAAGGACCAAACACACCACTGGGATAACAGAATCACTGTTTGACAATGAGATATCATTAACTATCCAACATTTCGTGAGTGGGTCAATCAGTGAACTCATTCTCCAATGAGCACCTACACTATAGCCCTAGTGTCCCCACACAAGTAGCTATAAGACAAGCTACCTCTATCATATGGACGAGTATATAACACATTAATCTGTTCGATTATCTCGATGACCCACTCGAGTAACCTATGACTAGGATTATTTAGGGCCTATGTTTAAAGGTGAATCGGTCTCATTATCATGATCTGATTCCCATTGCATAGATTCATAGACATCACAATATATATATATATATATATATATATATATATATATATATATATATATATATATATATATATATATATATATATATATATATATATATATATATATATATATATATATATATATATACACACACACAACAAGCAATATAAAGTGATAAAATGCCAAAGAATATAATAAGTAAAAAGAATGTGTTTCTTGTCACATGTGTCATCACTCACGTGATTGGCTTGTAGGGCTCTTATGACTAGCAATCTTTCACTTGACCTAAAATCAATCACCTATGCATCTGATCCACATTAGACCCCTATAGCACTCAAAAACAATCTTGTTAGGATCGAAATCAGCACTAAGAGGGGGGGTGAATTAGTGCTTACGATAAAATCGTCAACGATTTAGAAAAATCATTTTGATAAAGCCCATATTGGAAATGATATCGAAAGTGTGCTTCACTTGAAATAAATGTAATAAGCAATTAAAACATAGAACAATAGTAATAAAGAGCAAAAAGAGAGTGCACACCAAGTTTATAGTGGTTCGATCATCGTGACCTACATCCACTCTCGATTCCTCTTCCGTTTAGTCTACCGGCATATACTAACGGTCTTCCTTCAATAGGCAAAGACCAACTACCCTCTTACAACTCTTTCTCCTTTTCATAGGTTTAGGATGTTAGGATCGGAGCGGCACTAAGAGGGGGGGTGAATTAGTGCAGCGGATTAAAACTTCGATTTTATTAAAATCTTTTGTACGTCAAGAACGAAACTTGAGAAATTTAACTTGAAGGCGTATTCTTAAAGTTGCGCAGCAAGAGTAATAAGGAACTAAAGCAGTAAGAAGATTTGCAGTAATGTAAATGACAATAATAAAAAGCAAACCAGAGATTACGCCGATTTTTAGAGTGGTTCGGTCAAATGACCTACTCCACTTGCGAGGCCCCTCTTCGATGAGGTTCCCACCTTCCACTAGCAAGTCTCTTGAAATGGAAGGGTAAACACCCCTCTTACAACCTTTTACAAGCAGCTCAACCTCTTACAAATTTTCAATAAATAAGGAGGAGAACTCTCTAGCAAATTGAAAACAAGACTTGCTAAGACTTTCTAAGACTTTTCTCTCAATCAAAATGCTTCTCAAAAGTTGTAACCTCAGCTGAGATTTGAGGGGTATTTATAGGCCTCAAGAGGATTCAAATTTTGGGTTTCAAAATTTGAATTCTCTTAGGGTTCCCGATGCTGGAGGTTCCACCGCCTAGCCAGGCGGTGCCACCGCCCAGCGCTCGGGTGCTGGACGGTGCAACCGCCCAGCCAAGGAGGTGTCACCGCCCAGCACTCGGGTGTTGGGCGGTTTCACCGCCCAGCCAGGCGGTGCCACCGCCTGGCTTTTCGATTCATTGGTTTGGCTTAATTTTAGCCCAAACCAAATCTGACTTTGGGCCCAGTTGGCCCCTAACCAGGATATAGGATTATCTCTTAATCCTAATCCTAATTACAGGTGAACTACATAACACAAAAAAAACATCCTAAGCAAGTTTTTTAACCGCGAACGTCGAGTCTTGTTCCGGCGAGCTTTCCGATGAACTTCTTCCGACGGACTCCCTGCAAGCTCCCAATCTTTGTGATGACTTTAACGAGTAGCCGAGCCTTCTTGGTGATCTCCGCGAGCCTCCGACGATTTCTTCGGCGAACTTCCGACACGTTCCCGATTTCTTCTCGGATGGTTCCGGCAGCATCTCCGATGATTCTTCGGTCTCTTAAACGTCCATCGAGCTCGACTCCGGTATCCTTGCTTTATGTTTTCTGGTTATCGTAGTTAATCCTGCACACTTAACTCAATAATATGGATTAGATCAATTAACCCACCAATTGATAATATCATCAAAATCCGAGATTCAACAATCTCCCCCTTTTTGATGATGACAATCAATTGATGACGGAGTTAAACATAACTCCCCCTATCTATATGCCACATTATGAGAAGATAAAAAACACTTGAATTCCATCTCATTGGATTCAAGCATAACCCGATAAGTTCTAATCGTAGAACTTTATCGTTATCCTCATTAAACAATAGTAAGTACGAAACTTCGATGAAAATCATAAGTTTAAATGATACGGGACGAATTTTGCTACGATAGAAGATAAAGATTTTCAATATAAATTTCATGATATCAATCTTGTGATATTTTCAAGGATTTGCAAGTCATATAAGACATTCATATCACACAAGTTTTTGTAATTCATATTAGCCATGCTATCGTTCTGGTGTAAGTCATCACTTCTCCCCCTTTGTCATCAACAAAAAGAGATAAGCCAGCTAATTGATGATCATAGAAAAAGGTTTAGCATTTATCAAAGTTCATCATTCAAATTTGCCAGAAATAGTTTATCCAAAAGACATCATCATCTATGCAAATTAAGACAGTAGTTATCTAAAGGAAAGATCAGTTATCGTACAATCGATGACAAACATGAACTTGTTTTTAAAAGCAAACAGGACAGAATAAAAAGACACATCAATTTAATCCTTAGGAGGTAATCCACAATGCTGATACATGATATCTATTTTTTCATTCATCTGTCGTAGTGTCTTCAAAATTTCAACTTGTTGATTCTGAATTTGTTCTTGCTGTGATTTGATCTGAGATAGCTCCGCCATAATGAAATTTTCAGAGGAGGAAACAGGAGCTGAAGGTGCTACTCCAAAGGGACTAGGAGGAGGAGATTCACTTCCCATAAGAATTGGTGTTTCAGGTTGTTCTATTGGTGTAGGAATTGGATCCGTCCTTCTAGGCTGCCTAACCCATATGCCATTGCTAAAAGTGCACCTAAGTTTTTTTAGCAGGTTTTTATTTATTATGTTATATCGATCATTTTGAATAGATTCTTCATCGGGTGGAATGCAAATGTCATAGGCATGAAGAATTCTAGTGATTAACCTCCCATATGGCAATATAGTATCTTTAGTCATAATTTCCTGCATGTGTTGGCGAATCAAGTACCCAAAACAATTATGCTGACCGGTCATAATCCAATACATGGTTCCTATCTCTAATTGACTTACTTCGTCAAGATGAAATTGTTTGGGGAATATGATGCTTGTGATAATGTGATGAAGAATTTTAGAGTTGAAAGGCATTAAGTGTTCACAGCTCTTGGGTAGGAAGTCAAGGTTTGGATTTGCAAAAATTGTTTTCACGGCTTCGGAATAGGTTGCTCCTATTTTTTTGACGTCCCATTTACCTTTAAAATAGCATCCCCTATCTTTTTTAGTTATGCCAATTAGCTCACAAATGGTGCTGTCAAAAATTCTAATGGATGTTCCTAGAATGTAAGTGCTTAGGCTATCATTGTCTTCATATAGGTTGGCATAGAACAATCTCACTAACCGTGGATAGATTGGTTCATCTATTTGTAGTAGAGGTAGAGCTTCTAGTTGAGCAAACCACTTAATGGGATCTAAGTCCTCTAGTTCATCCAAATCAACGTATTTTCCCTTATGGACACATCGTGTTTCAAATTTTGGAAAGCTAAGGGCTACCTCTTTTGATCTAAAAAGGTCATGGTTATATGAATCTCCTTCAATCCTTATTCCTTTTGATCTCTTTGGTGCCATTTTCTAGACAAGATGATGATGAAATTGTGAAAAATAAGCAAGAGAAAGAGAAAAGAAATGAGGGATTTCAAGTGTTACCTTGTGGAGATTATGTTGAGAGATGGAAAGCTTGGACCACCAAGAATCCTTCTCCAATGTTTCTAAGAGGTAGAATGAGGGTTAGAGGGAATGGGAGAGGGTTTTGGAGAGGTCTTTCTTCGGGTTGGGGGCGGTGTCACTGCCGGCCCTAACCCCTTGGTTTAAAAGGGTGACTCAGTCGGTGTCACCGCCAAACTGGTCGGTGTCACCGCCTGGCGCCCGAGCGCCAGTCGGTGCAACCGCCGGATCTGGCGGTGCCACCGCTGGCATCACGCGGAGGAAAGAAAAAAAATTTTCTTCCTTCCTTTTGTTTAGCTTCTTCCCTCAAGATCATAATTTATACTTTAATGGATCATTTTGAATTGAAGAAGAAGGAAGAATTCAAATTTATAAACGAAGGGAAAAGAACGAGTCTTTTTTGTGAAGTTCATTTTAGGGACAATTTAGCATGCCTAATTCCCTTCGGATGAATTCAAATTGGTCTTCATTCAAAGCTTTTGTAAATATATCTGCTAATTGATGCTTTGTGTCAATGAATTCTAGAACAACATCATTGTTAAGAACATGATTGCGTATGAAATGATGCCTAACGTCGATGTGCTTAGTTCTAGAGTGCTGAATTGGATTTTTAGTAAGGCATATGGCACTGGTATTATCGCATTTTATGGGAATATTTTCAAGGTGAATCCATAGTCTTCTAATATATTTTTCATCCAAATTACTTGTGCATAACATGCACTTGCAGCAATGTATTCGGCTTCCGCCGTAGATAGTGCAACTGAATTTTGTTTCTTGGAAGTCCAAGAAACAAGTGCATGTCCTAAAAATTGGCATGTTCCGGATGTACTTTTTCTATCATCCTGCATCCGCCAAAATCGGCATCTGCATAAGCTATTAGATCAAATTTTTCAGATTTTGGATACCACAATCCTAAATTTGGAGTTCCTTTAAGATACCTAAATATTCTTTTAACACTCTTAAGATGAGATAATTTAGGATTAGATTGAAACCTAGCGCAAAGTCCTACACTAAACATAATATCCGGTCTAGTCGCAATGAGGTAGAGTAGACTACCTATCATTCCCCTATATGTTTTTTGATCGAAACTTTCACCATTTTCATCCATATCTAACTTAGTCGCAGTACTCATAGGGGTGTTTATTGCTTTTGAATTATCCATGTTAAATCGTTTTAACAATTCTAATGTATATTTGGATTGGTTAAGAAATATACCATCACTAAGTTATTTGATTTGTAATCCCAAAAAGAAAGTTAATTCACCCATTAAACTCATTTCAAATTCAAGACTCATACATTTGGCAAATGATTCACATAGTGATTCATCCGAAGAGCCAAACACAATATCGTCAACATAAATTTGCACAATAAGAAAATTATTTTCAAAATGTTTAATAAACAATGTAGTATCAACCTTGCCCTTGGTAAAATTATTTAAAATAAGAAAGGAACTAAGCCTTTCATACCAAGCTCTAGGAGCTTGTTTTAAGCCATAGAGAGCTTTAGTCAATTTGAATACATGATTAGGAAGAAGAGAATTTTCAAATCCGGGAGGTTGTTCGACAAATACTTCTTCGGAAATAAAACCATTCAAGAAAGCACTTTTAACATCCATTTGAAATAGTTTAAAATTATTACTACTAGCATAGGCAAGGAGCATCCTTATGGCTTCTAATCGAGCCACGGGAGCGAAGGTTTCTTCGTAATCGATACCTTCTTCTTGGTTGAAACCTTTGGCCACTAATCTAGCCTTGTTTCTAACCACGATACCATTTTTGTCTTGCTTGTTTCTAAAGACCCACTTAGTACCTATGACTAAGTGGTCATTTGGTCTAGGAACAAGCTTCCATACCTCATTCCTCTCAAATTGGTTCAATTCTTCTTGCATTGCAATGATCCAAAAATCATCTTTTAAGGTTTCGTCAATGCATTTAGGTTCAATTTGAGAAAGGAAAGCGGCGTTAGCACAGAAATTTTTGAAAGAAGAATGAGTTTGAACCCCTTTTGATGTATCTCCTATAATTTGCTCTTTTGGATGAGCATCTACATACTTCCATTCTTTTGGTAAAGAAATTTCGGAAGAAGATGCATTCAAATGGCTATTTTGAGGAGAGGGTTCATTTAAATTCAAATTATCAAAACCAAGATCATCATCAAAATTATTTTTCTTTAAATCGGAAATTTCATTAAAAACTACATGAATAGACTCTTCAATTACTAAAGTTCTTTTATTAAAAACCCGAAAAGCTTTAGAAACGGAAGAGTAACCAAGAAAGATGCCTTCATCGGATTTAGCATCAAATTTTCCTAAAGCATCCCTTTCATTTAAAATAAAGCATTTACAACCAAAAACTTTAAAATAGGAGATGTTTGGTTTTTTGTTATTCCATAATTCATAGGGAGTTTTGGATAAGGATGGTCTTATTTGGACTCTGTTCATGATGTAGCAAGCCGTATTTACGGCTTCAGCCCAAAAGTACTTAGGTAAACTATGTTCATTCAACATAGTTCTTGCCATTTCTTGTAGGTTTTTATTTTTCCTTTCAACTACTCCATTTTGTTGAGGATTTCTTGGAGTTGAGAAGTTGTGATTGTACCCATTACTTTCGCAAAAATTTTGAAAGTCACGGTTTTGGAATTCACCATCGTGATCACTCCGAATTGATGAAATCATGAAGCCTTTTTCGTTTTGAGTGAGTTTACAAAATTTAGAGAAACACTTGAAGCAATCACTTTTGTGAGCTAAGAAATAGGTCCAAGTGTATCTAGAGTAGTCATCCACAATCACAAAAGCATATTTGCTTCCACCTAGACTTGTTGTATCAATTGGTCCAAATAAGTCCAAATGGATCAATTGTAATGGTCTAGTAGTGCTAATTTGATTTTTTGGTTTGAAGCTTGTTTTTATTTGTTTGCCTAGTTGACATGCATCGCATACTTTGTCCTTAATAAACTTTATATTTGGAATTCCTCGTACTAATTCTTGAGATGAGATCTTAGATATTGTTTTCATGCTTGCATGGCCTAATCTCCTATGCCAAAGCCAAGCATCATCATTTACGGCGGAGAAGCACATTTCATTACTTAGTTCATCAAGATTGATGGTATAGACATTATTTTGTTTTAAAGCAATCATAGTCATGTTATGATTTGGTTTTTCAATAATGCACATATTTGATTCAAATCTAACGATGTAACCTTTATCGCATAGTTGACTAATACTCAAGAGATTATGTTTCAATCCATCAACTAGAAGACATCATCAATGGAAAAATTAAATTTGTTACCAATAGTTCCCTTGCCAATGATTTTGCCCTTGTTGTTGTCTCCGAAGGTAACGTACCCTTCTTCTTTGCTAGTGAGCATAGAGAAATGAGATGGATCTCCAGTCATATGTCTTGAGCATCCACTATCGAGATACCATCTCTTGCTCCTAGCTTATGGGTTTGTCTACAAAAGAGGATGATTTTTAGGTACCCATTTGATTTTGGGTGCCTCAAAAATTGACCCACTAACTTTGTTATTTATGATTGAATTCTTTATAGTTCCTTTAGGAACCCATATTAATTTTTGTGAACTAATTTTCCTAAATGGGCATTTGTAGGCAATATGTCCGGATTTGCAACAAAAGTTGCATTTCATATAAGAGGAAACATGTAATGTAGGTCCTTTTATGAAAGTGGTAGGATTTTGATGTAATCCTTTTACAAATCCAATTTCATTTCTATTTGCGATGTGACCCTTGTGTGCAAGGATCATATCTAATCCTTTGCTACCAACCTTAAACTTGTTTAAGGTTTCCTTAAGAAGCATATTTTCATTTTTTATTGCTTCTAAGTGCTCACACTTAGAGCATGGAGGAGTTTGAAGACTATCAAACTTATCTTGTAGCAAAGCATGCTCTTTCTTTAAGATACTTAACTTCTTGCTAACAGTTCTACATTCATCAAATAATTCATGAAAAGCGATAGATAGTTCTTCAAAAGATAAATCTTCATTAAATAAATCACATACCTCTTCTCCTAACGCCATTAGCGCGTAATTAGCAACTTGCTCGGTGTTGGACTCCTCTTCTTCAGATGCGCTTGAATCATCCCACGTTGCTTTAAATGCCTTCTTTTTTGATGTTCTCTTTTTGACTTGAGGACAATCGTTCTTATAGTGTCCCGGTTTTTTGCATTCATAGCAAATCACTTGGTCCTTCTTTTGTTCAAATTTATTTTTTATATTATTTTTAAATCTGTTCTTTCTTAAATATTTTTTAAATTTTTGAGTCAAAAGTGCAATGTCATTGTCACTGTCCTCATCACTTGATGTTCCTTTCAAGTGGTCTTCTTGTGATTTGAGTGCCATATCCTTCCTGTTCTTTGGAAGGGGGTTCTCGAGCTCGTCATGAGCTTGACATGTCATTTCGTAGGTCATTAGAGACCCAATGAGTTCTTCAAGAGGGAATGCTTTAAGGTCTTTGGCCTCTTGAATGGCCGTAACTTTTGGATCCCAACTTTTAGGGAGGGATCTTAAGATTTTAGTTACTAGTTCAAAGTTAGTAAAATCTTTACCAAGAGCTTTGAGTCCATTGATGACATCCGTAAACCGAGTGTACATGTCTCCGATGGACTCACTTGGTTTCATTCGGAAAAGTTCGTAAGAGTGCACAAGGATGTTGATTTTGGACTCTTTCACTCGGCTAGTGCCTTCATGAGTGACCTCAAGAGTTCTCCAAATATCAAAAGCCGAATCACACATTGAAACACGATTAAATTCGTTTTTGTCTAGTGCACAAAACAAGGCATTCATAGCCTTTGCATTTAAAGCAAAAACCTTCTTCTCCGATTCATCCCATTCGCTCATCGGAAGAGAAGATTTTTGAAATCCATTCTCGACAATAGACCAAAGCTCAAAGTCCATAGAAATGAGGAAGATTCTCATGCGAGTCTTCCAATATGTGTAATCCGACCCATTAAACAAAGGTGGTCGTGCAATAGAATGGCCCTCTTGCATGCCGGAGTAAGCCATCTCTCTTGGGTATTAAACCAAATATGAGAGATAACCTTGCTCTGATACCACTTGTTAGGATCGGAGCGGCACTAAGAGGGGGGGGGTGAATTAGTGCAGCGGATTAAAACTTCGATTTTATTAAAATCTTTCGTACGTTAAGAACGAAACTTGAGAAATTTAACTTGAAGGCGTATTCTTAAAGTTGCACAGCAAGAGTAATAAGGAACTAAAGCAGTAAGAAGATTTGCAGTAATGTAAATGACAATAATAAAAAGCAAACCAGAGATTACGCCGATTTTTAGAGTGGTTCGGTCAAATGACCTACTCCACTTGCGAGGCCCCTCTTCGATGAGGCTCCCACCTTCCACTAGCAAGTCTCTTGAAATGGAAGGGTAAACACCCCTCTTACAACCTTTTACAAGCAGCTCAACCTCTTACAAATTTTCAATAAATAAGAAGGAGGAGAACTCTCTAGCAAATTGAAAACAAGACTTGCTAAGACTTTCTAAGACTTTTCTCTCAATCAAAATGCTTCTCAAAAGTTGTAACCACAGCTGAGATTTGAGGGGTATTTATAGGCCTCAAGAGGATTCAAATTTTGGGTTTCAAAATTTGAATTCTCTTAGGGTTCCCGGTGCTGGAGGTTCCACCGCCCAGCCAGGCGGTGCCACCGCCCAGCGCTCGGGTGCTGGACGGTGCAACCGCCCAGCCAAGGAGGTGTCACCGCCCAGCACTCGGGTGCTGGGCGGTTTCACCGCCCAGCCAGGCGGTGCCACCGCCTGGCTTTCCGATTCATTGGTTTGGCTTAATTTTAGCCCAAACCAAATCTGACTTTGGGCCTAGTTGGCCCCTAACCAGGATATAGGATTATCTCTTAATCCTAATCCTAATTACAGGTGAACTACATAACACAAAAAAAAATATCCTAAGCAAGTTTTTTAACCGCGAACGTCGAGTCTTGTTCCGGCGAGCTTTCCGACGAACTTCTTCCGACGGACTCCCTGCAAGCTCCCAATCTTTGTGATGACTTTAACGAGTAGCCGAGCCTTCTTGGTGATCTCCGCGAGCCTCCGACGATTTCTTCGGCGAACTTCCGACACGTTCCCGATTTCTTCTCGGATGGTTCCAGCAGCATCTCCGATGATTCTTCGGTCTCTTAAACGTCCATCGAGCTCGACTCCGGTATCCTTGCTTTATGTTTTCTGGTTATCGTAGTTAATCCTGCACACTTAACTCAATAATATGGATTAGATCAATTAACCCACCAATTGATTATATCATCAAAATCCGAGATTCAACATAGGAGACAACCTTTACAAGCCTTACACCTCTCCTAGAATGATCACAAAGCTAAAGAAGGAGGACACTTAGCACTTTTTAAACACTTTTATAACCTAAAATCTCAAAACTTTTGTTCACACTTTCGTGCTCTTTCATACAGGAAAGAGTGGGACATTTATAGGCCCTAATATATTCAAAAATAGAGCCAAAAAGTGTCTTACCTTGGGTTTCCATGATATTGGCGATACCATCGCTAGTATTGGGTAGTACCACCGCTTATAAACTGACACTAGGCAGTACCACCGCCTAGTTTGGGTGGTATCACCACATGATAGAGCCTCGGAGACTAGGTTCTAGTGGTACCACTGCCTAACAAGGCAGTACCACCACCTGGCAGTATTAACTGCCGGCGATACCACCTGGGAGGCCGAGCCTCAAGCAGCTCCATCGCCTGACGTGGCTCTAAGTGGTTGAATGGGGCATCCAATCAGCCTAATTTAGCCATGTTTAGGGCCCAATTAGCCCCTAACTGAGTTAGTAGGATTTCTCCCAAAAGTAACTCAAATTAAAGTCTTAACTATGACAGTTAAGGTTATTGAATCTCGGATTTTGATGATGAAACCAATTGATAGTGTTTATGATTTGATATGCGTTTTGAGTGACGCAAGAGGCTTCGATCAGGGAGAGATAATTAAAGTAGGAAGAATCATGTTGGGCTAAAGAAAAACATGTCAGAAGATTGGACGTCGAGCCGAAGGATCAATCGACGTATCGATAGAAGGCTTCGGGTCATGGGTTCGGGCATCGGGCCAAGAAGAGCATAAATTGCGCCAAGGAAATTAGAGTTGTGGAGGTCAACTGACCGATTAGGCAATAGGCCGCAAGAGAGGATGATGCATCGAATAATCGGACGAAGCGTTGATAAACCAATGACATGCTGGACAACACTTGATTCAAGCTTTATAATAATTATCTAGATTGAAGTGGGTTTTAAGTGTGCAGGATTAACTACGATAGCAAAGCATAAAGAAAAATGAAGTCCCGAAGTCAAGAATGAGACTTCGTTGGGAGTTCAAGAGTTTATCAAAACTCTAGACATTCGTCGGAAGTTCTACCAGAATTGACCGAGAAGTCTAGGAGCTTGCCAAAGAAGCTCGTCAGAACTCGCCAAGAAGATCGTCGTGAAGTCCAGGAGCTTGTCGGGAATCTGCAGGAACATTTTCGAGAAATCATCGGAAGTTCGCTGGAAAATCGTCGGAAGTAACTTAGACTTATCGGACTTGTTTAGCTTAGTATATGCCTTAAATTTCATCGTTAACACATAATTGGGATTGGAATTGGGCCAACCCAATTAGGGGCTAGTTGGGCCCATGTATGGACTGTGTTGGGCCAAGTGAAAGACCCAAACAGTGACCCAACAGGTGGCACCATCGTGGCACAGTCTCTGAGACTATGTTAGGTGATGGTACTATCAGACTGGATTGTGGCACTACCCAGTGTTAGTGTCAGGCGGTGGTACCGCCAGTTTAGGCAGTGTTACCTATTGAATCTTAGATTTTGATGATGAAACCAATTATAGTGTTATTCTAATATGCGTTTGAGTGACATAGGGCTAACGTCGATCAGAAGAGGCAAATTAATTAAAGTAGGACGAATCGGACGTTGGGCCGGAGTGAACATATCATAATATTGGACGTCGGGCCAAAGGAATGGTCGACGTGTCGGTAGAAGGCTTTGGGCTAAAAATTCAGGCATCTGGCCTAGAAGAGTAGACATTACGCCAAGGAGATCGGAGTTGCGGAGGTCAACATATCGATTGGGCAAAGGCCGCAAAAGAGGACAATGTGTCGAAGGATCGGACGAAGCGCCAGAAGAACCAATGATATGCCGGACAACATAAGATTCGCTTGTAATCAATTATGTCTAGATTGAGTTAGTTTAGAGTCTAATTGAGTTGATTTAGAATGTAATTAGACCAACTCAATTGGGGACTAATTGGGCCCAAAATAGGATTATTTTGGGCCAATAGAAAGGCTCATTCAATGACCCAAGTTTGGGCTATGTTGGGCTAAGTGGAAGGACCAAATAGTGACCCAACAAGTGGCACCATCATGACACAATCTTCGAGAATGTGTCAGGCGATGGCACTGCCCAAACATAGTCTCCTAAGCGGTGGTACCGCCAGACTGGGCGATGGTACCGCCCAGTGATAGTGCTACAGGCGGTGGTACCGTTAGGACCCGGGATGAAACATTTTTAGGCTCCAAGTTTGAATCAACTTAAGGCTTATAAATACCCCTCTCATCCCTGGTTAACTTACACAAAAATTGAGAGTGAAAAAGAAAGAAACGTTGCTGTAATCTTGTGTGAACTCCTCTAAAAAATCTAATTGATAGAATAGTTTGAGAGAGAAGTAAGTGGGGGTGTAAGGGTTATCTCCTAAACCTAGTAAAAGAAGAAAGAGCTGTAAAAGGTGGTTGGTCTTCGCTTATTAAAAGAAGACCGATAATAAATGCTAGTGGCCTCGACGGAAGAGGAATTGGCGGAGTGGATGTAGGTCACGACGACCGAATCACTATAAACTCGGTTTACATTTCTATTTATGCAATTTACCTTTACTGCAAACGTACATGCTTTACATCCACTATGCTCTTTTGTATGCTTTCAATTTTAAGTATCTTTCTGAAATCGGCTTTAATCGAACGAGAGATTTTGAACCAACGTAATTTTTACCGTTGTACTAATTCACCCCCCCCGCCCTCCTTAGTGCCGACTTATTCCTATAGTATCGCCCAGACACAATCTCCTAGACAGTGGTACCGCCAAACTGGGTGGTGGTACTGCCCAATATCAGTGCTACAGACGGTGGTACCGTCAGGACTCGAAAAACCCAGAATGAGACCTTTTTAGGCTCCAAGTTTGAATCAACTTGAGGCTTATAAATACTTCTCTCATCCTTAGTTAAAATACACAAGCACAGAGACTTTAAAAGTGAAAAAATAATGTAGTAATCATTTAAAAAATCCCCTCCTCTAAGTTCTAAGTTTAGAATTTTGTTTAGGGAGGAGTGTGTGCTTGTAAAGGTTGTCTCCTAAACCTGTGAAAAGGAGAAGAAGGGTATAAAAGGGTAGTTGGTCTTCGTCCATTGAAGGGAGACTTATAGTGGATGCCAGTGGCCTCGAAGGAAGAGGAATCGGTGGAGTGGATGTAGGTCACGACTGTTAGGATCAAGAACACTAAGAGGGGGGGAGGGGGTGAATTAGTGTAGCGGAAAACTTTCGACAATTAAAACTGCATTTGTACGATGAAATTATTTCCAACATAAAACCATTTTCGGAAACTTAACTTGAAAGCGAGTTCGTAAATGAGTGCAGCAAAAGTAATGAGGAAGTAAAGCACATATGGAGGTTTGCAGTAAGGTAAGCAGCAAGAATAAATGCAAACCAGAGAAGACAAGAGTTTATAGTGGTTCGATCAATCATGACCTACATCCATTCCTCCGATTCCTCTTTCGTCGAGGCCACCAGCATCCACTAATGATCTTCCTTAACTAGGCGAAGATCAATCTCCTTCTTACACCCCTCTTCTCCTTTTACCGGGTTTAGGAGACAACCCTTACAAGCACTCATTCTCCTCTCTTAAACAGAATTCTAACACTTAAGCTAGAGGAGGGAAATTCTAGAGATTGTAGCAGCATTTTCTCTCTTTTAATCTCTCTGTGCTTGTGTGTTTTACCCAGGGATGGGAAGGGTATTTATAGGCTCTAAACTGGTTTGAATTTGGAGCTCAAAAATGTCATCTCCCGGATTTCTGAGGTCCTGACGGTACCACCTCCTGACTGGGGCGGTACAACCGCCTGGCGGCTCAGATATTGAGCCTCTAGGTGGTGCCACCGCCTGACAGGGGTGGTTGCACCACCCAGTCTCGCTCGGAGACTGAGCCCAGGTGGTGCCACCGCCTGACTGGGGCAGTTGCACCACCCAGTCTCGCTCGGAGACTGAGCCCAGGCGGTGCCACCGCCTCACTTGGGTGGTTGCACCACCTAGCTTTCCTGGGAGACCTTCTCCTGGGTGGTGCCACCGCCGACCTTGGCGGTGCCACCGCCTAGTAGGAATTCTGGTCTGAATGGGTTGATCCATTCGGTCCAATTTGGGTCTATCAAGGGCCCAATTGCCCCTAGATTAAGTTAATGGGATCACCTCTCATTCCTCACTTAATCTACATGCTAACTACGATATTTCTTACGACATTTACTGCAACTTGCTCCGGTGCATCAATTGCTTCTTCCGGCGAGCTTTCGGCGAACTTCCGGCGAACATCCGACGAACCTTCGGCGATGCTCCGGCGGACTTCTGGCAAACTCCTGGACTTGTGACGATCCACTTGGTGAGTTCCGATGAGCTTCTTTGGCAAGCTCCTAGACTTCTCGGATTTGTTCCCGCAGAACCTCCGATGACCGTCCGGACTTCCGTCGAACTCTCGAACTCCCAACTTGATCATTAATCCTGCACATATAAAACAAAACTTCGATCGAGACAATTAATCCTAAATAATTAAGCAAGTTGTCCGGCATATCATTGGTCCCTCGACGCTTCATCCGATTCTTCGGCGCATCGTCCTCTCCTACGGCCTATTGCCCAATCGGCCAGTTGACTCTGCAACTCTGATATCCTTAGCACAATACTGGCTCTTTTTGGCCTGATGCTCGAGTCCACGGCCCAAAGCCTTCTCTCGATACGTCGACCGATCCACCGGCCCGACGTCCAATCTTCTGACATGTTCCTCCGGCCCAACATGATTTTTTCAGCTTTAATTGTCTCATCCTGATCGAAGCATCCTTCGTCACTCAAAACACAGATTAAAACATAAACACAATTATCAATTGGTTTCATCATCAAAATACGAGATTCAACAATCTTCCCCTTTTTGATGATGACGGAGTTAAACTTAACTCCCGGAGTTTAAATAAACTCCCCCTATCAATATGACTTATTGATAGAAACTCTTGGATTCAAGAATCCAAGCAACATGGCATCATAAACTTATGCATAACATATCATGTCACATACTTCTCCCCCTTTGTCATCAACAAAAAGGAGAAGTTTCTACTCTTATGTGTTTAGAGATAAAAAGTTTAAATCATTGCATGATAAACATAGTATCAAATTTTATCATTATGCAACCTAGCAATTAAAGATGTGTAAGTTTTAGTACATACAAGCTAGTAAAACTTTCGAAAGCAAATGTAAGATAGCTTTCTTGTGTAGGCTCATGATTCTTGCTTCTAATGTGCAAGTTACAAGTTTTGCTTCTTAAGATAAGCAAGATAGCATTTTTGCAATTTTTATTTCTTAAGATAGGCAAGCTTGTGATGTTCAAGATAATAAGCTCTTTCTTCTCTTTTGAGAAGTGTCATTTTTGCTTTCTTTACAAAGTGCAAGCTAGCAAAATGCCAAACTAGCAAGAGAATGTTTTACATGAGACAAGCAAACAATTTGGCAAGTGTTACATTTGCATCTTCTCTTTTGAGAAGTGTAATTTTTGCTTTCATCTTGAATTATGTAAGCTAGCTAGTTTGCCTCTTTTCATGATGTCCACGCTAGAAATTCTTGCTCCCCCTTTGTCATTGTCAAAAAGAAGGGAAGACCTTTATATCAATTTTCATATTATAACAAAGGTAAGTATCAATCTTATTTATGCATCATTATATATTCAAATTAAAATATACATAATTTTAAAAACCTTATTTTTCATTCACGATACCAAAAAATAGATCAATCATCATTAATGAGCATATCATACATGATATTCAAACATTAAAATTTTTAAGCATTTATCAACATGTTGATCATGATACCAAACATTCATCATTTAAAGCATTCATGATACACATCATATGGAATACATCATGTATATCATTATCATAAGTATTGCATGCATCATTTCAAATTCATGATTATTTCATCATTGCATACATCATACCAAATCATAAAATATAAATCATCATTACATGCATGATTCCAAATCATCATTCTATCATAAAATGATAATTATTGATTTTCATATTATTTCAAAAAAAATCAAAGTGTTGCATTTTTATTTAAGGGAAAAATCATATTGTTGCATGCATTTTTATCTAAGGGAAAAATCATAGTGTTGCATTCATTTTTATCTAAGGGAAAAATCATAGTGTTGTATGCATCATTCCAAACATTTCAAGCCATGCAAGCCATAAATACAAAGAAATCATGTCATGAAGGATAAAATCATTTTAATATCAAAAGACATGATTGATATAGTAAATATCTTCTTTAAATAAAATATCAAGAAAAATCATAGGGGTACAAAGAAGAGATCTTGTTTTAAAAGAGAATCAAGTAATAAATCCAAGAACTCACAAGGAAAAATCATGATTCATTTTCAACTCATTCAATTTGTCAAATCAACATTTCTTGGGTATGCATGATATCAAAACATGGTTTCGAATCTTCAATATATAACATACATAAATTCAAAAATTGAAAGGAGAAGGGAAGAATTCAAAGGTATAAAGATTTCAACCATCTCATAAACAAATGAGAGATAAGTCATGAATCCAAAATTCCATAAATCATTTCGATAAATCTCCTTTTAAATAATCGAAATAATCATCGAAGGAAATCTCATATTATTCTAAGAAATCAAGATCATGATTTTGATAGAACTCATCTCAAATTCAAATCATCAAAATCATTTTTATGGTTCACAAAATTCATACATAGATTCATGATTTCATTGATAATATATCTTCCCTTTTTTAAGTATTTCATTTTAAGTGATTGATTTCATGTTAGCATGCTTTTTCATTTATGTTAAATAAAAAACATGCATCAACGTTTAGGATCGAAAAATGAATTTCGTCATAAAACCATCTAGATCAATAGATTTTCAAAAATAAATTGTTAGGATCAAGAAAATCCAAAATTGAAATTTAACACTTTCATGCATTCGGACATGGTTTTGCCATATGTTTTTCAAATATACTCATGAAAATAACACATGCTTATTATCATATATAACTTAAAATCTCATACATAAAATCGTTAATCATAGTATCAAAACATTTAATATTTTCATTACATCATTATGCATTACTTCAAATCAAACATGATTTCATTTAATCAAAATCAAGAAATAACAATGGAAATCAACATGATACACATTATTACTTCTTAACCATATATCTCATGATTTCACAAGGCATTTTTTAATCAAGTTCATTGTAGTCATATATTTTTCTTTTTAGATAAATCTAACTTTTCATGCTTCGTTTTTCATAAAATAGCCATGCATCATCATTAAGAATGATATTAAACTTCTTAATATTTTCATTAAGACATCAAGCATGGTTTTAATCAAAATCGGAAATCATCAAGATACACATTTTTCTTCTCAAGAAAAACATACATGTGATCATTAGATTTAAATCTAACATTTTATTCCATTAACATAAAACATGCAAATTTTTTAAAAAAATAATTATTCTAAAAAAGAAAATACATCATGGAAAACATCAAGTAATTTTAAAATAAATTAAGGGGGTTTCGATTACCTCATCGTTGAATGCCGTTAAGGCATAGTTTGCCACCTCGCCTTTCTTGATTTTCTCCTCGTCTTCGGAGGAGCTCGATTCATCCCACTTTGTGTTCTTCTTCTTGCGTTCAAAGTAAGTAGTTCCATTCTTTTTGTTCTTAAATTTTTTTGTTTCTTTAATTTTTTAAATTTTTTAGTGAGTAGTTCTTGTTCACCATCACTTGAGCTTATGCTCGAGTGGTCTTCAAATGTTCTATGTCTCAAATCCTTCCTATTCTTTGGAAGGTGGTTTTGTTCATCATGTGCATTGCGCACCATTTCATATGTCATCAATGAGCCGATAAATTCTTTAAGTGGAAAAATATTTAAATCTTTTGTTTCTTGTATTGCCGTTACTTTTGATTCCCAAGCTTTAGAAAGTGATCGTAAAACTTTACTAACAAGTTCAAAATTTGAGAAACATTTGCCAAGAGCTTTTAAACCATTGACGACATCCATAAAATGGGTGTACATATCAACAATGGTTTCGCTCGACTTCATTCGAAAAAGCTCAAAATCATGAAATAAAATGTTAACTTTCGAGTCTTTGACTCTACTAGTTCCCTCGTGCGTGATTTCAAGTGTTCGCCAAATATCAAAAGTCATTTCGCACATAGAAATCCGATTGAACTCATTTTTGTCCAAAGCACAAAATAAGGCATTCATAGCCTTTGCATTTAAAGAAAAATACTTCTTCTCCAAATCCGACCATTCGTTCATCGGTTTAGAGGGAAGTTGAAAATCGTTTTCAATAATATTCCAAAAATCCAAATTTATAGAAATCAAGAAAACTCTCATTCGAGTTTTCCAATAAGTGTAGTCCAATCCGTTAAACAACGGTGGACGAACAATCGATAAGCCCTCTTGAAAGCCATAAAGAGCCATTCCTCTCGGGTGTAAATCCGAAATGAGAAATACCGGGCTCTAATACCAATTGTTAGGATCAAGAGCACTAAGAGGGGGGGGGGAGAGGTGAATTAGTGCAGCGAAAAACTTTCGACGATTAAAACTGTGTTCGTACGATGAAATCGTTTTCGACGTAAAACCGTTTTCGGAAACTTAACTTAAAAGTGAGTTCGTAAATGAGTGCAGCAAAAGTAATGAGGAAGTAAAGCACATATGGAGGTTTGCAGTAAGGTAAGTAGCAAGAATAAATGCAAACCAGAGAAGACGAGAGTTTATAGTGGTTCAGTCAATCGTGACCTACATCCACTCCTCTGATTCCTCTTCCGTCGAGGCCACCAGCATCCACTAACGATCTTCCTTTACTAGGCGAAGATCAACCTCCTTCTTACGCCCCTCTTCTCCTTTTACCGGGTTTAGGAGACAACCCTTACAAGCACTCACTCTCCTCTCTTAAATAGAATTCTAACACTTAAGCTAGAGGAGGGAAATTCTAGAGATTGTAGCAGCGTTTTCTCTCTTTTAATCTCTCTGTGCTTGTGTGTTTTACCCAGGGATGGGAGGGTTATTTATAGGATCCAAACTGGTTTGAATTTGGAGCTAAAAAATGTCATCTTCCGGATTTCCGGGGTCTTAGCGGTACCACCTCCTGATTGGGGTGGTACAACCGTCTGGTAGCTCAGAGACTAAGCCTTTGGGTGGTGCCACCGCCTGATAGGGGTGGTTGCACTGCCCAGTCTCACTCGGAGACTGAGCCCAGGCGGTGCCATCGCTTAACTGGGGCGGTTGCACCGCCTAGTCTCGCTCGGAGACTAAGCCCAAGCGGTGCAACCGCCTCACCTGGGCGGTTGCACCGCCAAGCTATCCTGGGAGACCTTCTCCTGGGCGGTGCCACCACCTAGCAAGAATTCTGGTCCGAATGGGTTGATCCATTCGGCCCAATTTGGGTCTATCAAGGGCCCAATTGCCCCCAGATTAAGTTAATGGGATCACCTCCCATTCCTAACTTAATCTACATGCTAACTATGATATTTCTTAAGACATTCACTACAACTTGCTTTGATGCGTCAATCGCTTCTTCCGGCGAACTTTCGGCGAACATCCGACGAACCTTCGGCGATGCTCCGGTGGACTTCCGGCAAACTCCTAGACTTGTGACGATCCACTTGGCGAGTTCCGATGAGCTTCTTTGGCAAGCTCCTAGACTTCTTGGATTTGTTCCCGCAGAACCTCCGATGACCGTCCGGACTTCCATCGAACTCTCGAACTCCCAAATTGATCATAGTCTTGACTCCGACGCAACTCCTGCTGCATGTCTTACTTCCATCGTAGTTAATCCTGCACATGTAAAATAAAACTTCAATCGAGACAATTAATCCTAAGTAATTAACCAAGTTGTCCGGCATGTCATTGGTCCCTCGACGCTTCGTCCGATTCTTCGGCGCATCGTCCTCTCCTACGGCCTATTGCCCAATCAGTCAATTAACTCCGCAACTCCGATATCCTTGGCACAATACCCGCTCTTCTTGGCCCGATGACCGAGTCCATCGCCCAAAGCCTTATGTCGATACGTCGACCGATCCACCGGCCCGACGTCCAATCTTCTGACATGTTTCTCCGACCCAACATGATTTTTCCTGCTTTAATTGTCTTATCCTGATCGAAGCATCCTGCGTCACTCAAAACGCAGATTACTTGCTATACTCTTCCGTACACTTTCAATTTAAGCATATTTATGAAATGGGTTTTATCGTATGAAAGATTTTAATACCGATGTGATTTTACCGCTGCACTAATTCACCCCCCCCCCTCTTAGTGCCGACTCTTTCCTAACAGTTGGTATTGTTAGGATCGGAGTAGCACTAAGAGGGGGGGTGAATTAGTGCAGCGGATTAAAACTTATAAGTTCGAAAATGATTCCATAAAATGCAAGGAGATTTCGCTTTGATTGTAACTTGAGTAAAGTAAGAAACCAGAAACGATTGCAGAAAGGTAAGTACTCACAGATTCAATGAACATGCCAATTTAAAGTGGTTCGGTCAAATGACCTACATCCACTTGCGAAGCCTTCTTCAATGAGGCTCCCAACTTCCACTAGCAAATCACTTTGAAGGGGAAGGACTAATACCCCTCTTACAACCTTTACAAGTGGTTCACACTCTTACAATTTTTTCAACAAGAAGAAAGGAGGTGAACACTCAAGCAATTTGAAAACAAGACTTGCTAAGACTTTGCTAAGGCTCTTATCTCAAACTATTTCTTTGCAAAAGTTGTATTCTCTACTGAGAATTGAGGGGTATTTATAGGCCCCAAGAGAATTCAAATTTGGGCTCCAAATTTTGAATTATCTTGGGTTTCCGAGACTCGCGGTGCCACCGCCTGTCAATGTCTGTCAGACGGTGTACTAGCGGTGCCACCGCCTGATCTCGGGTGTTGGGCGGTGCCACCGCCTAGTCTAGCGGTGCCACCACCTGACACTTCGGGCTCTGGGCGGTGCCACCGCCCAGTCTAGCGGTTCCACCGCCCGTCCTTACAGATCTTTGGTTGGGCTTCAAGTCCGTCCCAAACCATGTCACTTTTGGGCCCAATTGGCCCCTAACCAAGATATAGGATTGTCCCTTAATCCTAACCCGAATTACATGTGAACTACATACCTAAAAACATAATCCTAAGCAAGTTTTTAACCGGCAAACGTCGAGTTTTGTTTCGGCGAGCTTTCCTACGATCTTCCGGCAGACTTCCGATACGCCCTCGGGTTTCTTCCGGCGGACTCCCAGTAGGCTCCCGATCTTGTGACGAATTCAACGAGTAGCCGAGCCTTCTCGGTGATCTCTGCGAACCTCTGACGATCTCTTCGGTAGACTTCCGAAAGTTCCGATAAGTCTCTGATCTTTCTTGGTTGGTTCCAACAACATCTCCGACGAATCTTCGGACTCTCAAACGTCCATCGAACTTGACTCCGGTATCCTTGCTTTATGTTTTTAGGATCCTGCACACTTAACTTCAATAATATGGATTAGATCAATTTATCCATCAATTGATTTCATCATCAAAATCCGAGATTCAACAATCTCCCCCTTTTTGATGATGACAATCAATTGATGACGGAGTTAAACATAACTCCCCCTATCTATATGCCATATTGTGAGAAGATAAAACCACTTGAATTCCATCCCTTTGAATTCAAGCATAAATCGATAAGTTCTAACCGTTGAACTTATCGTTGTCTTATTAAGCATGAGCAAATACGAAACTTCGTATTTCTCATAATTTTTAGCTATTGAAAATCATTTTCAAGTCAAAAGATAAGAGACAATTTTCACTACGACGAGAGATAAAAAATTTCAAAATGATAAAGATTTTCAACATGAATTTCATGATATAAATGTGAGGAATGATTTCATATGATCAACCAATTTTGCGATATACTCAAAGATTTTGCAAGGCATATAAGACAAGCTTTTGCAATTCATATAAGTCCTGCTATCGATGCGCATAAGTCATTTTTATTAAGTCATGAAACGTACAAGTCATTACTTCTCCCCCTTTGTCATCAACAAAAAATAAGGAGATGAGACTTGAAACACACAGTTTGTGATCATATCATACAAAATTCGAATTCATCATACAAAGTTAAACTCACAAGAAATATTTATCCAGATTCCAAAACAAATCAGTAATTATCCAGAATTTAACAATACATCTCAAACAAAGGTTCAGTTTTTGTTCAAAAGAAGATGACAAACTTCTAACTTGACATTAAGAGTAATCAGAATAGAATAAGAAACTACATCGATTAATCCTTAGGAGGTAATCCACAGTGCTGATATATGACATCTATTTTTTGATTCATTTGTCGTAGTTCCTTCAAAATTTTAATTTGCTGGATTTGAATTTGGTCTTGCTGCGATTTGATCTATACAATTCTGCCATAATGAGTTCTTCGGAGGATGAAACAGGAGCCGAAGGTGCTGCGCCAAAGGGACTAGGAGGAGGAGATTCATTTCCCCTAAGAATTGATGTTTCGGGGTGTTCTACTGGTGGGGGAATTGGATTAGTCCTTCTAGGTTTCCTAACCCATATACCATTGCTAAATGTGCACCTAAGTCTTTTCAGCAGATTTCTATTGATGATGTTACACCGATCATTTTGAATTGTTTCTTCATCGGGTGGGATACAAATGTCATGGGCAAGTAGCAATCGAGTGATTAACCCTCCATATAACAACATAGTGTCTTTAGCTATAATATCCTTCATGTGTTGCCGGATTGGGTATCCAAAACAGTTATGTTGACTGGTCATAATCCAATACATGGTGCTTATTTCTATTTGACTCATTTCATCAAGATGAAATTGCTTAGGGAATAGTATTATTGTTATGATATGATGAAGGATTTTAGAGTTAAAGGACAGTAAGTGCTCGCAACTCTTGGGTATTATGCCGAGGTCCGGATTTACAAAAATAGTTTCGACGGCTTCGGAGTAAGTTGCTCCGATTATATTGACATCCCATTTACCTCTAAAATAATAGCCCCTATCTTTTTCAGTGATTCCAATTAGTTCATAAATAGTACTATCAAAAATTCTAATTTGTGTTCCTAGTAGGTAAGCACTTAGACTATCATTATCCACATATAAGTTTGCATAAAATAGCCTAACTAACCTAGGATAAATTGGTTCACTTATTTGTAGCAGAGGTAGGGCATCTAGATGTGCAAACCACCTAATGGGTTCTAGGTTTCGTAGTTCATTGAGATCAACGTGTTTACCCTTATGGATACATCTTGTTTCGAAGTTTGGAAACCTAAGAGCTACTTCTTTGGATCTAAAAAGGTCTTGATCATATGAATCTCCTTCAACCCTTTTCCCTTTTGATCTCTTAGGAGCCATTATCTAGACAAGATGATAGATGAAATGGTAAAGAGTAGGTAAAATAATGAGAAGAGAGGAAGGATTTCAAATTTTACCTTATTGAGGATTTCTTGGAAGATGGAGAGCTTGGACCAATAAGAATCCCTCTCCAAGGCTTCAAAATGCTGGAATGAAGGTTTAGAGAGGTTGTGGGAGAGTTTGAAGTAGGTTCTCATGGGTTTGGGGTGGTGTCACCACCGGCCCTAACCCCTCAGCTTATAAAGGGGCTCTCGGGCGGTGCCACCGCCAAAACGAGCGGTGCTACTGTCGATTCTGGCGGTGCCACCGCTGGCTTGCCGCGGAAGAGAAGAAAAAATTCTTTCTTCCCCCCTTTTGTTTCTCAGAGGTGTTTGACTCAAGATAGGTTGAGATATTGGGTTGTACTTTAATATATTATTTGGAATCGAAAGAGAAGGATGAAATCAACTCCACAAAAGAACGGAACAAGGATGAGACATTTTTCGAAAAATACATTCAAACATGCTTATTTTCAGGGATAATTTAGCATGCCTAGTTCCCTTCTAATGAATTCAAATTAGTCTTCATTTAAGGATTTTGTAAAAATGTCTGCTAATTAATGCTTTATGTCAATAAATTCTAGAACGATATTATTGTTAAGGACATGATCGTGTATGAAATGATACCTAATATCTATATGCTTAGTTCTAAAGTGTTGAATTAGATTTTTGGTAAGACATATGGCACTTGTATTATCACATTTTATGGGAATATTTTTCAAGTGAATTCCATAGTCTTCTAATGTATTTTTCATCCAAACAACTTGTGCACAGCATGCACTCGCAGCAATGTATTCAGCTTCTATCGTAGATAGTGCAACTGAATTTTGTTTCTTGGAAGTCCAAGAAACAAGTGCATGTCCTAAAAATTGGCATGTTCTGGATGTACTTTTTCTATCTATCCTGCATCCACCAAAATCGGCATCTGCATAAGCTATTAAATCGAATTTATCAGATTTTGGATACCACAATCCTAAATTTGGAGTTCCTTTAAGATATCTAAATATTCTTTTAACACTCTTAAGATGAGATAATTTGGAGTTAGATTGAAATCTAGTGCAAAGTCCTACACTAAACATGATATCCGATCTAGTCGCGGTGAGGTAGAGTAGACCACTTATCGTTCCGCTATATGTTTTTTGATCGAAATTTTCACTATTTTCATCCATATCTAACTTAGTTGAAGTACGCATAGGGGTGTTTATCGCTTTTGAATTATTAATGTTAAATCGTTTTAACAATTCTAATGTATATTTAGATTGGTTAAGAAATATACCATCACTAAGTTGTTTGATTTGTAATCCTAAAAAAAAGGTTAATTCACTCATTAAACTCATTTCAAATTCATGACTCATACATTTGGCAAATGATTCACATAGTGATTCATCCGAAGAACCAAAAATAATATCATCAACATAAATTTACACAATAAGAAAATTATTTTTAAAATATTTGATAAACAATGTAGTATCAACCTTGCCTTTGGTAAAATTATTTAAAATAAGAAAGGAACTAAGCCTTTCGTACCAAGCTCTAGGAGCTTGTTTCAAGCCATAGAGAGCCTTAGTCAATTTAAATACATGATTAGGAAGAAGAGAGTTTTCAAATCCAGGAGGTTGTTCGACATATACTTCTTCGGAAATAAAGCCATTCAAGAAGGCACTTTTGACATCCATTTGAAATAGTTTAAAATTATTACTACTAGCATAGGCAAGGAGCATCCTTATGGCTTCTAATCTTGCCACAGGAGCGAAGGTTTCTTCGTAGTCGATACCTTCCTCTTGGTTGAAACCTTTGGCCACTAATCTAGCCTTGTTTCTAACCACGATACCGCATTCGTCTTGCTTGTTTCTAAAGACCCATTTAGTACCAATGACTAAATGGTCACTAAGTCTAGGAACAAACTTCCACACCTCATTCCACTCAAATTGGTTCAATTCCTCTTGCATTGCAATGACCCAAAAATCATCTTTTATGGCCTCGTCAATGCATTTAGGTTTGATTTGAGAAAGGAAGGCGGCGTTAGCACAAAAATTCTTGAAAGAAGAACGAGTTTGAACCCCTTTTGATGTATCTCCTATAATTAGCTCCTTTGGATGAGCATCTATATACTTCCATTCCTTGGGTAAGGAAATTTCGAAAGAAGATGCCTCCAAGTTGCCATTTTTAGGAGGGGGTTCATTTAAATTCAAATTATCAAAACAAAAATCATCATCAAAATTATTTTTCTTTAAATCAGAAATTTCATTAAAAACTACATGAATAGACTCTTCTATAACTAAGGTTCTCTTGTTGAAAATACGAAAAGCCTTAGAAACGGAAGAGTAACCAAGAAAGATGCCTTCATCGGATTTAGCATCAAATTTTCCTAAGGCATCCTTTTTCATTCAAAATAAAGCATTTGGAACCGAAAACTTTAAAATAAGAAACATTTGGTATTTTGTTATTCCATAATTTATAGGGAGTTTTTGATGAAGACGGTTTTATTAGAATCCTATTCATGATGTAGCAAGCCGTATTCACGACTTCGGCCCAAAAATACTTGGGTAGACTATGTTTATTTAACATAGTCCTTGCCATTTCTTGTAGGTTTCTATTTTTTCTTTCAACTATTCTATTTTGTTGAGGATTTCTTGGAGTGGAGAAGTTATGATTACATCCATTAACATCACAAAGATTTTGGAAATCACGGTTTTGAAATGCGCCAACGTGATCACTCCGAATTGATGAAATCAGGAAGCCTTTTTCGTTTTGAGTGAGTTTATAAAATTTAGAGAAACACTTGAAATAATCACTTTTGTGAACTAAGAAATAGGTCCAAGTGTACCTAGTATAGTCATCCACAATTACAAAAGCATATTTGCTTCCTCCTAAACTTGTTGTGTCAATTGGTCCAAATAAGCCCAAATGGATCAATTGTAATGGTCTAGTGGTGCTAATTTGATTTTTTTTTTATTTGAAACTAGTTTTTATTTGTTTACCTAGTTGACATGCATCGCATACTTTGTCCTTATTAAACTTCATATATGGAATCCCTCGTACTAATTCTCTAGATGAGATCTTAGATATCAGTTTCATGCTTGCATGGCCTAATCTCCTATGCCAAAGCCAAGCATCATCATTTAGAGCAGAGAAGCACATCTCATTACTTAGTTCATCAAGGTTAATGGTGTAGATATTATTTTGTTTTAATGCAATCATAGTCATGTTATTGTTTGGTTTTTCAATAATACACATATTTGATTCGAATCTAACGATATAATCTTTATTGCATAATTGACTAATACTCAAGATATTATGTTTCAATCCATCAACTAGTAAAACATCATCAATAGAAAAACTTAATTTGTTACCTATAGTTCCCTTGCCAATGATTTTGCCTTTGTTGCTGTCTCCGAAGGTGACGTACCCTTCTTCTTTGCTAGTGAGCATAGAGAAATGAGATGGATCTCCAGTCATATGTCTTGAGCATCCACTATCGAGATACCATCTCTTGCTCCTAGCTTGTGGGTTTGTCTACAAAAGAGGATGATTTTTAGGTACCCATTTGATTTTGGATGCCTAAAAAATTGATCAACTAATTTTGTAATTCATTATTGAATTATTTATAGTTCCTTTAGAAACCCATATTAATTTATGTTGACTAATTTTTCTAAATGGACATTTGTAGGCAATATGTCTGGATTTGCAACAAAAGTTGCATTTCATATAAGATGAAACATGTAATGTAGGTCTTTTTATGAAAGTGGTAGGATTTTGATGTGATCCTTTTACAAATCCAATTCCACTTTTATTTTCGACGTGACCCTTATTTGCAAGGATCATGTCTAATCCTTTGCTACCAACCTTAAACTTGTTTAAGGTTTCTTTAAGAAGTAAATTTTTATTTTTTATTGCTTCTAAATGCTCACACTTAGAGCATGGAGGAGTTTGAAGACTATCAAACTTATTTTGTAGTAAAGTATGCTCTTTCTTTAAGATATTTAACTTCTTACTAATAGTTCTACATTCATCAAATAATTCATGAAAAGCGATAGAGAGTTCTTCAAAAGATAAATCTTCTACTCCAATGGGATAGACTACACTTATTGAAAAACTCGGATCAGAGTTTTCTTGCTTTCTATATATTTGAATTTATGGAATATTATCGAAAATGATATTAAAAAGTCTTCTACTCCAATGAAAGAATGTAATGATTTGGAGAAGAAAACTTTTTATTTAAATGCTGGAGCTATGAATGCTCTATTTTGCGCCTTAGACAAAAATGAATTCAATCAAATTTCTATGTGTGAAATGGCTTTCAATATTTGACACACTCTTGAAATCACACACGAAGGCACTAGTAGAGTAAAAGATTCTAAGATAAATCTTTTGATGCTTGATTTTGAACTCTTTCGAATGAAACTAAGTGAGACTATTAGAGACATGTACACCCATTTTACGGATGTCGTCAATAGTCTAAAAACTCTTAGTAAAAGTTTTCTGAACCTTGAACTTGTTAGGATCGAGAGTACACTAAGGGGGGGGGGGGTGAATTAGTGCAATGGAAAACTTATGTGATTTCAGAAAATATTTTGTACGTTCGAAGGAAATCGATTCGAAAAGATAATAACTTTAAAACGTAGGAGAGCATAAGTGTAGTGAAAGCAAGATAAGGAGAAGAAGCACTTTGCTATGAAATGATTTGCAGTTAAAGAAGATTGCTCAAAATGAAATACAAACCAGATTTAGAGTGGTTCGGTCAACATGACCTACATCTACTTTCGGATTCCTCCTCCGACGAGGTCTCCGGCGTCCACTAAAGGCCTTCTTCAATAGGTGAAGACCAACCACCTCTTTTACAACGCTTTCTCCTTTTCACGGGTTTAGGAGAAAACCCTTACAAGTCTTATTTCCTCTCTTGAATGATCTCAACACTTAGAAAGGGAGGAGGAGAACTCTAGCACTTTTACAACTCTTTAACATTTTAAAGCCTCAGGAATATATTAAGTTTTTGTTACCCTTTCATGTAGAAAAGGGTGGGGTATTTATAGACCCCAATGGCTTTCAAAAATGGAGCCAAGAAGTGTCTCATCCCGGATTTCCGAGGTACTAGCGGTACCACCGCCATTACTAGGCAGTACTACTGCCTGACACCTGACACTACGTGGTACTACCGCTCAGTTTGGGCAGTACCATCGCCTAACAGAGCTCGAAGATCGAGCTCTAGCGGTACCATCGCTTGACAGGGGTGATACCACCACTGGCAGCAATAACTGTCAGCGGTACTACTACCTGACAAGGGTGGTACCACAGCCCAGAATTCCTAGGAGACCGAGTCTCCCAAGCGGTACCACCACCGGCCAAGAATTCAGGGGCCGAATTGGCTGCTCCATTCGACTCAATTTAGGCCTGTTAAGGGCCCAATTGGCTCCTAATTAAGTTAGTAGGTTTACCTCCCAATCGTAACTTAATTTACACTCAAACTATGACAACTAAGACATGTTTAATACACTTCTTGTTCCGGTGCGTCAATCGCTCTTCCGGCGAACATCCGACGAACTCTCGGTAATGCTTCGGCGGACTCCCGGCAAGCTCTTGGACTTTGCGATGATCTTCTTAGCGAGTTCCAACGAGATTCTATGGCAAGCTCCTGGACTTCTCGGTTGGTTCCCGCAGAACTTCCGATGAATGTCCGGACTTTCACGAACTCTCAAACTCCCAACGTGATCTCGATCTTAACTCCGGCACAACACCTACTTTATATCTTACTACCATCGTAGTTAATCCTGCACATTTTTCTCAACATATAGATTGGATCATACAAATTATAATTAACTTCATCATCAAAATCCGAGATTCAACAATCTCCCTCTTTTTTATGATGACAATCAATTAATGGCGGAGTTAACCTTAACTCCCCCTATCTATATGTCATACTTGAGAAAAGTCATTCTTGAATTCAAGACCTTTGAATTCAAGAGACATATTGATAAGTTAAGTTCATTTAAACTTATCAATACACACATCATGATTCCTATCATGATGTAACATTCTTGTCAAGGCATGACATCCATTTTCAAGTCTTGATATTTCAAATATGAAGGATGACAAACATAGCAATTCATTCTATGGCAAGATATCAATTTGTAAAATTACAAGTTAAGCTCTAGATATCTTATCATAATGAAGAAAAGTTAACATGCAAACATTTCAAGGATGACAAACATTTCTCCTCGTTTGTCATTAACAAAAAGGCGAACGATTCAACAATAAATGCAAGTGTGGTAAAAATTCATGTCATATTTCAAATTGTAAAGAAATTTATACAAATCATATTTCAAGCATTCATGACATGATATCATTCAATAGTTCTCACATTAAAAGTTATAAATATTTAACGAGATGGCTTCCATCATCTTCTCCCTTTTTATTTTTCATTAAAACTTTATGTGAAGGAGGAAAGTAAGGAGGAAAAACCATTGAGAACCAATTTTGAATGAAGTTAAAAATGATAAAAGAGTTTCATTAAATCATGCTTCATTTTTCACAAAGATCAAGATATTCATGTGAAATTAAATTCTTACAAGTGTTCATCTAAAAAAATTTCTTCCTTCATTAAGAAAGAATTTATGTGAAAGAATTATCATATTAAATCTATTTCTCAATTAAAAATTCATAAGAGATAAATCCATGAGAGGTGCATTTGTCTATGACTTCTATGTATCAAAAATCATAAAATAAACTTGATATGGCATAGACTCATGAAAGCTCCATTCAAGAAATACATTAAGTGAAAGATAGTTCGGAAAGAAAATGTACATCAAATTCATGCATTTATAAAGTATTTTGTCATAGCTTTTCATCACTACTTACATGAGGCAAAATCATTAGTGCTTTGTAGTACTCAAAGATTAAGAATCCGATATATGATTAAAACTTCTTAATATTCAATCATAATCATGAAAGTAAACATGATATTGAGGCACACAATCTTATCATCATATAAAATTCGTATTATAAAATTATCAGTACAGAATTTAAATGAGTGATCAAAGAATCAAGAAAGTTCGAAAATGAAATTTTAACAAATTCATGCATTCGAACATATTAACATTCCTAACTCTCTTCTAATAAAATCAAATTGTTCTTCACTTAAAGGCTTTATAAAAATATCGGCTAATTGATGTTTTATATCAATAAACTCTAGGATTACATCATGATTAATGACATGATCTCATATAAAGTGATGCCTAATATCAATATGTTTTGTTTTAGAGTGTTGAATAGGATTCTTTGTTAAACATATTGCACTTGTGTTATCATATTTTATGGGGATATTTTTAAGATGAATCTTATAATCCTCTAAAGTGTTTTTCATCCACACAACTTGTGCACAGCATGCACTAGCTGCAATATACTCAGCTTCGGTTGCAGATAGTGTAACCAAGTTTTATTTTTTGGATGACTAAGAAACAAGTGCATGTCCTAAAAACTGACATGTTCCGGATATGCTTTTTATATCTAATCTACATCCAACAAAATCCACATTAGCATATGTAATTAGTTCAAAGTTCTCAGATTTTAGATACCATAATCCTAGATTAGTTGTACCTTTAAGATATCTAAGTATTCTTTTAACTGCTTTGAGATGAGATATCTTAGGATTAGATTGAAACCTAGAACAAAGTCTTATACTAAATATGATATCTGGTCTAGTTGCAGTGAGGTAAAGTAAACTTCCTATCATACCCGTATAAGCTTTTTTATCAAAGCTTTCTCCACTTTCATCAATTTCTAACTTAGTAGAGGTGCTCATAGGAGTGTTGATAGCTTTTGAGCTATCCATATTGAACCTTTTTAGCAAATCTAAAGTGTATTTTGTTTGACTAAGAAAGATGTCATTACTTAGTTGTTTGATTTGTAAGCCTAAAAAGAAGGTTAATTCTCCTATCAAACTCATTTCAAATTTAAGACATACTTTTAGCAAATGATTCACAAAGAGATTCATTCGTGGAACCGAAAATAATATCATCAATATAAATTTGAATAATAAAAAAATTATTTTTAAATTTTTTGATAAATAATGTAGTATCCACCTTACCTTTAGAGAAATTATTTTCAATAAGAAATGAACTAAGTCTCTCATACCAAGCCCTTGGGGCTTGTTTTAAACCATAGAGAGCTTTAGTCAATTTAAACACATGATTAGTGAGACAATCATTCTCAAATCTGGGAGGTTGTTCAACATAAACTTCTCTGGAAATAAAGCCATTAAGAAAAGCACTTTTAACATCCATTTGAAATAACTTAAAATTATTATTACTAGCATAGGCAAGGAGCATCCTTATGGCTTCTAATCGAGCCATAGGAGCGAAGGTTTATTTGTAATCGATACCTTCTTCTTGGTCGAAACCTTTGGCTAATAATCTAGCCTTGTTTCTAACCACGATACCAGTTTCATCTTACTTGTTTCTAAAGACCCACTAAGTACCAATAACTAAATGGTCATTTGGCCTAGGAACAAGCTTCCACACCTCATTTCTCTTAAATTGATTTAACTCATCTTATATTATGATGATCCATGAATCATCTTTCATGGCCTCGTCAATGCATTTAGGTTCAATTTGGGAGAGAAAAGCGGCGTTGGCATAAAAATTTTTAAGAAAAGAGCGTGTTTGAACCCCTTTAGATGTGTCTCCTATGATTAGCTCCTTAGGATGAGCATCTACATACTTCCAATCCTTAGGTAAGGATGTTTCGGAAGTAGATGCATCTGAGTTGCTAGATGGAGAAAGGGTTTCATTTAAATTCAAAGCATCAAAATTAACATCATCATCAAAATCATTTTTCTTAATTTCAGAAACCTCATTGAAAACAACATGAATGGATTCTTCTATAATCAAAGTTCTTTTATTAAATATACGAAATGCTTTAGAAATAGAAGAATAGCCAAGAAAATTTTCTTCATCGGATTTAGCATCAAATTTTCCTAAGGCATCTTTTTCATTCAAGATAAAACACTTACACCCAAAAACTTTAAAATATGAAACATTGGGTTTTTTATTGTTCCACAACTCATAAGGAGCTTTGGTGAGTAAGGGTCTTACTAGAACTATATTCATGACATAGCATGGCATGTTTACGGCTTTGGCCCAAAAATATTCGGGTAGGCTATGTTCATTCAACATGGTTCTTGTCATTTCTTGTAAATTTATATTCTTTCTTTCTACTACTTCATTTTCTTAAGGATTTCTTGGAGTAGAGAAGTTATTGTTGTATCCATTAGATTTATAAAATTTTTGGAAATCACGGTTTTGAAATTCACCACCACCGTGATCACTTTGAATTGATGAAATCATAAAACCTTTTTCATTTTGAATAAGTTTACAAAACTTGGAGAAATATCTAAAGCATTCACTTTTATCTTCGATGAACTTGATATGAGGAATTCCTCTTACGAGTTCTTTAGATGAAAGTTGATAGATTAGTTTCATGCTAGCATGACCTAATCTCCTATGCCAAAGCCAAGCATCGTCATTTAAAATCGAAAAACATATTTCATTGCAAAGATCATTGATGTCAATAGTGTATACGTTATTTTTTTTTAGTGCAATTATAGATGTGTTTTTGTATGGTTTTTCAATAATGCAAGCATTAGATTCAAATCTAACAATATATCCTTTATCATATAATTGACTAATACTCAAAAGATTATGCTTTAAGCCATCAACTAACAACACATCTTCAATAAAAAAGTTGGATGTGTTACCTATAGTTCCTTTGCCAATGATTTTACCCTTGTTGTTATTTCCGAATGTGATATATCCTTCGTCTAGGCTAGTGAGCTTAGAGAATTGAGATGGATCTCCGGTCATATGCCTTGAGCATCCACTATCAAGGTATCATCTCTTGCTCCTAGCTTGTGATGGTATACGTTTCTACAAAAGAGGATGATTTTTAGGTACCCATTTGACCTTGGGTGACTCAAAATCCGATCGATTTAACTTATCATTTTACATTGAGTTCTTTACGGTTCCTTTAGGATCCCAAATCAATTTGTGTGGACTACACATTTTAAATGAAAAATAATAAGCTATATGTCCAAGTTTGCAACAAAAGTTGCATTTGTTTTGGGGTGAAATATGCAAGATAGGGCCTTTAACAAAGGTGGTTCGATTTCGGTGAGAGTTGCTCATAAATCCTATTCTACTTCTTTTATGAACGTGACCCTTATTGGCAAGGATCATGTTCAAGGACTTGTTACCAACCTCAAATTTTTCTAAGGTATTCTTGAGTAGCAAGTTTTCCTTTCTAAGTGTTTCTACTTCATGGCATTTCGTATATGGAGCTAAACTATCATTATGCTTAATTTTTAATTTATCGAAATCACTAATAAGAGAATCATGCTTCTTTTTTAATAATTTATATTTTTTACTAATTGTTTTGCATTCATCACATAAATCATGAAAAGTATTTAATAGTTCATCAAATGATAAATTTGCATCTAATGAACTTATTACCTCATCTCCAATGGCCATTAGCACATAGTGAGCAACTTGCTCGGTGTTAGTTGGCTCCTCTTCTTCGGATACGCTTGAGTCGTCCCATGTTGCTTTGAGCGCCTTCTTCTTTGGTGTCATCTTCTTAGCTTGAGGACATTCACTCTTGTAGTGTCCCGGTTTCTTGCATTTGTAGTAAATTACTTAATCTTTCTTGGGTTCAAATTTATTTTTAGTATCATTTTTAAATTTATTTCTTTTAATAAATTTTTTGAATTTCCTTGTTAAAAGTGTTAAGTCGTCATCAAAGTCCTCATCACTTGAGTTTTCTCTCAAGTGGTCTTCTTGTGTTCTCAGTGTCATATCCTTCTTGTTCTTTGGAAGGTTGTCTTCAAGCTCTTCATAAGCTTTACATATCATTTCATAGGTCATTAGTGACCCAATTAGTTCTTCAAGAGGAAAACTATTTAGATCTTTAGCCTCTTGAATAGTCGTTACTTTAGGGTCCCAACTCTTTGGAAGGGATCTTAACATTTTATTAACAAGCTCAAAATCTGAGAAACCTTTACCAAGTCCTTTTAGACCATTGATGATATCCGTAAATCAGGTGTACATGTCTCCAATGGTCTCACTCGGCTTTATTCGAAATAACTCATAAGAATGAACTAAAAGATTAATTTTTGACTCCTTCACTCTATTAGTGCCTTCATGAGTCACTTCGAGTGTGTGCTAAATATCAAAAGTCATTTCACAAATCGACACTTGATTAAACTCGTTTTTATCTAATGTACAAAATAAGACATTCATAGCCTTTGCATTTAAAGCGAAAATCTTCTTCTCCAACTCATTCCAATCGTTCATTGGAAGAGAAGACTTTTGAAATCCATTTTCTATAATATTCCAAAGCTCAAAATCCATTGAAATCAGGAAGATCCTCATTATTGTCTTCCAATATGTGTAATCTGTCCCATTGAACATGGGCGGACATGTAATTGAATGACCCTTTTGGTTGCTGGCAAATGTCATCTCTCTTGGGTTTTAAACCAAACGAGAGTGAACCTTGCTCTGATACTAATTGGTAGGATCAAAAGCACACTAAGAGGGGGGGGATGGGGGTGAATTAGTGCAGCGGAAATCTTATGCGATTTCAGAAAATATTTCGTACATTCGAAGAAAATCGATTCGGAAAGATAATGACTTGAAAACGTATGAGAGTATAAGTGTAGTGAAAGCAAGATGAGGAGAAGAAGTACTTTGCTATGAAATAATTTGCAGTTAAAGAATATTGCTCAAAACGAAATGCAAACCAGATTTAGAGTGGTTCGGTCAATGTGACCTACATCCACTTTCGGATTCCTCCTCCAACGAGGTCTCCGGTGTCCACTAAAGGCATTCCTTCAATAGGTGAGGACCAACCACCTCTTTTACAATTTTTTCTCCTTTTTATGGGTTTAGGAGAGAACCCTTACAAGTCTCACTTCCTCTCTTGAATGATCTCAATACTTAGAAAGGGAGGAGGAGAACTCTAGCACTTTTACAACTCTTTAACACTTCTTCTCCTTATCTTGCATTCACTACACTCATACTTCCACTAAAGAAGTGTAGTAAACATGTCTTAGTTGTCATAGTTAGAGTGTAAATTAAGTTAGGATTGGGAGGTAATCCCACTAACTTAATTAGGGGCCAGAGGGATTACCTCCCACTAACTTAATTAGGGGCTAGAGGGATTACCTCCCAATCCTAACTTAATTTACACTCTAACTATGACAACTAAGACATGTTTACTACACTTCTTGTTCCGGTGCGTCAATCGCTCTTTCGGCGAGCTTCCGACGTACTTCTAGCGAACATCCGACGAACTCTCGAACTCCCAACGTGATCTCGATCTTGACTTCGGCACAACATCTGCTTTATGTCTTACTGTCATCGTAGTTAATCCTGCATTCTTTTCTCAACATATAGATTAGATCATACAAATTACAATTGACTACATCAAAATCCGAGATTCAACGGAACTTGTGAATAAAATTTTATGATCTCTTTCTAAAAATTGGGACTCTAAAGTAACGGTCATTCAATAGGCCAAGGATTTGAATACTTTTTCGATTGAAGAACTTATCGGGTCTTTGATGACCTATGAAATGACCAATGTAGCACATGATGAACTTGAGAACAACCTTCCAAAGAATATGAAGGATTTTGCACTTAGAACAAAAGAAGACCACTCGAGCGAAAGCTCAAGTAACGGTGAACTTGAACTTCTCACAATAAAGATTAAAAAGTTTTTAAAACAAGAATAAAAAATTAAAAGTAAACTTAAAAAGAATACAACTACTTGCTATAAACGCAAGAAGAAGAAAGCACTTTGGGACGAAACGAGTATATCCGAAGAAGAGGAACATACCAACAAAGGCGAGGTGCAAACTATGCCTTAACGGTTTTCAATGACTAGGTAACCAAAACCCCTTTACCTTATTTCGAAATTACTTGATTCTTTTTCATGAGTTATTTTTTTTAAAACTAGTTAGTATAAAAAATAAAAATTAAAAATTATAATATGGTTATATCATGCTTCTATTTATTTTGAAAAAAAAAATGATTATGAAAATTGTATGTTTTTGATAAAGGAATAAAATGATGTTTAATCCTATGTATGTTTTTAAGAAGAAATCATATGTATCTTGATGATTTTGGATTTTGATTGAAATTACTTTATGTCTAATGAAACTATGCTTGATGTCTTAATGAAAATATTAAAAGGTTTGATATCATGCTTAACGAGTTTATAGTTGTATGTTGTATTTTGAAAACTTGAAACCATATTTTGGTATTATGCCCAAAGTAATGATGCATAATGATCATGTTTAATAAGTTTTTCTTTCGAAATTATGCATGATGATTTTTGTGATTTATGGATTATCAATTTTTGACATAAGGAAAGTTCTTTTTCGGTTTTAAAATATTTTTATTTGGCATAAATAAAAAAGGCATGCTTCTATGAAATAAATCATATGAATTGAAACAACTAAAAAGAGAAAAGTATTTTTCTTGAAAAAAATTTTTTCTCTATCTTGTCGATTTTTCACTAAGAGATTGATAAAGTTGTTTGTCATTTTGTATCTCTTGAAAGTAATTTTGATGATTTAATGATTTGAATTTGAGGCATTTGGCAAATCGTTTCTCCCTTAAAGATCTACGAACCTTGAGCTACTTTTTAGGAGTGAAAACAACATACACATCTTCACATCTTTAGAACTCTTTCTATCATAAAGAAAGTATATTCAAGATCTATTATAAAAAACGAACATGCATAATGCAAAAGTGATTACAACCCCTCTATCTACTAATGAGTCACTCAAACTATATGATGGAAGCCCTACTATAGACCCAACTCAATACCGCTAAGTACTTATCTCCTTATAGTACTTATCTCTTATCCGTCCAGATATCTCATTTGCGGTTAATAAATTATCACAATTCATGCATCGGCCATCTACTATGCATTGGTCTACAGTTAAACAAATCTTGCGATATATTCACGGGACTCTCAATCATGGCCTTTTTTTCTGCAAACACTCCCTTATTCATCTCCATACCTTTGTTGATGCTGATTGGGTAGGGAATTTTGATAATAGAATATCCATATCAGGGTATATTATCTTCCTCCAATCAGTTGGAGTTCAAATAAGCAAAAGACAATTGCACGATCTATAATTAAAACTGAATACCATGCCATTGTAACCACTATTGTCGAACTCAATTGGATCATGAATATACTTAAGGAACTTGACATCAACTCTACCTCTACTCCTACAATATATTGTGACAATGTCGGAGCCACTTACCTATGCACTAATCCAGTATTCCACTCACGCATAAAACACACCATCGACTTTCACTTCGTACGATAATAAGTTGTCAGACATCAATTACGTGTTTTTCACGTACATACGGTTAATCAACTAATATACTCGCTCACGAAGCTTCTCGCTTATAAATCATTTTCATTGCATCGGTTCAAGATCGACATCCTTAATAGGAGCACCATCTTATGTGGGTATAACAACAGCTCCTAACGTGTATAAATAAGGAGCACCGTATCTTTTATTTCTAACAGTTATATGGACTTTGCTGGAGTCGATGATGAGTCCCCCGCGCACGTACTCTGCAATATCTTTCCTCCCACGACTCTCACCACCTTCTTCTGTAAACATGACTGGTGGACTTCGTTCCTGCTAACATAAACAGTCATCAACTCACTTGTCTCAGTCATGCCGCCAACTCTTCCTTCCATGGCTCCTCGGCTGCTTCTAATTGCTTCGCTACTACCACTGCTACTGCTCTTTTCACTCCGTCTCGGCGAGACGCGTCGAGTCCTTGAATCTGAAACGACGAGTGAGGGACGAGGAGGGAGATCGCTGCTCAACTACACCACCATGGGTAAGTTGAGACGATGCTATTGCTTAGAAGATAAGGTGTGATAGATTCTAATGTAGTTACTTGGACTCTTGGTCGTATAGACTGCCGAGGGGCATGTGAAGAAGGTGCAGGGCGTCGTGGACGTTCAACCTGTGCAAGAGGGCGTGCGGGACGTGCTGCGAGAGGTGCAACTGCGTGCCGCCGGGCACTTACGGCAACTACGACACCTGCCCTTGCTATGCCCAAATGACCACCCGAGGAGGCCAACGCAAATGCCCTTAACACCTCATGCTCATCGCTAGTATGTCTGTATGATGATGTTGTCTACGTTAATCCACGTGAAATAATGTTGTCATATCGCCAAGAATATATGAAGCTTTAGTGGATAAAGATCTAAAGTTATCGATGTCATCAAACAAAGAGGGAGATGCAGAGGGATGCATCGAGTCAGAGGGACGTCGGCCCATGGCGGGTTTAAATAGAGGAACAAAGCAACGAGTCGACATGTACTTCAACCTTCGTACGGGCGGACCGGCGTTAATCTCGTCCGTCGTTTCCGAGATGATCGGTGAAGATGTGCCGTCGGTCACCACTTAGATGTAAGAGAATGTGGTCATAAATCATATATAGCATCATATAGCACCAAGGTGACGGTTGCCGATGAAATATTCGTGGTGTGCATCGGTATGAAGCATCTATCTTTAATTGTATGCATCACCGGCCATAGAGCCTTCTGATTCGTTCCATGACTCTGTGGTGAAGGTACCAATGCATCAAATCATTATAGTAATCAGTGGTAGATGTTTCTCTTGTTAGTCAGGCATTGATTTGGGGCAGTGTTGGTGTAGAATTTGCCTTCTTCTTTTGCCAAACTCTCGTGCCTGAGGTGGAAAAGAGAAACGTAAGACAAAGCTAGTCGATACGACGGTAATCGCTGTCCGTTACTTCCGCTTTTTGTTTGGAGTCAAACGCAGGACGAGCGCACGTGTCACGGATTTTAAGCAAAAGAACGCGGCGACATCAGACGCGGATCCACCACCAACACGACCTGATGCGTGGGTGAAACGTAGGCCCTGGTCATTCCACGTCATCGCCATCCGCTTTTGAAATTTCCTGGAAATGGACTCTCTTAACCTACCCCTTTGAGCATTATATTCGCCATCTGGAGTCAGGCATGTGGTCCCACCTGTTGGGACGATAACTCGTGCGACGCCAAGGCTGGTGGCTCAAACCGTCATGTCGTCATAATAAGTTTCGGAAGGAAAACCGAAATCTTCGCTCCATCTATCCTTTGCCCCACTCCGGAGACCAAGAATTACCCACGAACCGCCACGTTGATTGGATGATAAAAGGGGGACCTACACGTGACCCGCTGGAACTCGTTCCTTGCGGGGCCACGACCGTCGAAATTGCGTGCGCGGTAAAGCGTGACGTTCCGCGCCTTCCAACCTGCGTGCTGCCAAAATCGCACGCGCGCGCGCAGGATGAAGAGAGCGTCTGTCCTCAAGCCACTACCTGAGAACGTGTCGTACGTTCTAAATGGCCTGCCTTCTTGCCTCGCAGCAGTCCCCTACTCAAGTCGTGTCTTAATTAGCTTCGGCAGCCACAGAAAAAGGAGCCCCGTAACCTATCACGGAACTCCGCTCGGCTCTTTAGAAAAGCGACCAATCCGACGACGCTTCCGCGAGAGGCGCGCCTCAAGTGGTCGGCTTAGGAAGGTAAGGTTTTTCTCCAGTTATACGTCACCCTCCATTTCTCTACTTTCTTTCCCCCCTTCTACTTCCTCCTCCCACCGTGTACTTTGCATCATCCTCCCTCCCAATAATTAATTTGTTCGGTCGAGTTCATATCCTCAAACACCTTTATCTCCCTTTGTCCCCCCTTTCTTTTTCTCACCGCGACTTCCCCCCTTCCTCTTCCTCTTCCTCTCATCTGTACTCTACGCTTAGCCCAGAGGCCATGTTTCTCGTACAGATGATATCCACCCATGGCTTCTCTTTCCTTCCCTCCTCTCCACCTAAAACCCAACCTGCCTCTCTGGCGCACCCCTTCGAGGCCGCCTTCGTTGCCCGCCTCGCGTCGCTCCCCCTCCCCGAATCGTCCGGGTCCGTCGCCCTTTCCTGGCTCGCCCAAGCCGTCCGTCTCCTCGCGGTCACCTTCTCCGATGCCGCCGTCCTCCTCACTGGCGCCCTCTCATCATCCGACCGCGACGCCCTCGCCGCCTACCTCGACTCAGGCGTCGCCCTCCTCGACGCGTGCAACGCCGCCTCCGCCGAGATCGATCGCCTCCTACGTCGTCGCCTCCACCTCCGCTTCGCACTCCACCTCCTTGCCTCCTCCAACGGCGGCCGGAACCCCGAGAAGCTGCGGCGGGCGCGGGACTCCGTGGCCGAGTGGTGGGGCTCCCCCCGCCGCGATATCAAGCCCTTCACCGGCGACCTCGTCCGGCCCCTCGCCCCGGTCGTTCCCCCCCGCGGCAAGCTCTCCTACGTCCGCAGGGCGACTTACGCCGTCGAGGCCGCTTCCGGCCTGATCGCCGGCGCCGTGGACCGCGTCCCTGCCGACTTCACGTGGGCTGACGAATACCACAAGGTGGCCGCGGCGGTCGCGCACAAACTCCCCGGCGACGTATCCGTCGCCGAGATGGAGGCGGTGAAGGCTGCCGTCAAGAAGCTGGCGGAGATCATAGACGCGATCGAGCCAAACGGCGATGGGGAGAAGGCTGAGCGCCTACAGGAAACCGCCAGGGAGACGGATAACGCTACAAACGAGTTAACGGAAGGGTTAGACGCCTTATCGAACGCCGTCAATGAGTTGTTTCACTCGGCGTTGGATTTGAGGAACACGGCGTTGGGTGGCTTCCGCATGGGTCCGCTGATATGCAAATAGTTGTGCGACGAAGGGCAAAAATGGAAATCAACATGAACCGTGTAATATTCAGTTTTAACGGGGATTGTGTGTACGGGTGTCGATGGAAGAAGATAAATTGGTGCGTAAATTGCTATCTCAACTGGCAGAAAGGAAATTAAATCTGTGCATCAATTTTCCGATCAAATTTAGTGGCGGAAAGTGAATGGGTCAATTCAAGAAGGGAGCATTTACTTTTTATTCTGTTGTTGTCCCAAAAAGAATGAATTTGCAATACACGTATATGTGTGCATGCGAAGAAGGTTTCTTCCTATGTATATCCTACGAGCGCATCCGACCGCACAAGCGGGACACATCAGACGGCCGCACGGGCTTCAGCAAGAAATCCTCCGCTCCTTCCTCCAAACATCTGAACCAATGGACAAATGCATCAGCAACATCGAACACCTCGGCCTGTAGACGGCAGAAGACGAAACCTGATGAGCTACCTGTTGATTTTGTCGGGGTCGTTCTCCGAGGACATGATCACCACCGGGATTTCCCTAAGCGTTGGCGATTCCTGCAACGAAGTAGTCAAGCTTCAGTAAAACATGAGGTTGTCAGTCTGATGCCTATCTTGTGTTCGACGGAATGGGTTTGTTTCCCACCTTGACTCTTTTGAGGAGCTCGTACCCTGTCATCTCCGGCATCGAGTAATCCGTAATAATCATGTTGACATTTGGTTCCTGCATCAGAAAGGAGCATCATCCTAACATCAAAGAGATAGAAGAACATACACATGCACAGTTTCTTGAATCATCATCCCAACTCACCGTTCCCAAGAGCTCCAGTGCTTTCTTGGCGCTGTCCACGGCCGTCACTGTCACAAAACAACAAGCCGGTGCGCGTCTTCCATCAGCACAAGGAGGGAATCAGACATCGAGCTTTCCATGGGAAGAGAGCGCCTACCTCTGTACTTGGAGCTCCGGAGGAGCTTCGCGATCACGGCTCGGTCGACGGAGCTGTCGTCAACAGCCAAGACGTGGATCTGGCGCTCGCCATCCCGGCCGCCTTCCTTGTCTCCTCCTCTCGGCGACGACATTGCGGAACAAGAACCCAGAGGCCGCCACCGCTTATATACCCGGTGCCGAGAAGGGAGGAGAAGCGACGAAGAGCAGAGAATAAGGAGAAGGAGATCCTAACCGGATCCCCGCTCCCCTCAAGAAATCCCAAGGCGCGCTGCACCGCACCCAACTGACGAGAAACGATCTTTACCGGATTCTTGAACAGGGGCGAGGGGGGGAACGAGTCCGCGCGTTGACTGACTCACTCACCATAGTCACTCGCTCCCCGCCAGGGGAAAAGTTTTCGCAGTAATGTCGATCTCATGTGATATCGTGGCGCCACCGCCATATCTATTTCGATACCATATCATGCACGTCGAGGAAAGATTCGCCAGGGAAGAAAGCAGATCGATTTAATTGCTCACGGAAGCCGGTTGGGGCTCTCAATAGACCGGGTCCGTTTAGGCTTGATTCTGTCCGTTGAGAATTAATAGGATATAGAATACATGGATCTTAATAAAATCATGTGGTCATGCATTAAATTGCATTGAATCATGTTTGATTTCATCAGCTGGAATCGAGGATTTACGTGACCCAGTTCGGTGTTGGATGAACCGGTCGGCCGGAGGGTTTTGAGAGAAGCGACATGGTTCGATCGATCCAACCATACTATTTATACTCCATCCCAGCCAAGCAGTTTACGCGTGGTAAGATAAATCGGTAAAATTTGTTTTTCTTAGATTACATAGATGAATTTATAGATCAAATGATCTATAATATGAACTAATTAGAGTAGGATGATGGCCTTATTAAGAAGCCCAATTCAAGTGCTCAATTCATGGTGGCAATAACAATAAGATTCTCATCTAGCTTATACTTATACACACACAAATATATATATATATATATATATATATATATATATATATATATATATATATATATATATATATATATATATATATATATTTGTGCTCAATTCATGGTGGCATCATCCTGAAGGAGATCAGAATTTATGAGAAGATAACATGCTGATTGAGCAATACGCTGAAGGAGGATGATGCGCCGAATGATCGGACGAAGTGCCGGAAGAACCAATGGCATGCCGGACAACATAGGATTCGCATGTAATCGATTATGTTAGTTACTTTAAAGTCTAATTGAGTTGATTTAAAATATAATTAGGTCAACTCAATTAGGAGCCAACTAGGCCCAAGTTTGTGTTGTGTTGGGCCAAGTGGAAGGCCCAAACAATGATCTAACAATAGAATCATCGTGGCACAGTCTTCGAGACTATGTTAAGTGATGGTACCGCCCAAACACAATCTTCGAGAGACTTCCAAGCGATGGTACTACCAGTTTAGGCGACGGTACTGCTAGTTTGGTCGATGGTACTGCCAGTCTAGGCGATGGTACCACCCAGACATAATTTTCTAGGTAGTGGTACCACCTAGTGTAGGTAGTGGTACCACCCAGTGCAGGCGGTGGTACCGCCCGTACCTCGAAATATCCAGGATTTTAATTTTAGCTCTAAGTTTTGAAGCCATTTGAGGTTTATAAATACCCCAGCTATTCCTACATGGGATAGCAAGAAAATTGAGCAAAACTCTGTGATGCTAAAATTGTAAACCTTATTAGAAAGTTAAGTTCCCTTCTCCTAAAGCTTAGAGAGAGTTCTAAGGGAGGTGTGTGAGGGAAACCTTGTATAAGAGGGGTATAAAGGTTGTCTCTTAAACATGTGAAAATGAGGTGTAAATGGGTAGTTGATCTTCATCTGATTGAAATAAAATCGTTAGTGGATGTCGGTGGCCACAACGAAAGAAGAATCGGTGGAGTGGATGTAGGTCACGACGACCGAACCACTATAAAATAGTTTGCATTTCTATTTTGCAGTTTATCTTCCTTGCAAACTATCTTACTTGCTTTACCTTCTCATTACACTCTTCCGTATGCTTTCAAGTTAAACTCACATTTCCGAAATCAGTTTTTATCATACAAAGTTTTTTAAAACTGACGTGTTTTATCCGCTACACTAATTCACCCCTCCCTCTTAATGTCGACTCGTTCCTAACAGTTGGTATCAGAGTCACGTCTTTCTCATTTAGTTTAACACCCAAGAGAAATGACTCTTTTCGGCTTTCAAAAGGGCTTTTCTATTGTTCGTCCTCCCATGTTCAATGGGACGGACTACACTTATTGGAAAACTTGCATGAGAGTTTTTTTGCTTTCTATGGATTTGAATTTATGGAATATTATCGAAAACGATTTTAAAACGTCTTCTACTCCAATAGAAAAATGGAATGATTTGGAAAAGAAAACCTTTTCTTTAAATGCTAGAGCTATGAACGCTCTATTTTACGCTTTGGATAAAGCTGAATTCAATCGGGTTTCTATTTGCGAAATGGCTTTTGACATTTGGCACACACTCGAAATCATACACGAAGGCACTAATAGAGTTAAAGACTCTAAAATAAATATTTTGATGCATGATTTTGAGTTGTTTCGAATGAAACCAAATGAGACTATTGAAGATATGTACACCCGTTTTATGAATTTCGTCAATAGTCTAAAAGCACTTGGCAAATGTTTTTCAAATTTTGAACTTGTTAATAAAATATTGAGATCCTTTCCAAAGAGTTGGGACCCTAAAGTAACGACCATTCAAAATGCTAAGGATTTAAATAATTTTCCTCTCAAAGAACTTATCGAGTCGTTAATGACCTATGAGATGACTTGCAATGCTCATGAAGAGCTTGACAATAATCTTCTAAAGAACATGAAGGATTTGGCACTTCGAACAATGGAAGACTACTCAAGCGAAAGCTCAAGTGATGATGAACTTGAAATTTTCACAATAAAACTTAAAAAGTTCTTAAAACATGAATTAAAAAGTAAAAATGAACTTAAAAAGAAGAAGCTATCAAAGAATAAGAAATCACTCAATATGACTTGAGACGAAACGAGTGCATCCGAAGGCAAGGTGACAAATTATACCTTAACGACTTTCAACGACGAGGTAACCAAAACTCCTTTGCTTTATTTCAAAATTACATAATGCATTTCATGAGTTGTTTTTTAATTAGTTTAGAAAAATTATATATAATTTTTTTAAAAATTGCATGATGTAATAAAAATAATTTTTTTTGGGATCATGCTAGTAATTTAAAAAATGATAACGACAATTACATGTTTTATGAAAATATAAAAAAAATTAAATATAAATATAATGCTTATACACCAAATAAGATTAATCTTATGAATGTACTTAAGCAATAATGTGTATTTTGATGATTTCCGCATAGATTTTTGACTTTGATTGAAAATGCACAATGAAATCATGTTTTAATGACATAATGATGTAAGATGTAATAAAAATATTAAAGATTTAATACCATGCTTGATGAATTTATACTATGTAGGAGATTTTAAAATTATACATGATGATTTTTGTGATTTATGATTTATTGATCTTTGTCGAAAGTTGCTTTTTCAGTTTTAAACAAGATAAATGATTTTTATATGAAAAACTTGAGTATATTTATATGAAATCAATCACATAAAATGAAACACATAAAAAGTAAAATGTATTATCATTGGAATCAAAATGATAAATCAGATCACTTATTTAAAAGAAGCCTTATGTTTAATGTGATTGGTCATGATGATTTTGATGATAAAATTTTTGTTTCGGTTTTAATCAAGGATGAATGGATTTGGCATAAAAGAAAAGGGCATCAAATCATTTAAATTGAAATAACTAAAAAGAGAAAAGTATTTTTCTTGAAAATTTTTTTTCTCTATTTTATCGATTTTTCATTAAGAGATTAATAAAATTATTTATGTCATTATAAATCTCTTGAAAATGATTTTGATAATTTGATTATAAATGAGAATTTTTTTTTTTCCAATCGAATGATGAACTTCTCTTGATTTTGTAACTTGAGATTTTCTATTATTCTTGTATGATTCTTGCATTTTGAGAAATATTTTTTGTTCTAAATGAATCATATCTTTTGATATTCAAATAATCTCATCTTTCATAATATGATTTTTCTTTATATAATTCCTCATATTCATGAAGTATATCTTATCACCAATTTTTTCTTGATATTCTTCTTCTGATGAAATGAATGTGATGAAATAAAATTATATATGAAATACTCATGAGAAGTTATGATCATACATGATATGATGTAATGTAATTTGACATTTTGATACCATCAAGATATTTAAGATTTGGAATGATGTATGCAATATTATGATTTGTTGCTAAAATGATATATCATGAATGCTTGAGTATCATATATGATATGCCCAAAGTGATGATTGATTTATTTTTAATATCATGGATAAAGTAAGGATGATTTGTAAGATTTTGAAATTATGTATATTTTAATTTGAAACTATAATGATGCATAAATATATTGAAATAAGATTGATACTTTACCTTTATCATAATTTAAAAGTTATTGTAAAGAAAAAAAAATTACAAAATTGTATTCTTCCATTTTTTATTTTTTTTTACAATGACAAAGGGAGAGATAAAATTATGCTAACTTTCATATATGTAAAATTTTTAGCTTGCATATTCTAAACTATATAAATTTGCTAGCTTGCATATTCTAATATGATGTAACACTTGCTAAATTTGCTAGCTTACAAATTGCAAAGAAAAAAACTTGCAAGGAAGCTAAATTGCTAGCTTGCACTTCTCAAAAGAGAAGAAAGAAAATTACTAGCTTGCATGATGATAAAAAAACTTGAAATTATAATGCAATGATTTGAAATTATGGCTAAACACTTACTAGTTGTAATTCTCCATTTTGTTGATTACAAAGGGGGAGAAGTTATGATGACAATCATGTATGGAATGATGTATTAAAAATTTGATTATGCATGATTTTATGATCACATATTATAAATATTCATGATTAAATTTGCTTTGACTTGAATTCAAGTTGAATTCAAAGTTCATCTCACATATGGCATATTGATAGGGGGAGTTTGTTTAAACTCAGGAATTTGTTTAAACTCCGTCATCAATTGGTTATTATCATAAAAAAGGGAGAGATTATAGAATCTTGAATTTTGATGATGAAACCAATTGATAGTGTTCATCTGATGTGTGTTTAAGTGATGTAGAACTAGCTTCGATCAGAAGAGGCAAATCGATTAAAACAGGAGGAATCAAACGTTGGGCTGGAGCAAATATGTCAGAAGATTGGACGTCGAGCCAGAGGATCGGTCAACATGTCAGCAGAAGGTTTCGGTCCGTGAATTCGGGCACCAGGCCAAGAAGATCGGACATTACGCTTAGGAGATCAGAAGTTGCGAGAAGACAACATGTTGATTAGGCAATACGTCGAAGGAGAGGACAATGCGCCAAAAGATCAGACGAAGCCCCAGAAGAACCAATGACATGCTGGACAAAATAGGATTCGCTTGTAATCGATTATGCCTAGATCGAGTTAGTTTAGAGTCTAATTAAGTTAATTTAAAATGTAATTAGGTCAACTTAATTAGGGGCCAACTGGGCCAAAGTTTGTATTGTGTTGGGCCAAGTGGAAGGCCCAAACAGTGACCCTATAGGTGGAACCATCATGGCACAGTATTCAAGACTATGTCAGGTGGTGGTATCGCCCAGACACAGTCTTCTAGGTGGTGGTACTGCTCGTACCCCGAAATCTCGGGGATTTGAATTTTGGGTCCAAGTTTTGAATTTTGGCTCATATATATTTATATTTATATTTATATATATATATACATATATTTATATATATTATATATATGTATACATATATATGTATATGTATATGTATATGTATATATATATGTATACATATATACATATATATGTCTATGTATATATTATTGAATCTCGGATTTTGATGATGAAATCAATTATCATTTGTTTATCTAATCTATATGTTGAGATAAATGTACAGGATTAACTATGATGGCAATAAGACATGCAGCAGGTGTTGAGCCGGAGTCAAGACCAAGATCACGTTGGGGGTTCGAGAGTTCGTCGGAAGTTCGAACGTTCGTTGGAGGTTCTGTAGGAACAATCCGAGAAGTCCAGGAGCTGGCCAAAGAAGCTCGTCGGAACTCGCCAAGAAGATCGTCGCAAAATCCAGGAGTTTGTCGGGAGTCCACCGGAGCATCGTCGAGGGTTCATCGGATGTTCGCCGGAAGTTCGCGCGGAAGCTCGCCGGAAGAAGCGATTGACAAACTGGAACACAATTTGTAGTATTGATATCTTAATTATCATAGTTAGTATGTAGATTAAGTTAGGATTGGGAGGTGATCCCATTGACGTATGTTGATGCCTTAAGAAACAATTTTTGACAATCCCAACTTAATGGTACTTCCAAAAAGCTGTGAACATCTATTACCATTAAGCACCAAAATACTTCATCACATCTTAATAAGTATCATTCTCCCTAAACAATACCATCATGATGAAGTAAGTCAAATGGAACTAGAAACCATGTATTGGATCATGAAGAGATACAACAATTACTTTGGTTACCTTATCCAACAAAATATGATAGAGATATCTAAAAAGGACATGATGCTTCCATATGGTGGCATAATCACTAGAATTTTTCATGCTTATGATATTGCAATACCACCTGATGAAGAGGTTATAAAGCTAGATAGATGTAGCATCATAAATAAAAATCTACTTTGACGGATGAGATGAATATTTAGAAATGGTATGTGGGTTAGAATGCCTAGAAGAACCGATCCCCCTCAACCTGAACCTGAACCAAAAATACCAATCTTTAGGGGCAATCTATCTCCTCCAACTAGTCCCTTTGAGGAATCACATCCAGTAGAGTAAGCACCTCCATCATCTATCGAAGACATAGGGATTCGGATGGATCGCTTTGAACAAAGATAAGATCGATTTGAACAACGACAAGATCAAATCCTAGCTGAGCTGCAGCAGATTCACTGGCAGTTTGACACATTATTTAGATATTTTAACTTTCCACCACCTGAATGAGCATATGGGTGTATTTAGAAAATGTGGACATAATTCCTTCTTGTCATGTTATAATACTATGTTGTAAACCTTTTATGCTACTCACTTTGATGATCGCAATACCACTTACTTTGATGGTTGCAAGTCCTTGATATGTTTAACTATTGGTATCTACGACTTGATGTATTACTTGGTGAGCATTTACGGAGTTAGGAATATTAATTTGTCCAAATGCATGAATTTCATAAATTTTATTTTCAGACTTTTTTTATTCTTTGATCACTTAAATTCCATGCTGAAAATTTTATACGAATTTGACATGATTGAATGCTTCAATAACATGTTTATTTAAAAGTTGAAAATTTTGTGCCTTGGTGCTATAAGTTTCCATGATGAGCATGTTATATTCTCATTGTGATTTGAGAAGGTTCATTCATATATCGGATTTTTAATCTTTGAGTACTACAAAACACTAATAATTTTGCTTCATAATTATGATTGAAAAACTATGGCAAAACATTGTCTCCATGCATGAATTTGTTAAATTTCAGTTTTGGACTTTCTTGACTCTTTGATCAATCACTTAAAAACTCAATGCTGAAAACATTATGATACGAATTTTATATGATTATATGATTCTAAAGTTTCCATGATGATGAGCATGTTTTACGATTTAAAAAATCTTCTCTTCCGATGAGCGAATGGGATGAATCAGAGAAGATGGTTTTTGCTTTAAACGTAAAGGCTATGAATGTCTTGTTTTGTGCACTTGACAAAAATGAATTTAATTGCGTTTCAATTTGTTATTCAGCTTTTGATATTTGGAGAACTCTTGAGGTCACTCATGAAGGTACTAACTGAGTGAAAGAGTCCAAAATCAACATTCTTGTGCATTCTTACGAACATTTCCAAATGAAACCAAGTGAGTCTATCGGAGACATGTACACCCGTTTCACGAATGTCATCAATAGACTCAAAGCTCTTGGTAAAGGTTTTTCTAACTTTGAACTAGTAACTAAAATTTTAAAATCTCTTCCAAAGAGTTGGGATCCAAAAATTATGGTCATTCAAGGGGCCAAGGACCTTAAAACATTTCCTCTCGAATAACTTATTGGGTCTCTAATGACCTACGAAATGAACAATGTGGCAAAAAGGGAACTCGAGAACAACCTTCCGAAGAACAGGAAAGATTTGGGACATAGAACATTTGAAGACCACTCGAGCATAAGCTCAAGTGACGGTGAACTTAAACTACAAATGAAATAAAAATTAAAAAGTAAAAAGAACGGAACTACTTGCTTTGAACACAAGAAGAAGAACAAAAATTGAGATGAATTGAACTCCTCTGAAGACGAGGAGAAAATAAAAAATGGCGAGGTGGTAAACTACACCTTAACTGCATTCAATAATAAGGTAATCGAAACCCCCTTAATTTATTTTGAAATTACTTAATATTTTCCATGATATATTTTTTTCTTAGAATAATTATTTTTAAAAATTACATGTTTAAAAAATTAAAAATATAAAAATTAGGAATTATGCTTATAATTCTAGTAATTTTAAAAATAATCATGAAAATTATATGTTTATGATAAACAAAATGATTTTGATTAAAAATCCCTTATGAAATTATGCTATATGTGGCTAAGAAGTAATAACGTGTATCATATTGATTTCCATTGTTATTTATCGATTTTGATTAAATGAAATTATGTTTAATTTGAAGTAATGTATAATGATCATGCTTAATGAGTTTTTTTTCGAAATAATGCATAATGATTTTTGTGATTTATGGATTATCGATTTTTACGATAATAAAAGTGACTTTTCGATTTAAAAAATGATATATGTTTTGATTTGACATAAACGAAATAGGCATGCTTATATGAAATAGTGTAAGTGTCATGCTTGACGATTGTATACTTAATGATGCATAAAGTTGTTATGAAAATATTGAAATTTTGATACCATGATTTGATGATTTTATGCATGAGATTTTAAAGTTATACATGATGATTTTTGTGGTTTATTGATCTAGGTGGTTTTCATGACGAAATTTATTTTTCGATCCTAAACGTTGATGCATGGTTTTAATATAAGAACAAATATTTGAACATGCTAATGTAAAATCAATCACATAAATTGAAACAACTAAAAAGAGAAAAGTATTTTTCTTAAAAAAATTTTTTCTCTATCTTATTGACTTTAATGAATCTATTTGATCATCTTAAAAGTGATTTTGATGATTTTGATTATTTGAATGAGTTTCATCTAACCACGATTTTTATCTTGATTTCTGAAAATTATAACTTGAAAATTTATTTTATAAATCAAGATTGTCTATTATGATTCTTTCTTTTCATTATTTGAGTTATTAAAAAAGAATCATAATGTCTCTTGATATTCAAAATTTATGTTTACTATTTATGAATCTCATCACCAAAATTCTTTTTGATATTCTTCATGTGATGATATGAATGCATGAAACACTCATGATATGATTTTTATACAATTCCGTGTATTCATGAAATATTTATCTCATCATCCAATTAATTCTTCTTGATGTTCCTAATGTGATGAAATGAAATTACGCATGAAATATAAATGAGAAGTTAATGATCATGCATGATAGGATGTAATGAACTTTGACATTTAGATACCATCAACTGAAAAGCTATGATCATGTTACCAAAATGATGTATCATGAATGCTTGAATATCATGTATGATATGCTTATAATGATGATTGATTTATTTATATCATGTATGAAAAATGAAATGTATGGTTTTGAAATTGTGCATGTTCGAATTTGAAAATATGATGATGCATAATGATGAAATTATGTAATGAAAATACTAAATATTTTGAAACCATATTTTAATGTCATGTATAATGATCATACTTAATAAATTTCAAAATTATGCATGGTGATATTTAAGTAATTTATGGATTATCGAATTTTATCATGATGAATTGTTACGTTTTTGGTTTTAAGTATGATGTATGTTTTCATAAAAAAATTAAGCATATTGATTTGAAATCATGTTTAATGGTTTTATAATTCAAAATTATGCATGATGAATCTTGCGATTTATGGATTATTGATTTTTACCATAATGAAAGTGCCTTATTGATCTTTGTTATAATAAATCTTACACTTTTGGTTTTAAACATGATACATGTTTTTATTTGGCATAAATGAAATAAAATCATATGAATTGAAACAACTAAAAAGAGGAAAATATTTTTTAAAAAAATTATTTTTCTCTATCTTATTGATCTTGATGATTATTATGATAAATCTATGTATACCATTTTGAATCTTTTGAAAGTAATGTTGAGATTTTGATGAATTTGACGATTTGAATTTGAATGAGTTTATATTCAAATCATGATCTTGATTTCTTGAATTTTAGATTTTTTAATCACGATCTCTTCTTTGTATACCTATAATTTTTGTTATTTATAAAAAGAATAGATTTGATAAAATGAATCATGTCTTTTGTAATTCAAGAGGTCTTATCTTTCATGATATGATGTCGTTGGATTTATGGCTTGTATGCCTTAAAATAATTGAAATATTTTACACTATTTTGTTCTTCCTTTATTCTTTCTTGTTTATAATGATAAAATGAGAAAAATTTATGATCATGCATGGTAGGATGCAATTTGACAGATTAATACCACGATGATTTAAAATATTTATGATTTGGAATGATGCATATGATTTTTATTATGATGATGTATGTGATGTATTGCATATGATGTGTATCATTAATGCTTTAAATGATAAATGTTTGGTACTAACAATCATGAAGTGATAAATACTTAAAAATGTTGATTTAATGTTTGGTATCATGAATGCTTTATTATCATACATGAAAATAGTGATAAATATTTTGAAAATAAATGTTTATATTATGTTAGATGATTTTACATTTTGTGCATGATGAGTTATAGTGATGATTGAAACGATGATTGAAATAATATGAATGATGATTTGAAATCATGCATATAATGATGAGTTTATATATTTTAAAAATATATATATGATAATTTGGTATTATGCATGTAATATTTTAATATATGATAATGATGCACGCAATGATGAAATATTTATAATAAAATAATTATTTTGACGTTCAAGACTTGAATTTTCATCTATGCTATTTACCTTTATCATAATTTAAAAATTAACGTAAAGGTTCTTCCCTTCTTTTTGACAATGACAAAGGGGAGCAAAACATGCTAGAAAGCTAATTTGCTAGCTCACACAATTAAAAAAAAAGTAAAAATTATACTTCTCAAAAGAGAAGAAATTGCTATCTTGAATATCACCAAGGAGTGCTATCTTGCCTATCTTAAGAAGCAAAAAGTTAACTTGCACATCTAGCAAAACTTATATTTCAAAAAGCAAGAGTTGCTTTCTTGAACATCTCAAAATTGCTAGCTTGCGTGTCTTAAAATGTTGAAAATTTTTTGCTAGCTTGTATATTGTAAACTTGCTATCGTACTACCATATATATCTATGATGATAGCAAACTTGCATGATGATAAAAATGGATATTATATTTTTCATGCAATGAGTTGAATTTATATATCACAAAAACTTGATTGTGGTACTTCTCCTTTTTGTTGATGACAAAGGGGGAGAAGTATATTGATTATATGTCATGATTTTATCATGACATATTGCTTGGATTTTTGAATCCAAGAGTTTCTATCAATATGGTATATTGATAGGGGGAGTTTGTTTAAACTCCAGGAGTTAAGGTTAACTCCGTCGTCGATTGGTTGTCATCATCAAAAATGGAGAGATTATTGAATCTCGGATTTTGATTATGAAACCAATCAATATGTGTTTATATTTTAATCTACGTTTTGGGTGACGCAGGATGCTTTGATCAGGATGAGACAATTAAAGCAGGAAAATCATATTGGGCCGGAAAAACATGTCAGAAGATTGGATGTTGGACCGGTGGATCGGTCGACGTATCGATAGAAGGCTTCGAACCGTGGATTCAGGCATCAGGCTAAGAAGAGCGGACATTACACCAACGATATCGGAATTACGGAGTCAACTGGCCGATTGGGCACTAGGCCGTAGGAGAGGACGATGCGCCGAAGAATCGGACGAAGCATCGAGGGACCAATGACATGCCGGATAACTTGATTAGATGCTTAAGATTAATTGTCTAGATCGAAGTGTGTTTTACATGTGCAGGATTAACTACGATAGCATGAAGACATAAAGCAAGTTTACTGGAGTCAAATTCGATGGGTGTTCGAGAGTCCGTCGGAAGTCTGAAGAATCGTCGGAAGTGCTGTCGGAACCAACCGAGAATGAATCGGGGACTTGCCGAAGTTTTTGGAAGTCCACTGGAAAGATCATCGGAGGTTCACAGAGATCACCAAGAAGGTTCGGATAGTTGCCAAAGACTCGTTGAACTCACCACAAGATCGGGAGCCTACTAGGAGTCCGTCGAAAGAAATCCAAGGGTGTATCGGAAGTCCGCCGGAAGTTCGTCAGAAAGCTCGCCGGAAGGAAACTCGACATTGCCGGTTAAAAATTTGCTTAGGGCTATGTATTAATTTTGTAGTTTGTATATAATATGGGTTAGGATTAAGGATTAATCCTATAACCTGGTTAGAGGCCAATTGGGCCCGAGTTTGGACCGGTTTGGGCTAAGTTTGGAGCCCAACCAGTGAGCTGGAATAGTCTAGGCGGTGGCACCATCAGACTGGGCGGTGGCACCACCCAAAACCCGAGAGATCCGGTAGTGGCACCGCCAGTACACTGCTGGACTAGGCGATGGCACCACCCAGAACCCGAGAAGACCGGTGATGGCACCGCCAGTACATTGTCAGTGTTAAACACTGACAGGCGGTGGCATTGCTAGCACCGGGAAACCCAAAAGCAATTCAAATTTGGAGCTCAAATTTGAATCCTCTTGGGGCCTATAAATACCCCTCAATTCTCTATTAGGATCAAGAGCACTAAGAGGGGGGGGTGAATTAGTGCAACGAAAATCTTTCGACGATAAAAACGTTCGAACGATAAAAACGATTTCGATGTGCAAGCCGATTCTAAGATTACTTTAACTTAAGATCAAGTGAGATGACGTTAAAGTCAATCTATGAAGGCAGTTTGCAGTTATGATGAAAACCAGAATATGAGCACAAATTGAAATATGACGTTCGTACGAAGAAACTGATTTACGTCTAAATGCGGATTCGTAAGTTACTTGATTAGGCGAGATGTAGCTTAAGCAAGGATATTAAGGCAGTTTGTAGTTAAGATAGAAATCAAAACGTAAACGCAAACTGAAATATGATGATCGTACGAAAAAACAGATTTACGTCTAAACACTGATTCGGAAAGTGCAAAGCTTGAAACCCAATTGTATATGCGCAGAAAGCAGTAAGCTTTAGAGGAGGTTTGCAGTAAAGATAAAATGCTCAAAGTAAATGTAAACTGAGATTTAGAGTAGTTCGGTCAATCTTGACCTACTCCACTTTTGACTTCCTCCACCGACGAGGTCACCGACGTCAACTAGAGGCATTCCTTCAATAGGCGAAGGCCAACCACCCTTTTACAGTTTTACTCCTTTTGACGGGCTTAGGAGACAACCCTTACAGAATTTTCTCTCCTCTCTTTACAGCTCAGAACTTGGAAGAAAAGAGGGAGAAGGACTTTTGGCCTTTACAACAATTTTGAGCTCTAAAAATCATAGAACTGATCAAGATTTTGGTGTGTATTCTGTGCTCTATCAGTGCTGAATGGGTAGGGTATTTATAGGCCCCAACCCAGTTCAAATTTGGAGCTCAAAACTGTCAATTCCCAGAATTCCGGGATCAGGCGGTTGCACCTCCTGATTGGAGCGGTTGCACCTCCTGCCAGAGCTCGAAGACCGAGCTCAGGCGGTGCAACCTCCTAACTGAGGCGGTTGCACCGCTCAACCACTGCTCGGAGACCGAGCCCAGGCGGTGCCACCTCCTGTCAGGGGAGGTTGCACCGCCCAGTCTCGCTCGGAGACTGAGCCCAAGCGGTGCCACCGCCTGCCTGGAGCGGTTGCACCTCCCAGTCTCGCTCGGAGACTGAGCCCAGGCGGTGCAACCTCTTGTCTTGGGCGGTTCAACCGCTTGGTAGAAATCAGGGTCCAAATGGGTTGATCCATTCGGCCCAATTTGGGTTTTTCAGGGGCCCAATTGCCCCAAGATTAAGTTAATGGGATCACCTCCCATTTCCAACTTAATCATTGTGGTAACTACGATATTCCCTAAAACATTTACTACAACTTGCTCCGGTGCGTCAATCGCTTCTTCCGGCGAGCTTCCGGCGAACTACCGTCGATCATCCGATGAACCCTCGGTGATGCTCCTACGGACTTCCGGCAAACTCCTAGACTTGCGACGATCCACTTGGCGAGTTCCGACAAGCTTCTTTGGCAAGCTCATGGACTTCTCGGATTTGTTCCTGTAGAACCTCCGACGACTGTCCGAACTTCCGTCGAACTCTCGAACTCCCAACGTGATCATTGTCTTGACTCCGGCGCAACTCCTACTACATGTCTTACTTTTATCGTAGTTAATCCTGCACACTTATCTCAACATATGGATTAGATAATAAATGACAATTGACTTCATCATCAAAATCCGAGATTCAACAATCTCCCCCTTTTTGATGATGACAATCAATTGATAATGGAGTTAACCTTAACTCCCCCTGTCTATATGTCATACTTGAGATAAGTCTTTCTTGAATTCAAAACTTATCAATACTCCCATTATGATTCCCATCATGATGTATCTCTCTGAAGATGATGTCAAGGCTTGACATTCATTTTCAAATTTTACATTACAAGTTTGAATGATGGTAATAGTAGCAATTTATCATATTGTAAGATATCAACATGTAAATCTGCGAAGTAAGATTTTGATATCATTACATGATGCACACATTTCAAATGTTTTAGTAATTATTGCATTTCATCACATGGTAAGATATCAATACGTAAAATTACGATGCAAGTTTTTGTTTGATATCTTGACCTGATACAAACAAGACATAATGCAAATTATAGCAATCATAGCATCTCTTGGTGATGCGAGCATGGCATTAATACTCATATATTTCTCCCCCTTTGTCATCAACAAAAAGCATGGTAATTGTGATACCAGGAGAATAATATAAGCAAATTTTAAGCATCAGTGTGATAATTGTTCATGCCTTTACTCGGTTCATGTTATTTTCCAATAGTAAGTGATAGGAAATCAAGCATGATATGTAGATCACTTTGAATACTCCTTCCTTTTTATTTGTTATAATCTTTTTGCATGGAGGAAGGCCATTTGTGATACCAGCTATTTGTGAGTTTACACTGAGTGAAGTTAAAACCGATGAGAGATTAAATCATGCTTCAGGTATCAAGATATGTATGTGAAGCAAATCTTTGCAAGTAAAAATACTATCATTCATATTTCAAGATGGAATTCATAAGCAGGAATCATTTCATCAAATCCATTTCAGAAAAATATTTTTCACATATAAGTGTATCCGATTTTTAGGATACCAATTGTTAAGTGAATCCAAACATGAAATGAACACTTTCATGCATTCGAACAAGACTATGCTATAGATTTTCAAATACAATCATGAAGACAAAACATGCTTATTGTTATGGACATGTTTGTATTCAGCACATAATTTTCAACATGTAATGGCAATCAAGTGATTTGATCATTCAATAAAGTCCGAAGGATAATTGTAACTAGTTTATGTACTCGGACACATCAACATTTCTAATTCTCTTCTTATGAAATCAAATTGTTCTTCACTTAGAGGTTTTGTAAAAATATCAACTAGTTGATGTTTAGTATCAATGAATTCTATGATTACATCATGATTAGTAACATAATCTCGTATAAAGTGATGTCTAATATCAATATGTTTTGTTCTTGAGTGTTGTATATGATTTTTCGTTAAGCATATTACACTTGTGTTATCACAATTAATAGGAATATTTTTAAGATGGATTTTATAATCTTCTAAGGTGTTTTTCATCCATACAACTTGTGCACAGCATGCACTTGCTGCAATATATTCAGCTTCGGTTGTTGAAAGTGCAACCGAGTTTTGTTTCTTAGATGACCAGGAAACAAGGGCATATCCTAAATTTTGACATGTTCCTGATGTGCTTTTTCTATCTAGTCTACAGCCAACAAAGTCCGCATCAGCATAAGCAATTAACTCAAGATTCTCTGATTTTGGGTACCATAATCCTAGATTTGTAGTACCATTAAGATATCTAAGTATTTTTTTAACTGCTTTGAGATGAGATATCTTAGGGTTTGATTGAAATCTAGCACAAAGTCCTACACTGAACATGATATCTGGTCTAGTTGCAGTGAGGTAAAGTAAACTTCCTATCATACCCCTATAAGTTTTTTAATCGAACCTTTCTCCACTTTCATCAATTTCTAACTTAGTGGAGGTGCTCATAGGAGTGTTAATAGCTTTTGAGTTATTCATATTAAACTTTTTCAGCAAATTCATAGCATATTTAGTTTGACTAATAAAGATGTCATTGTTTAGTTGTTTGATTTGTAAGCCTAAGAAGAATGTTAATTCTCCTATTAAACTCGTTTCGAATTCAAGACTCATAGTTTTAGCAAAAGATTCACAAAGAGATTCATTCGTAGAACCAAAGATAATATCATCAACATAAATCTGAACAATGAGAAAATTATTTTTAAAATTCTTGATGAACAATGTAGTATCAACCTTGCCTTTTGTGAAATTATTTTCAATAAGGAAAGAACTAAGTCTCTCATACCAAGCCCTCAGAGCTTGTTTTAAACCATAGAGAGCTTTAGTTAATCTAAACACATGATTAGAGAGGCTATTATTTTCAAATCCAGGAGATTGTTCAACATAGACTTCTTCGGAAATAAAGCATTAAGAAAAGCACTTTTAACATCCATTTGAAACAACTTAAAATTATTACTACTAGCGTAGGCAAGGAGCATCCTTATGGCTTCTAATCGAGCCACAGGAGCGAAGGTTTCTTCGTAATCGATACCTTCTTCTTGGTTGAAACCTTTGGCCACTAATCTAGCCTTGTTTCTAACCACGATACCATATTCATCTTGTTTGTTTCTAAAAACCCATTTAGTACCAATAACTAAATAGTCATTTGGTCTAGGAACAAGCTTCCACACCTCATTTCTCTCAAATTGATTTAATTCATCTTGCATTGCGATAATCCATGAATCATCTTTCATGGCTTCGTCAACACATTTGGGTTCAATTTGGGAGAGAAAAGCGGCGTTGGAACAAAAATTTTTAAGAGAAGAACGTGTTTGAACCCCCTTTGATGTGTCTCCTAGGATTAGCTCCTTAGGATGAGCATCTACATACTTCCAATCCTTGGGTAAGGATGTTTTGGAAGTGGATGCATCCAAGTTGCTAGTTGGAGATGGGGTTTCATTTAAATTCAAGGAATCAAAATTAACATCATCATCAAAATCGTTTTTCCTGATTTCGAAAATCTCATTGAAGACAACATGAATGGATTCTTCAATAATTAAAGTTCTTTTATTGAAGATACGAAAAGCTTTAGAAACCGAAGAATAACCAAGAAAGATTTCTTCATCGGATTTAGCATCAAATTTTCCTAAGTTATCTTTTTCATTCAAGATAAAACACTTACACCCAAAGACTTTAAAATATGAAACATTGGGTTTTTTGTTGTTCCATAACTCATAGGGAGTTTTGGTGAGTAAGGGTCTTACTAGAACTCTATTCAAAATATAGCATGCAGTATTTACGACTTCGGCCCAAAAATATTTAGGTAGGCTATGTTCATTCAACATGGTTCTTGCCATTTCTTGTAAATTTCGATTTTTTCTTTCTACTACTCCATTTTGTTGAGGTTTTCTAGGAGTAGAGAAATTATGGTTGTATCCATTGAGTTCACAAAATTCTTGGAAATCATGGTTTTGAAATTCACCACCGTGATCACTTCTAATTGACAAAATCATAGAGCCCTTCTCATTCTGAACAAGTTTACAAAACTTGGTAAAATATCTAAAGCATTCTTTTTTTTGTTTTAAGAAGTAAGTCCATGTGTATCTGCTATAGTCATCCACAATGACGAAGGCGTATTTACTACCTCCTAGGCTTGATGTAGAGATTGGTCCGAACAAGTCCATATGGATCAATTGTAAGGGCCTAGAGGTGCTTATTTGATTCTTAGATTTGAAACTGCCCTTAATTTGTTTACCTAATTGGCAAGCATCACATACATTATCTTTGATGAACTTGATATGAGGAATACCTCTTACAAGTTCTTTAGATGATATTTGAGTGATTAGTTTCATGCTAGCATGACCTAATCTTCTATGCCATAGCCAAGCATCCTCATTCAAAACCGAAAAACACATTTCATCACACAAATCATTGATGTCAATAGTGTATACGTTATTTTGTTTTAATGTAATCATGGACGTGTTTTTGTGTGGTTTTTCAATGATGCAAGCATTAGACTCAAATCTGACAATATATCCTTTATCACATAATTGACTAATGCTCAAGAGGTTATGTTTTAAACCATCAACTAACAAAACATCTTTGATAAAGAAGTTGGATTTGTTACCTATGGTTCCTTTGCCAATGATTTTACCCTTGTTGTTGTCTCCGAAGGTGACATAGCCTTCGTCTATGCTAGTGAGCTTAGAGAATTGAGATGGATCTCCGGTCATATGCCTTGAGCATCCACTATCAAGGTACCATCTCTTGCTCTTAGCTTGCGATGGTATAGGTTTCTACAAGAAAGGATGATTTTTAGGTACCCATTTGCTTTTGGGTGCCTCAAAAATAGATCTACATTGTTTATCATGTTGCATAGAATTTATCATGGTTCCTTTAGGAATCCAAATTAATTTGTTCGGACTAATTTTCTTGAATGGACAATAATGCGTTTTGTGTCCAAGTTTGCAACAAAAGTTGCATTTGCTTTAGTGTCGAACATGTAAGATGAGGCCTTTTATGAAGGTGGTTGGATTTTGGTGAGGACTTCTCACAAATCCGATTCCACTTCTTTTGGGAACGTGACCCTTGTTTGCAAGGATCATGTTCAATGACTTGCTACCAACCTCGAATTTCTTCAATGTGTCCTTAAGTAGCAAGTTTTCCTTTTGGAGAGTTTCTAGATCATGGCATTTTATGCATGAACTTAAACTATCATGATATTCAGTTTTTAACTTATCAAAATTACAAGTAAGACTATCATGCTCCTTTTTTAGCAATTTATATTTTCTACTAATAATCTTGCATTCATCAAATAAGTCATGGAAGGCATTTAATAATTCATCAAATGATAAATCTGCATCTATTAAATTCGTTACCTCCCCTCTGATGGCCATTAAGGCGTAATGAGCAACTTGCTTGGTGTTGGACTCCTCTTCTTCGTACGCACTCGAGTCATCCCATGTTGCTTTGAGCGCCTTCTTCTTTGATGTTCTCTTCTTGACTTGGGGACAATCACTTTTGTAGTGTCCCGACTTCTTGCACTTATAGCAAATAACTTGGTCCTTCTTGGGTTCAAATTTATTTTTTGTTTCATTCTTAAACTTGTTTCTTTTAATGAATTTTTTAAATTTTCTTGTTAGAATTGCCAAGTCATCATCACAGTCCTCATCACTTGAGTTTTCTCTCAAGTGGTCTTCTGAAATTTTAAGTGTCATATCCTTCCTGTTCTTTGGAAGGATATCTTCTTGCTCTTCATGAGCTTTGCAAGTCATCTCGTAGGTCATTAATGACCCGATTAGTTCTTCAAGAGGGAAGTTGTTTAGATCTTTCGCCTCTTGAATAGCAATGACTTTAGGATCCCAACTCTTAGGAAGGGATCTTAGAATCTTATTTACGAGCTCAAAATCCAAAAAACTTTTTCCGAGTCCTTTTAGACCATTGACGACATCCGTGAAACAGGTAAACATGTCGCCAATAGTCTCACTCGGTTTCATCAGGAAAAGTTTGAAAGAGTGTAACAAAAGGTTGATTTTTGACTCTTTCACTCTACTTGTGCCTTCGTGAGTCACTTCGAGTGTGTGCCAAATATCAAATGCGGTTTCACAAACCGAAAGACGGTTGAACTCGTTTTTATCAAGTGCACAAAATAAGGCATTCATAGCCTTTGCATTAAGAGCGAAAGCCTTCTTCTCCAATTCATTCCAATCAATCATTGGAAGAGAAGACTTCGAAAATCCATTTTCGACAAGATTCCAAAGTTCAAAATCCATAGAAATAAGAAATATCCTCATTCGGGTCTTCCAATAGGTGTAGTCCGTCCCAATGAACATGGGTGGACATGTAATAGAGTGGCCCTCTTGGTTTCCGGCGTATGCCATCTCTCTTGGGTTTTAATCCGTTTGAGAGTTAACTCCGCTTTGATACCAATTGTTAGGATCAAGAGCACTAAAGGGGGGGGGGGGGGGGGGGGGGGGGGGGGTGAATTAGTGCCGCGAAAATCTTTCAACGATAAAAACGTTCGAACGATAAAAATGATTTCGGTGTGAAAGCCGATTCTAAGATTACTTTAACTTAAGATCAAGCGAGATGATGTTAAAGTCAATCTATGAAGGCAGTTTGCAGTTATGATGAAAACCAGAATATGAGCGCAAACTGAAATATGACGTTCGTACGAAGAAACCGATTTACGTCTAAATGCTGATTCGTAAGTCACTTGATTAGGCGAGATATAGCTTAAGCAAGGATATTAAGGCAGTTTGCAGTTAAGATAGAAATCAAAACGTAAACGCAAACTGAAATATGATGATCGTACGAAAAAATAGATTTACGTCTAAACGCTGATTCGGAAAGTGCAAAGCTTGAAACCCGATTGTATATGCGCAGAAAGCAGTAAGCTTTAGAGGAGGTTTGCAGTAAAGATAAAATGCTCAAAGTAAATGCAAACCAAGATTTAGAGTGGTTCGGTCAATCTTAACCTACTCCACTTTTGGCTTCCTCCACCGACGAGGTCACCGACGTCAACTAGAGGCCTTCCTTCAATAGGCGAAGGCCAACCACCCTTTTACAGTTTCACTCCTTTTGATGGGCTTAGGAGACAACCCTTACAGAATTTTCTCTCCTCTCTTTACAGCTCAGAACTTGGAAGAAAAGAGGGAGAAGGACTTTTGGCCTTTACAATAATTTTGAGCTCTAAAAATCACAGAATAGGCCAAGATTTTGGTGTGTATTTTGTGCTCTATCAGTGCTAAATGGGTGGGGTATTTATAGGCCCCAACTCAGTTCAAATTTGGAGCTCAAAATTGTCAATTCCCGAAATTCTGGGTCAGGCGTTTGCACCTCCTGACTGGAGTGGTTGCACCGCCTGGTAGAGCTCGAACACTGAGCCTCTGGGCGGTGCCACCTCCTGTCAGGGGCGGTTGCACCTCCTGCCAGAGCTCGAAGACCGAGCTCAGGCGGTGCAACCTCCTGACTGAGGCGGTTGCACCGCTCAGCCAGTGCTCAGAGACTGAGCCCAGGCGGTGCCACCTCCTGTCAGGGGAGGTTGCACCGCCCAATCTCGCTCGGAGACTGAGCCCAGGCGGTGCCACCGCTTGGCTGGAGCGGTTGCACCTCCTAGTCTCGCTCGGAGACTGAGCCCAGGTGGTGCAACCTCCTACCTTGGGCGGTTCAACCGCCTGGCAGAAATCAGGGTCCGAATGGGTTGATCCATTCGGCCCAATTTGGGTTTTTCAGGGGCCCAATTGCCCCAAGATTAAGTTAATGGGATCACCTCCCATTTTCAACTTAATCATTGTGCTAACTACGATATTCCCTAAAATATTTACTACAACTTGCTCCGATGCGTCAATCGCTTCTTCCGGCGAGCTTCCGGCGAACTTCCGTCGATCATCCGATGAACCCTCGGTGATGCTCCTGCGACTTTCGACAAACTCCTGGACTTGCGACGATCCACTTGGCGAGTTCCAATGAGCTTCTTTGGCAAGCTCATGGACTTCTCGGATTTGTTCCTGCAGAACCTCCGACGACTGTCAAAACTTCCGTCGAACTCTCGAACTCCCAACGTGATCATTGTCTTGACTCCGGCGCAACTCCTACTGCATGTCTTATTTTTATCGTAGTTAATCCTACACACTTATCTCAACATATGGATTAGATAACAAATGACAATTGACTTCATCATCAAAATCCGAGATTCAACATTCTCAGCAGAGATAACACCTTTTTGACAAGTTAGAAAGTGATAAAATGCTCTAGCAAAGTCTTATTTTCAATAGCTTAAGTGTTCACGTCCCTCTTTCTCTTTGAAAAATCTGTAAGAGTGTGAACTGTTGAATCTCGGATTTTGATGATGAAGTCAATTGACAATTGTTTGACTAATCAGTGTATTGAGATAAGTGTGCAGGATTAACTACGATGAAAGTAAGACATGCAGCAGGAGTTGTGCGGGAGTCATGACAATGATCACGTTGGGAGTTCAAGAGCTCGACGGAAGTTCGGACAGTCGTCGGAGGTTCTGCGGGAACAAATCCGAGAAGTCCAGAAGCTTGCCAAAGGAGCTCGTCGGAACTTGCCAAGTGGATCGTCGCAGTCCACGAGTTTGCCGGAAGTCCGTAGGAGAATCACCGAGGGTTCATCGGATGATCGACGGAAGTTCACCGGAAACTCGCCGGAAGAAGCGAGTGACGCACCGAAGCAAGCTGCAGAATATGTCTTAGGAAATAATCGTAGTTAGCACTTTGATTAAGTTAGAAATGGGAGGTGATCCCATTAGCTTAATCTTGGGGCAATTGGGCCCCTGAAGAACTCAAATTGGGTCGAATGGTTCAACCCATTCGGACCCAGGTTGCTGTGGGAGGTGCAACCGCCCAAGCAGGGAGGTAGCACCGCCCAGGCTATGTCTCCCAGTGAGACTGGGCGGTGCAACCGCCCCAGCCAAGAGGTGCAACCACCCAGGGCTCAGTCTCCAAGCGAGACTGGGCGATGCAACCTCCTCTGTCAGGAGGTAGCACCGCCAGAGCTCAAGTTTCGAGCTCTGCCAAGCGGTGCAACCTCCCCAGTCAGGAGGTGCAACCGCCTGAGCTCGGTCTTCGAGCTCTGGCAGAGAGGTGCAACCGCCCCTGACAGAGGTGGCACCGCCCAGAGGCTCAGTCTTCGAGCTTTGCTAGGCGGTGCAACCTCTCCAGTCAGGAGGTGCAACCGCTTGATCCCGGAATTCCAGGATTTGATCGTTTTGAGCTCCAAATTTGAACTGGGTTGGGGCCTATAAATACCCCACCCATTCAGCACTGAAAATATAAAGAACTACACCGAATTCTTGATCTTTTCTGTGATTCTAAGAGCTCAAATTTGTGTTAAGTCCAAAAGTTCTCCTCTTTCTGTTCTTCAAGTCTTGAGTTGTAAAGAGAGGAGAGAAAGGTTCTGTAAGGGTTGTCTCCTGAGCCCGTCAAAAGGAGTGAAACTGTAAAAGAGCAGTTGGCCTTCGCCTATTGAAGGAAGGCCTCTAGTTGACGTCGGTGACCTCGTCGGTGGAGGAAGCCAAAAGTGGAGTAGGTCAAGACTGACCGAACCACTCTAAATCTCTGGTTTGCTTTCATTTTGAGCACTTTATCATTACTGCAAACCTCCTACATAGCTACTGCTCTCTACGCTTTTACGAACAAGTTTCTAAGTTCTGTTCTTTCCGAATCTGTATTCAGACGTAAATCGGTGTTTTCGTACAATCTCTACATTGCGGTTTACACTTACATTTCGATTCTATTTATAACTGCAAACTGTCTTCTGCGCTTTTACGAACGAGTTTCTTTGCAGTTTACGTTTATGTCTTGATTCTGTTTATAACTACAAACTGATTTCTGCGCTTTTACGAACGAGTTTCTCTGCAGTTTACGTTTACATTCCATTTATAACTGCAAACTGACTTCTGCGCTTTTACGAACGAGTGTCTAAGTTCAAATCTTTCCGAATCTACGTTTTGACGTAAAACTGTGTTTAGACGCAAACTGCGCTTAGACGCAATCTGCGCTTAAGGCGCAAACTGCGCTTAAACGCAAACTGCGCTTAGACGCAATCTGAGCTTCGACGCAATTTGAGCTTCGACGCAATCTGCGCTTAGACGCAAACTGCGCAAACTGCGCTTAGACGCAATCTGAGCCGAAGACGCAAACTGCACTTAGATGCAAACTGCGCTTAGTCGCAATCTGCATTTAGACGCAAACTGCATTTAGACACAAACTGCATTTAGACGCAAACTGCGTAAACTGCGCTTAGACGCAAACTGTGTTTAGACGTAAACTGTACTCAATCATAAGTAATCTTAGAATCGGCTTTTGCATCAAAATAGTTTCTATCAAACAAACGCAGCTTTCATTTTTAATCGCTAAAAGATTTCTGCTGCACTAATTCACCCCCCCCCCCCCCCCCCCTCTTAGTGCTCTCGATCCTAACAATTGGTATCAGAGCCCGGTTAACTCTCAAATGGATTAAAACCCAAGAGAGATGGCTTACGCCGGAAACCAAGAGGGCCATTCCATTACACGTCCACCCATGTTTAATGGGACGGACTACACCTATTGGAAGACCCGAATGAGGATCTTCCTTATTTCTATGGACGTTGAACTCTGGAATCTTGTCGAGAATGGTTTTTCAAAGTCTTCTCTTCCAATGATCGATTGGAACGATTCGGAGAAGAAGGCTTTCGCTCTTAATGCAAAGGCTATGAATGCCTTATTTTGCGCACTTGACAAAAACGAGTTTAATCGTGTTTCAATTTGTGAAACTACATTTGATATTTGGCACACACTCGAGGTGACTCATGAAGGCACAAGTAGAGTGAAAGAGTCAAAAATCAATCTTTTGTTACACTCTTTTGAAATTTTTCGGATGAAACCGAGTGAGACTATTGGCGACATGTTTACCCGTTTCACGGATGTTGTCAACGGTCTAAAAGGACTCGGAAAAAGTTTTTCGGATTTTGAGCTCGTAAATAAGATACTAAGATCCCTTCCTAAGAGTTGGGATCCTAAAGTCACTGCTATTCAAGAGGCAAAAGATCTAAACAACTTCCCTCTTGAAGAATTAATTGGGTCATTAATGACCTACGAGATGACTTGTAAAGCTCATGAAGAGCAAGAAGACATCCTTCCAAAGAACAGGAAGGATATGGCACTTAGAACTTTGGAAGACCACTTGAGAGAAAACTCAAGTGATGAGGACTGTGACGATGACCTGGCACTTCTAACAAGAAAATTTAAAAAGTTCATTAAAAGAAACAAGTTTAAGAATGATACTAAAAATAAACTTGAACCCAAGAAGGATCAAGTTATTTGCTATGAGTGTAAAAAGCCGGGACACTACAAGAGTGACTGTCCTCAAGCCAAGAAGAGAACAACAAAGAAGAAGGCGCTCAAAGCAACATGGGATGATTCGAGCGCATCTGAAGAAGAGGAGTCTAACACCGAGCAAGTTGCTCATTACGCCTTAATGGCCATCGGAGAGGAGGTAACAAATTTATTAGATGTTGATTTATCTTTCGATGAATTATTAAATGCCTTCCATGACTTATTTGATGAATGCAAGATTATCAATAGAAAATACAAATTGTTGAAAAAAGAACATGATAGTCTTACTTGTGATTTTGATAAGTTAAAAATTGAACATCATGATAGTTTAAATTCATGTATCAAATGTCATGATCTAGAAACTTTTCAAAAAGAAAACCTGCTACTCAAGGACACCTTGAAGAAATTCGAGATTGGTAGCAAGTCATTGAACATGATCCTTGCAAACAAGGGTCACGTTCCAAAAAGAAGTGGAATTGGATTTGTGAGAAGTCCTCACCTAAATCCAACCACCTTTATAAAAGGCCCCATCTTACATGTTCAACACCAAGCAAAATGCAACTTTTGTTGCAAAATTGGACACAAGACACTTTACTGTCCATTCAAGAAAATTAGTCCAAACAAATTGATTTGGGTTTCTAAAGGAACCATGATAAACTCTATGTAACATGATAAACAATATAGATCTATCTTTGAGGCACCCAAAAGCAAATGGGTACCTAAAAATTATCCTTTCTTGTAGAAACCCACATCATCGCAAGCTAGGAGCAAGAGATGGTACCTTGATAGTGGATGCTCAAGGCATATGACCGGAGATCCATCTCAATTCTCTAAGCTCACTAGCATAGACGAAGGCTATGTTACCTTCGGAGACAACAACAAGGGTAAAATCATTGGCAAAGGAACCATAGGTAACAAATCCAACTTCTTTATTGAAGATGTTTTATTAGTTGATGGTTTAAAACATAACCTCTTGAGCATTAGTCAATTATGTGATAAAGGATACATTGTCAAATTCGAATCTAATGCTTGCATCATTGAAAAACCACATAAGAATATGTCTATGATTGCATTAAAACAAAATAACGTATACACTATTGACATCAATGATTTATGTGATGAAATGTGTTTTGCGGTTTTGAATGAGGATGCTTGGCTATGGCATAGAAGATTAGGTCATGCTAGTATGAAATTAATCACTCAAATATCATCTAGAGAACTTGTAAGAGGAATTCCTCATATCAAGTTCATCAAAGATAATATATGTGACGCTTACCAATTGGGTAAACAAATTAAGGGTAGTTTCAAAGCTAAGAATCAAATAAGCACCTCTAGTCCCTTACAATTAATCCATATGGACTTATTCGGACGAATCTCTACATCGAGTCTTGGAGATAGCAAGTATGCCTTTGTCATTGTTGATGACTATAGCAGATATACATGGACCTACTTCTTAAAACAAAAAAATGAATGCTTTAAATATTTTACCAAGTTTTGTAAACTTGTTCAAAATCAGAAGGGTTCTATGATTTCGTCAATTAGAAGTGATCATGGTGGAGAATTTCAAAACCATGACTTCCAAGAATTCTGTGAACTCAATGGATACAACCATAACTTCTCTACTCCAAGAAATCCTCAACAAAATGGGGTAGTAGAAAGAAAAAATCAAAATTTACAAGAAATGGCAAGAACCATGTTGAATGAACATAGCCTACCCAAATATTTTTGGGCCGAAGCCGTAAACACTACATGCTATATTTTGAATAGAGTTCTAGTAAGACCCCTACTCACCAAAACTCTTTATGAGTTATGGAACAACAAAAAACCCAATGTCTCATATTTTAAAGTCTTTGGATGTAAATGTTTTATCTTAAATGAAAAGGATAACTTAGGAAAATTCGATGCTAAATCTGATGAAGGAATCATTCTTGGTTATTCTTCGGTTTCTAAAGTTTTTCGTATTTTCAATAAAAGAACTTTAATTATTGAAGAATCCATCCATGTTGTTTTCAATGAGATTTCCGAAATTAGGAAAAATGATCTTGACGATGATGTTAATTTTGATTCTTTGAATTTAAACGCAACCCCGTCTCCAACTAGCAACTTGGATGCATCCACTTCCTAGATTTCCTTACCCAAGGATTGGAAGTATGTAGATGCTCATCCTAAGGAGCTAATCTTAGGAGACACATCAAAGGGGGTTCAAACACGATCTTCTTTTAAAAATTTTTGTACCAACGCCGCCTTTCTCTCCCAAATTGAACCCAAATGTGTTGATGAAGCCATGAAAGATGATTCATGGATTATCACAATGCAAGATGAATTGAATCAATTTGAGAGAAATGAGGTGTGGACGCTTGTTCCTAGGCCAAATGACCATTTAGTAATTGGTACTAAATGGGTCTTTAGAAACAAGCAAGATGAAAATGGTATCGTGGTTCGAAACAAGGCTAAATTAGTGGCCAAAGGTTTCAACCAAGAAGAAGGTATCGATTATGAAGAAACCTTCGCTCCTGTGGCTCGATTGGAAGCCATAAGAATGCTCCTTGCCTATGCTAGTAGTAATGATTTTAAATTATTTCAAATGGATGTTAAAAGCGCTTTTCTTAATGGATTTATTTCCGAAGAAGTCTATGTTGAACAACCTCCTGGATTTGAAAATAATAGTCTCCCTAATCATGTGTTTAGATTAACTAAAGCTCTCTATGGTTTAAAACAAGCTCCAATGGCTTGGTATGAGAGACTTAGTTCTTTTCTTATTGAAAATAATTTCATAAAAGGCAAGGTTGATACTACATTATTTATCAAGAACTTTGAAAATAATTTTCTCATTGTTCAAATTTATGTTGATGATATTATCTTTAGCTCTACAAATGAATCTCTTTGTGAATCCTTTGCCAAAACTATGAGTCTTGAATTCGAAATGAGTCTAATGGGAGAGTTAACATTCTTCTTAGGTCTACAAATCAAACAACTAAGCAATGGCATCTTTATTAGTCAAACTAAATATGCTATGAGTTTACTAAAGAAGTTTAATATGAATAATTCAAAAGCTATTAACACTCCTATGAGCACTTCCACTAAGTTAGAAATTGATGAAAGTGGAGAAAGCTTCGATCAAAAAACCTATAGAGGTATGATAGGAAGTTTACTTTACCTCACTGCAACTAGACCAGACATAATGTTCAGTGTAGGACTTTGTGCTAGATTTCAATCAAACCCTAAGATATCTCATCTCAAAGCAGTTAAAAGAATACTCAGATATCTTAATGGTACCACAAATCTAGGATTATGGTATCCAAAATCAGAGAAGCTTGAGTTAATTGCTTATGCTGATGCGGACTTCGCTAGCTATAGACTAGATAGAAAAAGCACATCAGGTACATGTCAATTCTTAGGACATGCCCTTGTTTCCTGGTCATCTAAGAAACAAAACTCGGTTGCAATATCAACAACCGAAGCTGAATATATTGCAGCAAGTGCATGCTGTGCACAAGTTGTTTGGATGAAAAATACCTTAGAAGATTATAAAGTTCATCTTCAAAATATTCCCATTAAATATGATAACACAAGTGCAATATGCCTAACAAAAAACCCTATACAACACTCAAGAACAAAACATATTGACATCAGACATCACTTTATACGAGATCATGTTACGAATCATGATGTAATCATAGAATTCATTGATACGAAACATCAACTAGCTGATATCTTTACAAAACCTCTAAGTGAAGAACAATTTGATTTCATAAGAAGAGAATTAGGAATGTTGATGTGTCCGAATACTTAAACTAGTTAAAATTATTTTTCGGACGTTATTGATTACTATTACATGCCTTGGTATCACTTGATCAAATAACATGTTGAAAATTATGTGACAAATGTTTTTGGAAATTAGTAGCTTACTCATATCCGAATGCATTGAAAAGTTCATCTTATTTTCGGTTTGAATGCTAAAAATAGGATTTTCTTGTACACTCTTATGAAAACCTTTGAAAAATGAGTTTTCTCCTTCAAGCAAAGAACTATAACATAACAAGGAGAAGAAATATTCAATGCATGTCAAGCCTTCCTTTATGTGCTTGATAACCTGCTGGAATGACATCTACCATGCTTTTTAAGAATGCTACCATGCTTTTTGTTGATGACAAAGGGGGACAAATATATGAATTGATATGTTCGTTAATATATGAATTGATATGTTTGCTATCACTAATGATGATATGATCACTAATGCTGATATGTTTGATGATATGGTTGCTATCACTGATGCTATGATTAGGCCATACTTGCATCACCAAGAAATATATGATTGCCATATGCCTTGTATCAAGATATCAAACAAAAATTTGCATCGTACGAACTGATATCTTACCATGTGATGCAATGCTACACTTGCTAAAATATTTGAAATGTGTACATCATGTAATGATATCAAAATCTTATTTCATAGCTTTACATGTCGATATCTTACAATATGATGAATTGCTACAATTACAATCATTTAAACTTGTTAAATTTGAAAATGTATGTCAAGCATTGACATCATCTTCAAAGAGATACATTATGATAGGAATCATAATGGGAATATGTCTCTTGAATTTATAAAGTTTTTAAATTCAAGAAGTATGGCATATTGACAGGGGGAGTTAAGGTTAACTCCATTATCAATTGATTGTCATCATCAAAAAGGGGGAGATTGTTGAATCTCGGATTTTGATGATGAAGTCAATTGACAATTGTTTGACTAATCAGTGTGTTGAGATAAGTGTGCAGGATTAACTACGATGAAAATAAGACATGCAGCAGGAGTTGCGCGGGAGTCATGACAATGATCACGTTGGGAGTTCGAGAGCTCGACGGAAGTTCAGACAGTCGTCGGAGGTTCTGCGGGAACAAATCCGAGAAGTCCAGAAGCTTGCCAAAGGAGCTCGTCGGAACTTGCCAAGTGGATCGTCGCAGTCCACGAGTTTGCCGGAAGTCCGTAGGAGAATCACCGAGGGTTCATCGGATGATCGACGGAAGTTCGCCGGAAACTCGCCGAAAGAAGCGAGTGACACACCAAAGCAAGCTGCAGAATATGTCTTAGGAAATAATCGTAGTTAGCACTTTGATTAAGTTAGAAATGGGAGGTGATCCCATTAGCTTAATCTTGGGGCAATTGGGCCCCTAAAGAACTCAAATTGGGTCGAATGGTTCAACCCATTCGGACCCAGGTTGCTGTGGGAGGTGCAACCGCCCAGGCAGGGAGGTAGCACCACCCAGGCTATGTCTCCCAGCGAGACTGGCCGGTGCAACCGCCCCAGCCAAGAGGTGCAACCGCCCAGGGCTCAGTCTCCAAGCGAGACTGGGCGGTGCAACCTCCTCTATGAGGAGGTAGCACCGCCAGAGCTCAAGTTTCGAGCTCTGCCAGGCGGTGCAACCTCCCCAGTCAGGAGGTGCAACCGCCTGAGCTCGGTCTTCGAGCTCTGGCAGAGAGGTGCAACCGCCCATGACAGAGGTGGCATCGCCTAGAGGCTCAGTCTTCGAGCTCTGCCAGGCGGTGCAACCTCTCCAGTCAGGAGGTGCAACCGCCTGATCCCGGAATTCCGGGATTTGATCGTTTTGAGCTCCAAATTTGAACTGGGTTGGGGCCTATAAATACCCCACCCATTCAGCACTGAAAATAAAAAGAACCACACCGAATTCTTGATCTTTTCTGTGATTCTATGAGCTCAAATTTGTGTTAAGTCCAAAAGTTCTTCTCTTTCTGTTCTTCAAGTCTTGAGTTGTAAAGAGATGAGAGAAAGGTTCTGTAAGGGTTGTCTCCTGAGCCCGTCAAAAGGAGTGAAACTGTAAAAGGGCAGTTGGCCTTCGCCTATTGAAGGAAGGCCTCTAGTTGACGTCGGTGACCTCGTTGGTGGAGGAAGCCAAAAGTGGAGTAGGTCAAGACTGACCGAACCACTCTAAATCTCTGGTTTGCTTTCATTTTGAGCACTTTATCATTACTACAAACCTCCTACATAGCTACTGCTCTCTGCGCTTTTACGAACAAGTTTCTAAGTTCTGTTCTTTCCGAATCTGCATTCAGACGTAAATCGGTGTTTTCGTACGATCTCTACATTGCGGTTTACACTTACGTTTCGATTCTATTTATAACTGCAAACTGTCTTCTGCGCTTTTACGAACGAGTTTCTTTGCAGTTTACGTTTATGTCTTGATTCTGTTTATAACTACAAACTGATTTCTGCGCTTTTACGAACGAGTTTCTCTGTAGTTTACGTTTACATTCCATTTATAACTGCAAACTGACTTCTGCGCTTTTACGAACGAGTGTCTAAGTTCAAATCTTTCCGAATCTACGTTTTGACGTAAAACTGTGTTTAGACGCAAACTGCGCTTAGACGCAATCTGCGCTTAAGACGCAAACTGCGCTTAAACGCAAACTACGCTTAGACGCAATCTGAGCTTCGACGCAATCTGCACTTAGACGCAAACTGTGCAAACTGCGCTTAGACGTAATCTGAGCCTAAGACGCAAACTGCACTTAGATGCAAACTGCGCTTAGTCGCAATCTGCATTTAGATGCAAACTGCATTTAGACACAAACTGCATTTAAACGCAAACTGCGTAAACTGCGCTTAGATGCAAACTATGTTTAGACGTAAACTGTACTCAATCATAAGTAATCTTAGAATCGGCTTTTGCATCAAAATAGTTTCTATCAAACAAACGCAGCTTTCGTTTTTAATCGCTGAAAGATTTCCGCTGCACTAATTCACCCCCCCCCCCTCTTAGTGCTCTCGATCCTAACATGAACCACTTGTAAGAACGTTTAAGAGGGATATTTGGTCCTTCCCCTTCAAAGTGATTTGCTAGTGGAAGTTGGGAGCCTTATTGAAAAAGGCTTCGAAAGTGGATGTAGGTCACTTAACCGAACCACTATACATCGTGGTGTTCCTTGAATGTGTGAGTGTTTAATGTTCTGAACCATTTCTCTACTTAGCTGTAAATCATTCGGTTTTCATCTCTCTACTCTTGACTACCTTTACTTGAGCTATTTTAGCTAAGTCATCCTTCGTCGAATCGAAATCTCTACACATTTACGAAATCGATTTCAAACTTACGAGTTTTAATCCGCTACACTAATTCACCCCCCCCTCTTAGTGCCGCTCTGATCCTAATAATGATTGCTTGAAAAATAATTTGTGTGAATGGTATCTTACCACTTATTATTGAAAAATAATATGAATTTTTACCACACTTATTACTATGCTTGAAATACGCTTGAATCGTTCTCCTTTTTGTTGATGACAAAGGGGGAGAAATATATGGTAAATTGATAATAGAATGAATTGCTATACACTTGAAATGTTTGCATTAATGATAAGATATCTAGAGCTTACATTGTAATTTTACAATGTTGATATCTTATCATATGATGAATTGCTATGATTGCTATCCTTCATGTTTGAAATATAAGACTTGAAAATGGATGTCATGCCTTGACATCATTTTCAAAAAGATACATCATGATAGGAATCATGATGGGGGTATTGATAGGTTTAAATGAACTTAACTTATCAATATATCTCTTGAATTCAAGAATGACTTATCTCAAGGATGGCATATAGATAGGGGGAGTTAAGGTTAACTCCGTCATCAATTGATTGTCATCATCAAAAAGGGGGAGATTGTTGAATGTTGGATTTTGATTATGAAGTCAATTGTCATCTGTTTATCTAATCTATACGTTGAGATAAGTATGCAGGATTAACTATGATGGCAGTAAGACATGCAGTAGGTGTTGAGCCGGAGTCAAGACTAAGATCACATTGGGGGTTCGAGAGTTCGTCAGAAGTCCGAACGTTCGTCGAAGGTTCTGCGGGAACAATCTGAGAAATCCAAAAGACAAAGAAGCTCGTCGGAACTCAGCAAGAAGATTGTCATAAAATCCAGGAGTTTGCTGGGAGTCCGCTGGAGCATCGCTGAGGGTTCGTCGGATGTTTACCGGAAGTTCATCGGAAGCTCACCGAAAGAAGCGATTGACGCACTGGAACACGATTTACAGTATTGATGTCTTAATTATCGTAGTTAGTATGTAGATTAAGTTAGGATTGAGAGGTGATCCCATTAACTTAATCAGGGATTAACTGGGCCCTTAACAGACCCATATTGGGACGAATGAAACAACCCATTCGGACCTAGAATTCCTGGCTGGCGGTGGTACCACCCAGGAGACTTGGTCTCCCAGGAGTTCTAGGTAGTAGTACCACCCCTATCAGGTGGTGGTACTGCCTGAGCTCAGCCTTTGAGCACTGTCAGGCGGTAGTACCGCCTAGATTGAGCAGTGGTACTGCTCAGTGATAAATGACAAGCGGTAGTACCGCCCAATAATGGCAGTGGTACCGCTAGGACCCTAGAAATCCGGGAATGGACACCTTTGAGCTTCGATTTCAAACTAATTGGGGCCTATATAAACCCCATCCTTTCTTGCATGAAAGGGCACCAAAAACTTGCTTTAATTCTGAGTATTTGAGGGCTTAAAAGTGTTGTAAAAGCTAGAGTTCTTCTCCCTCTTTCTTTCTAAGTGTTGATCATTCAAGTGAGGAGTGAAAACTTGTAAGGGTTGTCTCCTAAGCCCGTCAAAAGGAGAAAAGCTGTAAAAGGGTGGTTGGCCTTCGCCTATTGAAAAAAGGCCTCTAGAGGACGTCGGTGATCTCGTCGGAGTAGGAAGCCAAAAGTGGATGTAGGTCAAGATTGACCGAACCACTATAAATCTCGGTTTGCATTTACCTTCTTCTATTTATCTTAACTTCAAATTGTCTCCATTGCTTTACATCAACTACACTTCCGTATGCTTTTAATTTAAAGATCTTTCCAAAATGGTTTTCAACGAAATCAGATTTTAATTTAAAGATCTTTCCGAAATGGTTTTCGTGAGTCACTTCGAGTGTGTGTCAAGGGGTTGCTGCATAAAAACATCTTCAGTTAGAGTCCCCTATAAAAAGACATTGTTAACATCCAATTGTCGTAAGTGCCAGCATATAGAGATGGCCAAACTTAGAATAAGCTGAATTGTTGTGGGTTTAACTACAGGACTAAAAGTCCCTGCGAAGTCAACTCCAGGTTGTTGATGAAACCCTTTGGCTACTAAATGTGCTTTATATCGAGCAACAGACTCATCAGGGTTCCACTTAATTCGGAAGACCCATTTACACTTGATGATATTTTGTGTAGGATGAAAAGGTATAAGAGTCCATGTGGAGTTATAGAGTAGAGCATCATATTCTTCACACATGGCTTTACACCAATATGGAGATTTTTAGGATTGAATAATTGTGGTGGGTTCACGGGTTTCATGAGAGGATTTGGTGATAACATATAGGTCGAGAACTTGACATGGTTTAGAAATATCACTTTTTGAGCATGTTGTCATTGGATATCTAGGAACTGTAGGTTATGGTATTGGTATAGATGGTGGAGAGGCATCAACCGGGGTCGGGATAGGTTGTCATACATCAGAGGCACTAAGTAAAGAAGGTTGTTGTATTTCTAAGGATATTACTTCAGTAGTAGGGGAGGCTTGTGAAGAAGACGGAATGGAGGGAGTAGAGAGCTGTTGAACCGGGAGAACAAAAGAGCGTGGATCTTTATAAAAAGGACTGGATGGTGTGGGAAGAGTTTCGTTTGAGGGGATCGATAGTATACTCCAGTGATGTATATTTGTTGGAGTGGCCTGCATGGTAGGAGACTCGTGGTTTTGAAATGGAAAGACAAACTCCACAAAAACAACATGACGTGAAATAAAAACTTTTTGAGTTTTTGATTCATAGCATCGAAAGACATTATGTTCAAGAGAACATCCTATGAAGATGCAAGGTTTAGATCTTGGTGCTATCTTGTGTGGCCACGAATAACATAAACAACCAAATATTTTAAGTTTTTTAATGTTTGGGGATTTAGAAAATAGTTTTTCAACTTGAGTTTTTGAACATTTGGGAATTCAATAGAGATATTATTTTATTTACAAAATTAAGAAATGAAAATAAGATTTCATTTAATGTGAGGTGCACACAAAACATCATCGAGTGTAAAAGTTGTGGTAGGTGAATTAAGCATTGTTGAATCAGTATGAGTAATAGGAAGTCCTTTACCGTCACTGATGATGATGTCGTCATGTCCACTATAGTTGTTGTGGATCGACAAGTTCTGTAGATCAGAGGTAATGTGGTGGGATGCGCTAGAATCCACGATCAAATTATGATCAGTAGTGTTTGAAGTAGTAATAAGATTTACTTGAGGCCAATGTGATTGTACAGGAAGTTAGGATCAAGATTGATAGACTTTTGTAGAGTGACCGACTTTATTACATAATTGGCAGACAACTCTTCGTTGGTTTGTGTGTTGAGGGCACTAGAACTATTAATGATTGAAGTAGCCACCTTGGTTGTTGTGATTGAAATGTTGATGATATGGAGGAGGGGTTTGGTTGGAGCTCAAAGGTTCAAGAGGCATCTTGGTCAAACCTTTGTTGATAGTCTTGTTATACTGATTGCCACTCCTCGTAGATTTTTGATTGACTTGAGCCATGATGGATAGTCCTAGCAATTTATCCTCACACTTGAGATATATCTCAAAGTCAGTCAGCTTATCATAGAGTTCTTCGAACGATACTAGTGAATCACGTGCCCGTATTGCTGATTGCTGCTGTCAGTTCCTTGTACTCGTCTCCTAGGCCATTGAGGATATAGACAATAACTTCTTTATGTTGTGCAGATAATCAGCAATAGTACTTCCCTCTTATTTTGTTTTCATAAGTCCGGATAGGAGACTAAGCATGCGAGTTCATGAATGATTTGCCAAGGTGGTTTGTTACTTGCAAAGAATGAGACGATCCTGGCGTAACCATAGTTTATAGTCCGGATTTGATATTGGACTAGGTGCTCCTGGGATATTGATTATCGCTGGTGGACATCGAAGAGAGCCATCGACATAGCCTAGAAGGTCATAGTCAAATAGAAGATTAAAAAATTGAGCACACCAGGATATATAGTTACTACCTTTGGATAATTTGAAGGGGATGAGGATTGCTGCATTTATGGAGATAGGGAAAGTACTATGGTTCCCTATGGGAACGGTAACTAGAGCATAGATGATAAAGACATATAGAAGATATAGACTACTATATGGGAGCAAGTAGAAGTCTATAGCGAAAAAAAAAAAAAAAGGAAGAATTGTTGGTACATATCAATGTCACCTGAGGTCTTCATCGAATGAAATGTTTAACTCTATGCAATATTATGTAAAGTTGTAGATATCTATGCAGTAGTTCAGTAGTAAGGAGGAATAAAGTGTTCTGGAGTAAGAAGGGAGGAAGGAGGAATCAAATGTTCTATAGTAAGGAGGAAGGAGGAATCAAGTGTTTTGCAGTAAGGAGGAAGGAGGAATCAAAAGTTCTACAGTAAGGAAGAACCAAGAGTTCTGCGGTAAGGAGGAACCAAGAGTGCATGCTATTGTGATGCAGACTGGGCCCAACAAACACTTGGTGTTGCACCATAGGCTTGAAACTTGGTGTGGTAGCCATGGTCGTGACCGGAAGCAGGGAAGCTATCATCGTACGACCGATTATTGTCGGCGGTCAAGGACCGGTTCTTGTCCCAGTTCCATCGCTTGTCCCAGTTGGTTGAAGAAGAACTACAATCGGTGCAGTTCAGAGAACAATGGCAGAGCAGGGATGGTTGCAATTGGTCGGCGGCCAAGAATCGGTGCTCGTCCCAGTTCCTTCGTTCTGGAGGAGGATTATTGAAGAAGAAGAACTACAATCGGTGCAGTTTAGAGAGTAATGACCGGGGAGGGATGGCTGCAATCAGACGTCTCTGCTCCCCAGGCTGGTCCTAGAGACGACAACACCCTCGATCGAGTCTACGGCAGAAATCAGAAGCGTCGTCTCCTCGGCGATGGGCTTCAAATCGGAAGCAGCGACATCGCCAACGGCAAGACCTGCGTAGGCCACGATGAGCGGACGTAGGGTAGGGCCGTTCGGGTATCGATGGCCATCGGAGAAGGCAGATCCGCCCAGGATCTGGAGGATTGCAGCAGACGAGGAGAAATTTAGCAGCGATGTTGATGCGGTCTGCACCTGTTTAAGCCGTGACCTCGGGGCGGTATGGCTCGGTTCAGGGGTCCGGATGCCGAGAATCACAGGTAGAGCTTCTTGACGTCTTTGGGGAAGCGCTCGCGGCAACCCGATCGGGGCGTGGTCTTTGGAGATGGCTAGTTGCAGCGTCCCGGTAACGCGGTCGCCGTGTACCTGCACAAAGGTCGGACCGTATCTTCGGCCCGACCCCTCCGACGGTCTAATTAGTGGACGAGAAGAGGACTTCTGTGTGTAGAACTCGTGCTGTTGTCCCCCTCCCCATTACCTTTAGGGCTCTGGACTATTTATAGTTTGGGTCTGATACTACCTGATGTTCCTGCCTGTCAGAGCAGGGTCGTGCCTCTGGCTGGATTTGACATCGCCATTAGGGTCGCGTGGCGGACCATCCTGTCGCAGGGTATGGGCGGCCTCGGTCGTCGCCTTCTGCGTTTGGGTGAACGTGCAGGGTATGGGCGACGGAGCCGCTGGCTGAGAGGGGGTGACGTTGGCGACGTCGGGTCAGCGTTAATGGCCGTTCACTCGGGCAGGGTGCGGGCCACGCGCGGATGGCATCGTGGCATGTCGCGTCGCCATTACTCCCTGAGGGGAGTCACTTCGATTGTCCAACCATGGGATGGCTAGCGTCACAGTCCGTGTCCCCGTTGACTCTATGGTGACCCCCCTATCACTTCCCCCCCCCCCCCTAGGCGGAGTGATTTTTTAGAGTTCCATGGATGGATGGCGTCCTTGTGTAATGTTTGACTCAAACGAGCGACTCGTAACGACTGGATCGACGAGTTGCAAGTCGGGAACTGAACTGGAGGGACTCGTAACGACTGGATCGACGAGTTGCAAGTCGGGAACTGAACTGGAGCGACTCGCCATGACTGGATCGCCGAGCCGCAAGTCGGGAAATGAACTGGAGCGACTCACCATGACTAGATCGCCGAGCCGCAAGTCGGGAAATGAACTGGAGCTACTCGCCATGACTGGATCGCCGAGCCGCAAGTCGGGAAATGAACTGGAGCGGCTCGGGATATGCTTTGAAACGACGAGTCGCAAGTCGAAGGTCGAACTGGAGCGACTCGTAATATGACTGGATCGACGAGTTGCAAGTCGGGAACTGAACTGGAGCGACTCGCTATGACTGGATCGCCGAGCCGCAAGTCGGGAAATGAACTGGAGCAGCTCGGGATATGCTTTGAACCGACGAGTCGCAAGTCGGAGGCCGAACTGGAGCGACTCGTAATATGACTGGATCGACGAGTCGCAAGTCGGGAACTGAACTGGAGCGACTCGCCATGACTGGATCACCGAGCCGCAAGTCGGGAAATGAACTGGAGCAGCTCGGGATATGCTTTGAACCGACGAGTCGCAAGTCAGAGGCCGAACTAGAGCGACTCGTAATATGACTGGATCGACGAGTCGCAAGTTGCCTCGTGTTGGCGCTGTGCTTGGGACGCAGGCCTCTATTGTACCTGGGAGTCACTGCTTTGCTGTCTTCCAAAGGCAGGAATGCAGGCGCCGTAAGTTGTGGCGGTGGGGTGTGCGGCGCTGCACGCCACGTGGCGCTCCGAGGGGAGGTGGCGCGGCTCTCGGGGATCAGGTTCCCCTGGGCGGGATCTCCGAAATCGGTGAATGTGGGATTCTGAGGCGCTCTACTGGCCTCAAGGGCCGCGATCTGCTTTTCCTTCCTCGGGAAGCTCGACCGTCGTCCATGGCTTATTATACATAAGCCTTCCCCAGAGGGGTTCCCCTGCCACTGCTTGGTTGCCGTTATTCTGTCCAGCCGCTGCTGCTCCCTGTTCGCTCTGTCTCTCGACTCAGGCCTTTTCCCATCGTCTTGAGGTTAGGATGTCTTCGTCTTCCTCCTCCTCCTCTCCTTCAACTTCTACCTCCTCTTCCGAGCGCCCCGGGGTTAGGCATTTGTCTCCGGGAGCGTATCCCTAGAAGTGGGAGGGAGTTCTGCCCTGCTTGAGAAGTTCAAGCAGTGGCATGACGTAGACTCGGTGGTGACGGAGGAGCTTCTGGGGGAGCTTCGGGCTCGCTACTGGATCCCGGAGGGTTATACCCTGTCCGCCCCCCGTCCGGGTCAGCGCCCGTATGACCAGTTTCCTCAGGGGTTTGGTTTGACGGCGGGCGCCCTTGAGGCGAGGTTACGGTTTCCACTCCATCCCATGATTGAGGACTGCCTTCGTAAGTGGGGTATATCGCCATCTTAGATGGCGCCAAATTCGTGGCGCTATTTAGTCGTCTTCCTTGGAGAGTGTCGGGCGGCCGGGATAGAACCGTCCAGGGATCTATTTCTGGCTTGCTTTCGACTGTGTCGGGGTCGGGGCGGCTATTACCTGGCCGCGCGTAGTGGGTTCAAGATCGACGACGCTCCTTCCAACAATAAAGGTTGGAAGAGCCGCTTCTTCTTCGTCAGTTGCAGTCGAGGATGGGGCTTCAGCACTGGGTGGACCTCCCGCTCTATCGACAATGTCCTCCCGCTGCTTTTTGGCAGGGAGTCGGCAGATGTGGATCGTCTGAGGGGCATTCTGTCTTCTTCTCGGGCAATCGAGGAGATGACCGAGGAGTGGCTGGCCACCGCAGGGCTGAGCCCAACTGCCGAGGGTATGGTTGTTCTTTATGCCGCGTATAGCTTTTTGTCTCGAGCCGCCTGACCAACCGGGCTTTCTCTTGCAGAAATGGTGGATCTTCAATCTGTGAAGAAAGCGTCTCAGGGCCGATCCAGGGTGGCCGCGCCTCGGGGTGGTGACGGTTCGGGAGCCGTCCCGAAAAGGGGGGCGTCGGAGGGTGGCCCGGGCTCTCCGGACGTGAGGCGCCCATCCAAGAAACTGAAGACCGTGGTCAGGAAGGTGTCCGCGAGGTCGGCTGCTCGTGAACGCAATCTTGCGGGAGGCGTTCCGCTGGGCGAGGCCTCGGGGGCTGCCAAAGGCAAGGAGGCGGCCGGGTCAGCCGGAGGGGATCCTGCGCCAGGGGCTTCTTTGCGCCCGAAGTCGATGCGGGACTTGTGCTACGTCGGTGGGTCGGCCGGCGAGGAGTACCGGACTCCGGGCATGACCTGCCTTCCTACTGGAGCGGCGGGAACTCCCTATGTTCCTCGGTGGTCCGCCCTTAAAGCGGACAGCCGTGTATGGGCCGATGGATCGATGGCCCAGGAGTTCATCCGGGGCGCGCTGCACCCGCTGTTGGCCAAGGAGCTTTACGGCCTGACCTCGGAGGCCTTGGCAGATCGGGCAGCCAAGTCTCTGGTCTGGGTAAGTACCGGCATCCCGCTCCCATTCAACGGCTATTTCCTGTGGATCTTGACGTTACATCTCGGTGCAGGGCCAACATTACGCCATGGCTCTGCTTGACCGGGCCCTTGACGCTGGGAAGATGATCGAGCGCCAATCGAGCGCCTTCGCCGTGCTGCGCCTCGAGAACGAAGAGCTGAGGCGGTCGTCCGGCCCAGAGGTTGTAGCAGCCGCCGAGCAGCGCGCCTCGGCTTTGGAGGAGGAGGTGAGGCGCCTGAAGGCCGAGCTGGAGGAGAGTCAGGCTCGGGCCCGAACGCTGGATGACAAACTGCAGACGCTCTCGAACGACATCGAGTCCGCCCGATCTTCGGCCTGGGCAGCTGAGGAAGCCCTGAAGGAAGAGCAGCGAGCGCTGCCCGAGCGGCTGGAGAGAGTGGTTGTTGAGTACAAGGCCTCGGCGAGTTTTGAGCGTGGCTTGGTAAGGTCGGGGCGGGTGACGTATGAATTCGGATACCGGGTGGCCTGTGCTCGCGCCCGATCAACCCATCCGGAGTGGGAGCTGGAGCCGGACCCTTTTGCCGATCACCCTGCGGATGATGGCGTGGATATGCCGGGGAGCGTTCCCTTTGATGATGGGCCCGAGACGCCTCCTCCGAGTTGATTTGTATTTTACTTTTTGTTTTTGGTCGGGTCAGCCTTTGATCTCTGTATCGCCTACCCATTGCATGTACAGATCTTTTATATTGGAGGTAGTTCGTTCTGACTATTGTTGCGTGAGTCCCTTATAATGCATGCCCTCGTTTGATCTTTCTTTATGGATAGAACTTCTTCAGGTTTGCTACGTTCCAGGTTCTTGGTAAGTGGTTTCCTTCCATAGTTTCGAGTCGGTAGGTCCCTTCTCGGACCATGTCGTAGACCCTGTATGGGCCCTCCCAGTTGGGTGCGAGCTTGCCTCCCGCCCGGGTCGGGTCGGTTACCTCTGCCTTGCGGAGGACGAGATCTCTGATCTTGATTGGGCGGGGACGGACTCTTCGGTTGTACATTCGTGCCACGGCCTTTTTGTAGGCCAGGGAGCGCAGGTGGGCCTCGATCCTCCTTTCCTCAAGGAGGTCTAAGTGCGCTCTCAGGCCTTCCTCAGAACCATCTTGTTTGTAACCCGAGGTGCGAAAAGTTGGGAATACCATTTCGGGCGGGAGGACCGCTTCGGTCTCGAATGTAAGGCTGAACTGGGATTCGCCTGAAGCCGTCTTCGGGGTTGTCCGCATTGCCCATAGAACGTTCGGCAGCTCGTCTACCCAGGTTCCGTGCGCGCCCGAGACTCTCCTCCTGAGGCCCTCTAGAATCGCCCGATTCATTACCTCGGCTTGCCCGTTGGTCTGGGGGTGTGCCACCGAGCTAAACTTCAGTTGTATTCCATACGACGAGTAGTAAGCTTTAAACTTGGCGTTGTTGAACTGGGCCCCATTGTCAGTGATAATGGCCCTCAAGATCCCGAACCGAGTGATGATGTTCTTCCACGTGAAGCTTTGAACTTGCTTCTCGGTGATGGAGGCCAAGGGTTCGGCTTCAACCCATTTTGTGAAATAATCAACCCCGACAATGAGGAAACGTCGTTGCCCCGAAGCCGGAGGAAAGGGGCCGAGGAGATCGAGTCCCCACTGGGCGAAGGGCCAAGCGATTTCCATCGAGTTGAGAGGGACCGCCGGTTGATGCTGCAGTCTGGCGTGCTGTTGGCACGGTTGGCATTGTTGCACGTATGATGCGGCATCTCGGCGCATCGTTGGCCAGTAGTATCCTTGTCGGAGGGCCTTGAAGGCCAAGGTCCGACCCCCGATATGCTCCCCGCAAATTCCCTCATGAAGCTCGGCAAGGACGGTGTTAGCTTCGGGTGGCGCGAGGCAGAGCAAGAGGGGCTGTGAGAAACCTCTGCGGTACAGCTTCCCACCGACTAAGCTATACTAGGCCTGTGTTCACCTTAGTCATCTTGCTGCCGTTGGGTCGTCGGGCTCCGTCCCATCTGTCTTGAAGCGGAGTATCTCCTCCATCCAGTTGGGCGGGGTTCGAGTCTCGATGACGCCGCAGGATGGTATGGTTGGCGCCGCTATGGGCTCGGTCACGGAGGTTTCTTCTAAACCCCATGCGGAGGCTGCTTTCGCCAGGGCGTCGGCTGATGCGTTCTGGGCCCGGGGCACTTGCGTGATTGAGAACCGGCTGAAGAGGCGGGCGAGCCGCTGCGTTTCCGCCAGGTATGATGCCATTGTGGGGTCCCGGGCCTCGTAGCTCCCATTCACGTGTCCTGTCACCAGCTGAGAGTCGTTGAATACCTCGAGGTTGTCTACCTGCATCTCCAAGGCGAGGCGTAGGCCATTTAGTAGCGCCTCATACTCGGCTTCGTTGTTAGTGGCTTGGAATTGCAGTCGGATGGACCTGTCGTAGGTTTCTCCAATAGGGCTTCTAAGGACGAGGTCGATTCCGGCTGCGCCGGTGATGGCGGAGCCGTCGACGTGCAGGGTCCACGCGCGGTCGGTGTCCCTCCGTCCATCTGCACAATCCTCGGGCGTTAGTTCAGAGATGAAGTCGGCTAGTACCTGGGCTTTGATGGCGTTCCGAGGAGAGTATTGGATGTCGAACTCGCTGAGCTCGACCTGTTAGGATCGAGAGCACTAAGAGGGGGGGGGTGAATTAGTGCAGCGGAAATCTTTCAGCGATTAAAAACGAAAGCTGCGTTCGTTCGATAAAAACTATTTTGATGCAAAAGCCAATTCTAAGATTACTTATGATTAAGTGCAGTTTATGTCTAAACACAGTTTGCGTCTAAGCGCAATTTATGTAGTTTACAGTTTGCGTCTAAATGCAGATTGCGTCTAAGCGCAGTTTGCATCTAAGCGCAGTTTGCATCTAAGCTCAGATTGCGTTTAAGCGTAGTTTGCATCTAAGCGCAGTTTACGTCTAAACTCAGATTGCGTCTAAGCGCAGTTTGCGTCTAAGTGCAGATTGCGTTTAAGCGCAGTTTGCGTCTAAGCGCAGTTTTACGTCTAAACATAGTTTTACGTCTAAACGCAGTTTGCGTCTAAACGCAGTTTTATGTCTAAACGTAGTTTTACGTTTAAAAGTAGTTTACGTCTAAAACACAGTTTTACGTCTAAACACAATTTGCGCAGTTTACGTCTAAACGCAGTTTTAAAGGGATCTGAACTTAGAAACTTCGTTCGTAAAAGCGCAGAAGACAGTTTTGCAGAATCAAAACGTAAACGTAAACTGTAATGTATGAAAACACCGATTTACGTCTGAATGTAGATTCGGAAAGATCAGCACTTAGAAACTTGTTCGTAAAGGCGCAGAGAGCAGTAGCTATGTAGGAGGTTTGCAGTAATGATAAAGTGCTCAAAATAAACACAAACCAGAGATTTAGAGTGGTTCGGTCAGTCTTGACCTACTCCACTTTTGGCTTCCTCCACAGACGAGGTCACCGACGTCAACTAGAAGCCTTCCTTCAATAGGCAAAGGCCAACTACCCTCTTACAGATTCACTCCTTTTGACGGGCTTAGGAGACAACCCTTACAGAAGTTTTCTCTCCTCTCTTTACAACTCAAACTTGAAGAATAGAAAGAGGAGAACTAGCAGTTTTGAGCTATAAGAAACATAGAAAGATAGCAAGATTTCGAGTGTGTGTTCTGTGCTTTCAGTGCTGAATGGGTGGGGTATTTATAGGCCCCAACCCAGTTCAAATTTGGAGCTCAAAACGATCAAATCCCGGAATTCCGGGATCAGGCGGTTGTACCACTTGACTGGAGAGGTTGCACCGCCTGGCAGAGCTCGAAGACTGAGCCCAGGCGGTGCCACCTCTTGACTGAGGCGGTTGCACCTCTCTGCCAGAGCTCGAAGACCGAGCTTAGGCGGTGCCACCTCTCTGTCAGGGAGGTTGCACCGCCCAGTCTAGCTCGAAGATTGAGCTCAGGCGGTGCCACCTCCTGGCTGGGGAGGTTGCACCGCCCAGTCTCACTGGGAGGCTTAGCCCAGGCGGTGCCACCTCCTGGCCTAGGCGGTTGCACCTCCTAGTGCAATCAGGGTCCGAATGGTTTAGCTCCATTCGGCCCAATTTCAGTCTTTCAGGGGCCCAATTGCCCCAAGATTAAGCTAATGGGATCACCTCCCATTTTCTAACTTAATCAATGTGCTAACTATGATTAGATCTAAGACAATTTCTGCAGCTTTGCTTCGGTGCATCAATCGCTTCTTCCGGCGAGTTTCCGGCGAACTTCCGTCGATCATCCGATGAACCCTCGGTGATGCTTCTGCGGACTTCCGGCAAACTCCTGGACTTTGTGACGATCCACTTGGCGAGTTCCAACGAGCTTCGCTTGGCAAGCTTCTGGACTTCTCGGATCTGTTCTCGCAGAACCTCCGACGACCGTCCGAACTTCCGTCAAACTCTCGAACTCCCAACGTGATCATGATCTTGACTCCGGCGCAACTCCTGCTGCTTGTCTAACTTTCATCGTAGTTAATCCTGCACACTCAAAACAAAACTTCGATCGAGACAATTAATCCTAAGCGATTAACCAAGTTGTCCGGCATGTCATTGGTCCCTCGACGCTTCATCCGATTCTTCGGCGCATCGTCCTTTCCTGCGGCCTATTGCCCAATCGGCCAGTTGGCTCCGCAACTCCGATATCCTTGGCACAATACCCGCTCTTCTTGGCCCGATGCCCGAGTCCACAGCCCGAAGCCTTCTGTCGATACGTCGACCGATCCACCGGCCCGACGTCCAATCTTCTGACATGTTCCTTCGGCACAACATGATTTTCCTGCTTTAATTGTCTCATCCTGATCAAAGCATCCTGCGTCACTCAAAATGCAGATTAAATCATAAACATATATCAAGTAGTTTCATCATCAAAATACGAGATTCAACAATCTCCCCCTTTTTGATGATGATAACCACTTGATGACGAAGTTAAACTTAACTCCCGGAGTTTAAACAAACTCCCCCTATCAATATGCCATATTGATAGAAACTCTTAGATTCAAAAATCTAAGCAACATGTCATCATAAACGGAGTTAACCCTAACTCCCAGAGTTTAAACAAACTCCCCCTATCAATATGCCATATTGATAGAACCTTGAATTCAAACTGAATTCAAGTCATTGCAATATTCATCATGAATACTTGCAACACGTTATCATGAACTTATGCATAAACTTATGCATGTCATGTCATCAAATACTTATGCATGTTATGTCATCAAATACTTCTCCCCCTTTGTCATCAACAAAAAGGAGAAGTACCACAATCAAGCGTTTGTGATATTGGTTTAACTCATTGCATGAAAAACATAATATCTATTGTTATCATCATGCAAGTTTGAAGCCAGAAAATTTAGCAAATGTTACATCATGCTTAGAACATTCAAGCTATCAAGTTTTAGATATGCAAGTTTTACGGCATACAAGATAGCATATGCAAGCTAGCAATGTTACAACATTTTAGAACTTGCAAGTAAGCAGTTTAGAGATATTCAAGAAGGCAACTCTAGCTTCTTGAAATATGCAAGTTGCAAGCTAGGAAATTTTTGCTTCCTTTGCAGTGTTAGCTTTTGATATCGTAACGCAACTATTTCAAGTGTTTATCAATTGTAGCATTTCATCATATGGCATGATATCGACATGTAAAGCTGTGAAGCAAGATTTTGATATCATTTCATGATGTACACATTTCGAATATTTTAACAAGTGTAGCATTGCATCACATGGTAAGATATCAGCTCGTACGATGCAAATTTTTGTTTGATATCTTGATACAGGGCATATCGCAATGATAGCAATCATATATTTCTTAGTGATGCAAGTATGGCCTAATCATAGCATCAGTGATAGCAACCATATCAACATCAGTGATAGCAAACATATCAACATCAGTAATAGCAACCATATCATCATTAGTGATAGCAAACATATCAGCATTAGTGATAGCAACTATTAGTGATAGCAAACATATCAATTCATATATTTCTCTCCCTTTGTCATCAACAACAAGGAGAACGATATAAGCAAATTTTAAATATAAGTGCGATGCCATAAGTTGGTTCATGTCATTTTCCAACAATGAGTGATAGGATACCAGTAATGCAAACATTTCGAGGAAAACATGACATGGAGATAGCTTTTATTGCTTCTTCCTTTTTATTTGTTATCTTTTTACATGAAGGAGGAAAGCCATATGTGAAGTTCAAATCGATAAGATATTAAAGCACACTTCATTTTTGCAAGGATTAAGATATGTAAGTGAGTCAAATCCTTGTATGTAAAAATATCTTCCTTTTATAAGAGGGAATCATCAAATATGTTTCTCGAAAAATATTTTTCATATGATAAGTGCATTTGCTGGATGATTCCATATGTCAAAAATCAATGATGTGAATTAAACTTGATATGACATATGCTTGTTAAGTTTGAAAGAGGATAATGTATCAAGAAAATCCAATTGTTAGGATCAAGAAAATCCGAAAATGAAATTTGACACTTTCATACATTCGGACAGGGTTTTACTAGAGATATTCAATGACAATCATGAAGGTAAAACATGCTTATTATCATGGAAATTTTTGTATTCAAGCACATAATTTCCAACATGTAATCATGGTAAGTAATTGTGTAAAATTATTATGGCAATCAAGTGATTTGATCATTCAATCAAAAAGTCCGAAAAATAATTTTAACACGTTTAATCATTCGGACACATTTTTGCCATAGTTTTTCAAATATAATCATGAAGATAAGGTATGCTCATCATCATGGTAGTATGATAGTAAGTTTACCATATTCAAGCTAGCAAAAAAATTTCTACATTTTAAGGCCCGCAAGCTAGCAATTTTGAGATGTTCAAGAAAGCAACTCTTGTTTCTTGAAATATAAGTTGCTAGATGTGCAAGTTAACTTTTTGCTTCTTGAGATAGGCAAGATAGCATTCCTTGGTGATGTTCAATATAGCTAAGTTCTACATAATCACCAAAGCATCATAAATTTTAATGATGTGCAAAATTACAAATTTTGCATGATTGCATTTGTGTGTCTTGAGATTTGCAAGATAGCACTTCTTGGTGATGTTCAAGATAGCAATTTTTTCTCTTTTGAGAAGTGCAATTTTTGCTTTCTTCTTGAATTGTGCAAGCTAGCTATCTCCCCTTTTGTCATTGTCAAAAAGAAGGGAAAAACCCTTTACATCAATTTTTAAATCATGACAAAGGTTAGTATCAATCTCATTTGTGCATCATTATATTTTCAAATTAAAACATGCACATTTTCAAAACATATAAACTCATTAATCATAACTTCAAATTAAACATGATTTCATATACTCAAAATCGAGAAATAACAATGGAAATCAACATGATACACATTATTACTTATCAACCACATATAGCATGATTTCATAAGGTATTTTTAATCAAAATCATTTTGTTTATCATAAACATGCAATTTTCATGATTATTTTCAAAATTACTAGAATGATAAGCATGATTCCTAATTGTTTGTATTTTCATTATTAAACATGCAATTTTCAAGAAAATTAAAAAAGGAGAAATGCTTTACGAAAAGCATCATGTAATTTCAAAGTAAATTAAAGGCATTTTGATTACCTCAGCGTCGAAAGGTGTAAAGGCATAGTTTGCCACCTCGCCTTTGTTGATTTTCTCCTCATCTTCGGAGGAGCTCCATTCATCTCCGTTTTTGTTCTTCTTCTTGCGTTCAAAGCAAGTAGTTCCGTTCTTTTTACTTTTTAATTTTTGTTTCCTTTGTAGTTTAAGTTCACCATCACTTGAGCTTATGCTCGAGTGGTCTTCAAATGTTCTATGTCCCAAATCCTTCCTGTTCTTTGGAAGGTGGTTCTCAAGTTCTTTACGTGCATTGCACGTCATTTCATATGTGATCAATGAACCAATTAGTTCTTCAAGTGGAAATTGGTTCAAGTTTTTCGATTCTTGAATAGCAATTACTTTTGAATCCCAAGTTTTAGAAAGTGAGCGCAAAACTTTGTTAACGAGTTCAAAATCCGAAAAGCTTTTACCAAGTGATTATAAACCATTGACGACATCCGTAAAACGGGTGTACATGTCAACAACGGTTTCGCTTGGTTTCATATGAAAAAGCTCGAAATCATGCAGTAAAATATTAACTTTCGAGTCTTTGACTCTACTAGTTCCCTCATGCGTGATTTCAAGAGTGCGCCAAATATCGAAAGCCGTTTCGCACAAAGAAACCCGATTAAACTCATTTTTGTCCAAAGCGCAAAATAAGGCATTCATAGCCTTTGCGTTTAAAGAAAAATACTTCTTCTCTAAATCCGACCATTCGTTCATCGGTTTAGAGGGAAGTTGAAAACCATTTTCAACAATATTCCATAAATCCAGATTTAGAGAAATCAAGAAAACTCTCATTCGAGTTTTCCAATAAGTGTAGTCCAATCCGTTAAAGAATGGTGGACGAAAGACTGAAAAGCCCTCTTGAAGAGCCATTTCTCTCGGGTGTAAATCCGAAATGAGAAATACCCCGCTCTGATACAAATTGTTAGGATCGAGAGCACTAAGAGGGGGGGGGGGGTGAATTAGTGCAGCGAAAATCTTTCAGCGATTAAAAACGAAAGCTGCGTTCGTTCGATAAAAACTATTTTGATGCAAACGCCAATTCTAAGATTACTTATGATTAAGTGCAGTTTATGTCTAAACACAGTTTGCGTCTAAGCGCAATTTATGCAGTTTGCAGTTTGCGTCTAAATGCAGATTGCGTCTAAGCGCAATTTGCATCTAAGCGCAGTTTGCGTCTAAGCTTAGATTGCGTTTAAGCGCAGTTTGCGTCTAAGCGCAGTTTACGTCTAAACTCAGATTGCGTCTAAGCGCAGTTTGTGTCTAAGCGCAGTTTGCGTCTAAGCGCAGATTGCGTTTAAGCGCAGTTTGCATCTAAACGCAGTTTTACGTCTAAACGTAGTTTTACGTCTAAACGCAGTTTGCGTCTAAACGCAGTTTTACGTCTAAACGTAGTTTTACGTTTAAAAGTAGTTTACGTCTAAAACATAATTTTACGTCTAAACACAGTTTGCGCAGTTTACGTCTAAACGCAGTTTTAAAGGGATCTGAACTTAGAAACTTCGTTCGTAAAAGCGCAGAAGACAGTTTTGCAGAATCAAAACGTAAATGTAAACTGTAATGTATGAAAACACCGATTTACGTCTGAATGCAGATTCAGAAAGATCAGCACTTAGAAACATGTTCGTAAAGGCACAGAGAGCAGTAGCTATGTAGAAGGTTTACATTAATGATAAAGTGCTCAAAATAAACGCAAACCAGAGATTTAGAGTGGTTCGGTCAGTCTTGACCTACTCCACTTTTGGCTTCCTCCACCAACGAGGTCACCGACGTCAACTAGAAGCCTTCCTTCAATAGGCGAAGGCCAACTACCCTCTTACAGATTCACTCCTTTTGACGGGCTTAGGAGACAACCCTTACAGAAGTTTTCTCTCCTCTCTTTACAACCTAAACTTGAAGAATAGAAAGAGGAGAACTAGCAGTTTTGAGCTCTAAGAAACACAGAAAGATAGCAAGATTTCGAGTGTGTGTTCTGTGCTTTCAGTGCTGAATGGGTGGGGTATTTATAGGCCCCAACCCAGTTCAAATTTGGAGCTCAAAACGATCAAATCCCGGAATTCCGGGATCAGGCGGTTGTACCTCCTGACTGGAGAGGTTGCACCGCCTGGCAGAGCTCGAAGACTGAGCCCAGGCGATGCCACCTCTTGACTGAGGCGGTTGCACCTCTCTGCCAGAGCTCGAAGACCGAGCTCAGGCGGTGCCACCTCTCTGTCAGGGAGGTTGCACCGCCCAGTCTAGCTCGAAGACTGAGCTCAGGCGGTGCCACCTCCTGGCTGGGGAGGTTGCACCGCCCAGTCTCGCTGGGAGGCTTAGCCCAGGCGGTGCCACCTCCTGGCCTAAGCGGTTGCACCTCCTGGTGCAATCAGGGTCCGAATGGTTTAGCTCCATTCGGCCCAATTTCAGTCTTTCAGGTGCCCAATTGCCCCAAGATTAAGCTAATGGGATCACCTCCCATTTTCCAACTTAATCAATGTGCTAACTACGATTAGATCTAAGACAATTTCTGCAGCTTTGCTTCGGTGCGTCAATCGCTTCTTCCAGCGAGTTTCCGGCGAACTTCCGTCGATCATCCGATGAACCCTCGGTGATGCTTCTGCGGACTTCCGGCAAACTCCTAGACTTTGCGATGATCCACTTGGCGAGTTCCAATGAGCTTCGCTTGGCAAGCTTCTGGACTTCTCGAATCTGTTCTCGTAGAACCTCCGACGACCGTCCGAACTTCCGTCGAACTCTCGAACTCCCAACGTGATCATGATCTTGACTCCGGCGTAACTCCTGCTGCTTGGCTAACTTTCATCGTAGTTAATCCTGCACACTCAAAACAAAACTTCGATCGAGACAATTAATCCTAAGCGATTAACCAAGTTGTCCGGCATGTCATTGGTCGCTCGACGCTTTATCCGATTCTTCGGCGCATCGTCCTTTCCTGCGGCCTATTGCCCAATCGGCCAGTTGGCTCCGCAACTCCGATATCCTTGGCACAATACCCGCTCTTCTTGGCCCGATGCCCGAGTCCACGGCCCGAAGCCTTCTATCGATACGTCGACCGATCCACCGGCCCGACGTCCAATCTTCTGACATGTTCCTCCGGCACAACATGATTTTCCTGCTTTAATTGTCTCATCCTGATCAAAGCATCCTGCGTCACTCAAAACGCAGATTAAATCATAAACATATATCAAGTAGTTTCATCATCAAAATACGAGATTCAACACGACCGACCACCGTAACATTCGGCCTGACACGTCGAACTTGGATAGGATTTTCTGCAGCGGCTGGTCAGTGACGACTTTGATTGTGTGGGACTGGAAGTATGGGCGCAGCTTTCACGCTGTCTTTACCAACGCTAGAGCCAGCCTTTCGATAGGGGGGTACCGCGCCTTGGCTCCGGCGAGGACGTGGCTGACGTAATAGATAGGCTGCTGCTTCGGCGGTGCTTCTCGGACCAGTACCGAGCTGACTACTCGCGCTGACGCCGCTAGGTAAAGGCCTAGGGTTTCCCCTGGCTCAGGGGAAGCGAGTCGGGGCAGGCGGGTAAGGTACGTCTTTAGGTCTTCAAAAGCTTCCTCGCACTCGGGGGTCCAGGTGAAGTTGTTGACTTGTTACAGGGCCTGGAAGAAGGGCAGGCATCTGTCGCCTGACCGGGATATGAATCTACTAAGCGCCGCCAGCTTCCCCGTGAGGCACTATACCTCTTTGACGGAGCGGGGTGAGTGCATCCGGGTTATGGCCCGTACCTTTTCCGGGTTGGCGTGTATTCCCCTCTGGTAGATGACGAAGCCGAGGAATCTTCCCGAGCTAACCCCGAAGATGCACTTTGCGGGGTTCAAACGCATATTGAATCGTCTGAGGGTCTGAAAGGTTTCCGCCAAGTCGGCCAGGTGCGCCTCCGCGGTTCTGCTCTTTACGATCATGTCGTCCACATATATTTCCATGTTCCTGCCAATTTGGCGTTTGAACAGCTTGTCGACCATCCTCTGGTAGGTTGCCCCAGCGTTCTTTAGGCCGAACGACATCACCTTGTAGCAATATATTCCTCTGTCGGTGATGAAGGCGGTATTCTCTTGGTCTTTTGGTGCCATGTGGATTTGGTTGTAGCCCGAGTATGCGTCCAAGAAGGTAAGGAGTTCGTAACCCAAAGTGGCGTCGACTAACTGATCTATCCTCGAGAGCGGGTAGTAGTCTTTGGGACACGCCTGGTTGAGATTGGTGTAGTCAACGCACATCCGCCAGCTTCCATTAGGCTTTGTAACAAGGACTACATTTGACAGCCACTGGGGGTACTTCACTTCGGAAATGAATCCGGCCTCTGTCAATCGGTTGACTTCTTCGCTGATCGCCTTCTGCCGGTCGGGGGCGAACCTCCGTGGCCTTTGCTTCACAGGCTTGGCCTCGGGATTGATGTTAAGCTAGTGTTCGGCTACCGTGCGATCGATCCCTGGCATTTCCTTGGGCGACCATGCGAATACATTAGTGTTTTCCTTCAGGAACTCGACGAGCTGGAGCTGGTTTTCTTTGGGTTGGGCCGCGCCGATTTTCACAGTCTGACCGGGCCGGTCTCCCTTTATCGGCACCTCGGTAGGCTGCTCAGGGGGTTCAAGGTGCGTTGGTGTGGCAGCCTCTTCTCGAGGGTCTGGGATATGGGGGCATGCCCTCTTCGGGAGGGAGACCACGGTGAGGTAGCACCTTCTCGACTCTCCTGGGTCGCTTCGTGACTCTCCGACCCCTGCCGAGGTGGGAAACTTGATGGCTCGGTGGTAGGTTGAGACTACCGCTTTCAGCTTGTTGAGCGTTGGGCGTCCGAGGATAACGTTGTAGGCCGAGGGCAGGTTGACCACCATGAACGTAGTCATTATTGTCCTGGTCCTTGGTTCCTCCCCAATGGTGACAGGGAGTGTGGTGGTGCCGAGCGGGGAGATTGAGTCTCTGGTGAATCCCGTGAGGGCCGAGCTTATGGGAATGAGGTCCTCGGTGGGCGAGCCGAGCCTTTTGAAGGCGTCGAGGTACAAGACGTCGGCGGAGCTCCTAGTGTCGACCATTACCCTCTTTACCCGAGCGTTGGCGATCTGGATGGAGATCACCAGAGCGTCGTCATGATGGGACCGTTCCCCCTCCTCGGCCCCAAAAGAGATTTCGGGTTCTAGCTAGGGTCGGGGGCGTTTCTCGACCAAGCTCCAGGCGTAGGATTTCCTTGCACTTGAGCTGCCGCCGCCTGCCGCCGGTCCCCCGATGATGACATCGACCTGCCTTTTGACGGGCATCCGGGGACGCGGGGTTGCTTCTCGAGGTTCCTTGAGATAGCGGCCGAGGTACCCCCTTCTGATCAGCTCCTCAATCTGGTTCTGGAGGTCGTGGCAGTCCTCTGTGTCATGGCCATGGTCTCGATGGAACCTGCAGTATTTCGACCGATTTTTGTAAGTAGCTCTCATGGGATTGGGGGGCCGCAAAAGACCTTTCTCCCTGATCTGGAGGAAGATCTCGGTACGAGGCATGTTGAGTGGGAGGGGCGGAGGCCTCGGGAGCCGCTGCTCGGGATGGTCGAGCCTCCGACGGGGTTGCGGGTCGACCGACGAGGTGGCGGCTCGGGATTGCTCGATCCGCGGTTTCTTCCCGACCGTGCGTCTTCCTGCTGCCAACGCTTCGCCGGCGACATATTGGTTGGCACGGTGGAGCATCTCAGGGACAGTGGCCGGCAGCTTCTCAATTAGTGACCAGAAGAACCTCGAGGGTTTCAGCCCCGTCAGGAACGCCTGCATGATCAAAGAAGGGTGAGTATCCGGATACCCGCGGATCTCCGCGGCGAAGCATGTTACAAACTGTGCGAGCGTCTCCTCTTCGTGCTGCGATAGCGCCAGCAGGGCGGCTATGGGAGGCTAAGGCCGCGCGCTGGTAAGGAAGCTTTGTTCGAACTCCTTGGCGAACTGGTCGAAAGATGTGATTGAGGATTGGCGCAGTTGGCTAAACCATGCGCGTGCTGGTCCTCTGAAGGTGGTCGGGAATGTATGGCACATTAGTGCGTCGGACGTGCCGTAGAGGGCCATCTGAGTCCTGAACGCGGCGACATGCTCCGCTGGGTCGGAGCCGCCGTCGTATGTTTCTAGGGCCGGCACCCTGAAGTTGAGGGGAACAGGTTTCTCTTGTATTTCCTGAACAAAAGGGGATCCACCCGAGGTGCCCTCGTTTGATTCGTCCCGTGACTTCTGGAGCTCACGTCGGAATTCATCCAGGCGGCGGTTGACTTGGGAGAATTGTACCTTAATGAAGCTGTCCACCGAGTCGGATGATACGGAGTCAGGCTCAGGGCGACGTCGCGCGGCTCGGGAGGGTGCGGGAGAAACGCGTGCGGGCGAACTCTCGTGGTGAACGGCCCCATCTCGGGTTTCACCGGTTGCATCCTGTCCCGTGCTCGGCCTTTGTTGGGTTGGGTCGGCGGAGGCGTCTGTCAGTCGCCTGATTTCGGAAATAAGTGGGACAACGGTCTGCATTATCTCTGCTATTCCCTGTACTTGCTTAGCGAGGGCGAAAAACGCCTCGGGTGGTACGGCCGGGGGGTCGACCGCGGTTAATGGGGGTGGCATCCCTAAGTCGTTGAACAGGCGCCAATAACGATCCGGCGTTGACGTCGGCATTTCTCTTTCTCCGTGGGTGACGGGTCCGACGGAGTCGGCATGAGGATCGCTCGACATTCGGGCCCTCCTTCTAGCGCCAATCTGATGCGGTCTGCACCTGTTTAAGCCGTGACCTCGGGGCGGTACGGCTCGGTTCAGGGGTCCGGATGCCGAGGATCACAGGTAGAGCTTCTTGACGTCTTTGGGGAAGCGCTCGCGGTAACCCGATCGGGGCATGGTCTTCGGAGATGCCTAGTTGCAGCGTCCCGGTAACGCGGTCGCTATGTACTTGCACAAAGGTCGAACCGTATCTTCGGCCCGACCCCTCCGACGGTCTAATTAGTGGACGAGAAGAGGATTTCTGTGTGTAGAACTCGTGCTGTTGTCCCCCTCCCCATTACCTTTAGGGCTCTGGACTATTTATAGTTTGGGTCTGATACTACCTGATGTTCCTGCCTGTCAGAGCAGGGTCGTGCCTCTGGCTGGATTTGACATCGCCATTAGGGTCGCGTGGTGGACCATCCTGTCGCAGGGTATGGGCGGCCTCGGTCATCGCCTTCTGCGTTTGGGTGAACGTGCAGGGTATGGGCGACGGAGCCGCTGGCTGAGAGGGGGTGACGTTGGCGACGTCGGGTCAGTGTTAATGGCCGTTCACTCGGGCAGGGTGCGGGCCACGCGCGGATGGCATCGTGGCATGTCGCGTCGCCATTACTCCCTGAGGGGAGTCACTTCGATTGTCCAACCATGGGATGGCTGGCGTCACAGTCCGTGTCCCCGTTGACTCTATGGTGACCCCCCTATCAGATGTGATGTCAGACAGCAGGAAATTTTCTCGGCGTTGACTCAATGGGGGTGCTACAATACAGCGATGACTCCTCACAATTTCTACTGTAATACTATGAAGAAGCGAAGAATGAAATGGTAGAAACAAGCTCATTTCAATTAATATCATAAGGTACCTATTTATATACGATGAAGGAGAGGATTTCCTCAATTGAGCAGCGAGATTTCCTCATGCAGTTGAGGAAATCTCATCTGCTATACAATCGAGAAAATCTCTCGAAATCAAATAGTACACTAATCGAACGCTTTTACATGGGACTAAATAAAAATATAAAATATTAAAGTTGAACATAGGATGTCGTGAGAGATATTAAGGACTCAAACATAGAATGTGATGGAAAATGAGCAATGATGATGATGTGAGATCTCCTAGTTAAGATCTAAACGAAACCTCTCTTGAATTTTGAAGTTGATTTGTGTCCCTTGAAGATCTAATGATTTGTTCATTTCAAAAAATGATGATGTGTTCCTTTGAGAAAACGAACAATAATTACCCAGGCCAAATGATCTTGTTGCCTGACAAGAAACCACAATAACTTGGCATAGGTGAGGAGAAGTACCAGACATACAACCATATCAATCTTATATATAATTAAGCAATTATTAACATACATATGAAATTAAGTTTAGGAGGAGATTAAGGATGAAATATCTAATAGAGCAACTCAAAAGTGGGTTAAGCGGTACTACTTGATCATAGTTGGCTATTCTATAATTTATTTATGACTATATGTGTGATGGATTGTTCTTCTAGATTATCTAATTAAATGCTACTACAAGAACTAAAACCATTATATGGTTTCAAATCCACTAAGGCGTGTCAAAATGAGGTAGCTGCAATTGGTTTGGTCATCGTAATCTCTCTGTCATCGAACATTTTGCATGTGAATTAAAGACAAGACCTCACTTTAACTTGCAACTTGATCATCTAAGGAGATAGTCCTCCTTGGTCTCTCGTGAGTCAAGAATCCATCTTAGTTGTCTCATGGTTGGATAAGGAAAACTATGCCCCCATTAACTCCTTGATCCTTAGAAGAAAGTTATCCAAATCTTGTCAGGTTTAGTTTGGCAATTTTGATGCATAGGACTCTTTTTGTCTTCCACTAGTTAAGTAATATATATCCTTTCTCTTTAATAATAATAATAATAATAATAATAATAATAATAATAATAATAGTAACATATCATATATAGAGAGATGGAGCATCACATGATACACCATCAAGTTGATTGGTTGAGTTCCTAAGAAAGCCAGACTCAACAAAGCCAGCCACAAGGCTCCAATGTTTGCAGTCAAGCATAGCAAATAAACTGAGCTCAGCCATCTGCTTTGTCATTGACGGCCGTTCAATGTGAGAGAAGAAAGATGATGATGTGAGTTCCCTCACCATTCTTCTGTAGCGAGGCACCAGCGATGCACGAGCGTGTCAATGGAGGAAGACGGAGGCGTCAACCGCTCAGCTTCCCATCCTCAGAAGAAGAAACTTGTGATTGAGGTGTCGAGGAGACATCTGAGGGTTTCGACTCACTCTAACTTTTGGAAGCATGTATTATTAGGGGAGAACATGGAGTTGCATCATTGGAGGTGTGCATGTCACATCACCAGTGGCATTGGCCAGTGAGATGCTGCTGAGCTCTGTGGTATGGTTGGCACCCACAGTTTTCTGTGGACAGGAAACAGTTTGCTGAGCTAACAAAATGAGTTGGGAGTACTGCAACTTGCAGTCCCTTGCTTTGCTTTGTAAGTAAAATATATTCTCACAGGACAGTCATTTGAGTCTTCACACTCTCTCATCTTCGCATGGAAATGGTCCTCCACCTCTCTACCATTTCATCTGACGAAGACTGTTCAGCAAAGTCTGGACATTGCTCTGCACTAAGTTGTGGAGGGTTTCAGCTTCCTGCATTGAAATATGCATTATTATCGTAATGCTTTTTTTACTTAATTTGTTTTCAAGCTTACTTATAATATATTTTTAAATTAATTATAATATGTGATAAAATAATGTATCAGAACACCGTCAATTCCAAATAAGTCGAACGTTTAATCAACCTGACTTACTTATGTCGAATGGGATATTCGAATCATCCTTTTTATATCCAATTTTTATTCATTGTATACATTTCAATTTAAACATCGAAATATCTATCCAACACCAATCCCAAAGGTGATCCAAACCGAATTGACTTTGAACCCACAAACTCGTCGAAAGATAAAGACATCTCTCTCCCAAATATTATGAAATAGGAATCATGCATGTTACCCATGGGAGTTTTGAGTTAGGATTTGCTGCCAATAAAACTGCAAGGGAACAACTCTAGCATGCCAACTTTGACCAGTCCCCAGAGAAGTACTTCAACCACATGGTCTGTCAAGATCCTGCTTACGTCAAATAGGTAGATGTGGCTTGGGAAGTCACCTTTTTTTTCTTTTTATCGTTGAGATCTATTAATCTAACAGACAATGAATGATTGACACTCGGCCAAGACAATGTGACACTACTTTGCGTCGCTTGACCAACCATGCTAAATAATTAATTTATACACGTCATCGATGCCATGAGTGTGTACCTTACAATAAGCTTTGGCAAAAAAGATATCTACGTTGCGTGTCAGCAATTTTGGTCTGTGTTCCATGTATCTATAAAGAATAAGAAAGCTCAATCATATAGTTTAGAGCAAAATTTGATTGTTGGATCCGAAAGATAACTCTAATTTAATCATGACATCTTTTTCTTGAGAATGTCATCAGCAAAATTAGATGATGTATTATAGTAAAGAATTTAATCTAATGAATAATCTAATGTAATCTAGTGTCAAAAGTGGGGTATTTTATTTTATTTTATTATTTTATTTTTAGACAGCGTACCTAGGATGAAGAGTTGCAAGGAATTAAATTATAGCCAAAAGCGTCGGAGGCATGATTATAAATCTATGACTCATCTAATGGTGACTAATGAATCTAAAAATTACAAATTTTCTTCAAATTCCACTTGTTGTTGAGGGTTAATACTCATTTATTGAGAATCAAAATATCAACCATGTGTTGCTGAGTTAGGCTAAAATATTGATCATATATTGTGGACAACAGATCGAGTTTCAATCCACCTATATCAAGTGATAAGAAAAATAATTTATAATATATTGTTCGTCATAAAAAGGAAGAATAAGATATAAATAACAATAAAAAAAGGGGGGGGGTGGGTGGGGGGGAGTGGGGGCGGCGGGGGGAGACGGTATAATTCATAAAATTTTTTTTCTTGATACTTAAGTTCTATCTAACTTCTTTAGTGTAAACACAAATAATTTTATATCAAGTTTGGAATCCAATCTAGATTTAGATTAATTGCCTACAGCTATTCCATACCATTGCCGAACCCTGAAAGATACCCGTCTGACGTGGATGGATAACAACAACTCATCATATCTCAATCGAAGGTTTTAGTCTCCCAACACCGGCCGTGGGTCATTTCACCCACAGTAGCAAATACCATCTTCTTCCTTCTTACGTGAGAAGCATGTAAGCTTCTTATGGAATCCATATGGACTAGCCATGATGCATAAACCTACCGCTGGACCAACATGTCGCTCTCCAATTCACTATTCTACCCTCTTTATATATATATCTATATACCCTTACGACCTTTTTGGTACAGAAGCGGAGAGACGAATCTTGTGACGGTACGGTAACTCATATGGAATTGGATTACCGAAACGCCCTTGCTATGTACCACAAATGACCCCGATGTGGAGCTACTTCGTGTACGAAACCGCATCATGGGAAAGGCATTTTAGGGTTTTAACCGGAGCAAGGGGGTATTTCAAATGACTTAAATATCCTTAGCCGGCTGTGAAAGGACCAGTTCCTGTCCGACTCCGCCGCTATATAAAGGCGCGTCTTCGTGTACCACAAATGACCCCGATGTGGAGCTACTTCGTGTACGAAACCGCATCATGGGAAAGGCATTTTAGGGTTTTAACCGGAGCAAGGGGGTATTTCAAATGACTTAAATATCCTTAGCCGGCTGTGAAAGGACCAGTTCCTGTCCGACTCCGCCGCTATATAAAGGCGCGTCTTCCCCTCTTCCGAGAAAGAAGGCAAACGGAAGAACGCTTTCTTGCCCTCCGTGTTTCTCGTCGCTTCGATCCCATCTAGGGTTTCGATCGCCTCGATCTGTCGCCGGTTTGGGGAACCCCGAAGGCCTCACGCATGAGCTGGTTTGATAAGCTCCGCGGCATCTCCGATCAGAGCCAGGACGGGCTCATGATCTTTGTTCTCCACCATTCGATTCCTATACGTTCGTGTAATCTTTCCTCGAGTCTCTTACAATCCTAAGCGGAGAGCAGAGATCGGTCGGTCTTTTTGCCGGGGATGGCGTCGAAGGGCTTCTCCGGACGGAAAAATTTCGGTATTGATTCTTCTTTGATGAGTTTCCTTGACTCTGTTTCGATGAGATCGGTTGCTTTTCTTTGATGAGTTTCCTTGACTCTGTTTCCACCAATTACCCTTATAATTGGTGGTCGGTTTATCGTTTCTTTAAGAAAGAATTGTCTGTTCTTCGATTTGTGGTTTATGGATCCGGTTTCTTTGGGTTGGGATTCTGATATTGGTAAGGCGGAAACGGTGTGTAAGTCTGCAAAATTAACATATATGCCGATTGTCCTGACCTTACTAGCTGCAATTGTATGCTGGTTTGGAATGTAAAGCATCATTAGCTTGTTAGAGGGTGTTGTTGTACGTTTATGTTAATTCTAAGGTTTTGCGGAAGATAACGAAGATGGAAGTTATGAAGAGAAAAAAACGAAAGGAATGACTTTAGAAGACTAATCTTCAAGTGATGATTCGGCAGGTAGACTAAGGGAACAGGATGTCATGTTTAGATTAGATTCAAGACCATAGGTTTTGACTACAATTAACTTACAGATGGTTAGTGACAATTAGATGGCATATAATGACCTGATTTTTCAGTTTACATCAGATGGCATGTTACTGTTTGCTCACTCTTCTTTGTTTATTTACTTCTTTTTTATTTTGTACTATGATAGAAACAAATTTTGTCCACGGTTTTTGTATTTTGGCCTCCTGGATTGTTACCCTGATTCTGGAGATTAAACTTATCAAGAAGATTATAATTATTCCCATAATCTGAAAAGAAAGTAGCAGCTATAGCCATAAGATGGAAGGGTTTATGCCCCAGGATCTGCATGTACTGTTCTCATGTTGGAGCAACTTAATTGTATTTCCTATACCATTATTTCCAGAACTCCACATCATGCACTTCACAAAGTGGATTCATATTCCATCTTGGTGGCAATTATGTATTGGCTAGCCATTGGTTTTTAAAACCTCTTATTTCTTTTTCAAGGAAGATTTGGATGAACCCGCAACTCCTTTCCATGTAGTTCAAAATAAAGAAGTAAAAGGATGAACCACAGAAAAATTGGTAGAAAATCCACTCAAAGAGCATTGAATTGCAGGATCCTGCTTGAGCACCTGTTTCAGTCTGTACAAAAGCACATGAGTTGAAGAATGTTGACATAGCATAACATGGTGAAATGGTCATTCCACTCTGCTGTAATGCTAGGTTTTATTGTTTAAGAGGACATAACATGATTTGTTGTGTAACTAACTAATTGGAAAATAGAATATTCTGGTACTGTCAATTATTTAACCTAAAATGAAAATACCAGCAATGTTTACTTGGAGCAAAGCATGGTGACTACTAATTTTTGAAGTGCTTGTTCTTTTAATAAATATGGTTGCTTAATAATAAATATTGAATTTTTATTTTGTATAACTTCTTTCTCTCTCTCTCGCTCTCTCTCTCTCTCTCTCTCTCTCTCTCTCTCTATCTATAGATATATTATATACCTCCTAGTTATATATTATTGGTTCATTTTGTATTGATAGGTAGCTCTATCTATTGATATGTTATTGTGCACATTTTTCAGGTCTTCTAATCTCTCACATTGAGAGACAACAACCGTCTCCACCTTCAGTAATTGTGATTGGTGGAGGGATTTCAGGGATCGCAGCTGCCCATGCATTGTCTAATGCTTCGTTTAAGGCATTGCTTTCTATTACTCGTTTTGTAGCTGATGCTTCTGTTTTTTGTCAGTTCAGAATTATAAGTTTGCTTTAATTTTCATTGCTTCAAGTTAAATCTGATTCTGTCTTGCTAAAAAATTGGAGTGCTATCTGATCAACTCTACAAATGCTTTCTTCTTCAGGTCATTCTGTTGGAATCACGTAACCGGCTTGGTGGCCGGGTGCACACTGACTTTTCTTTTGGTTGTCCTGTTGACATGGGAGCATCATGGTGAGATCATAGCTTGAAAACATTTTAATGATAGTTGTTCCTGATGACTCACTGTTTGTTATATTCTTCTTGGTTGTTCAGGTTACATGGTGTGTGCAATGAAAATTCTCTGGCCCCATTAATTCGGGGCCTAGGCCTAAGGTTATATCGCACTAGTGGTGACAACTCTGTCTTGTATGACCATGACTTGGAGAGGTACTCTCTTTATATAAATCTTCTAATGCATATCGTTAATTTTGATTCTTAGAAGTCCCTTGGATAATTTATGATTTATGTCTTAAACTCAAACAATTTCGAAACTATTTACATGTTGTGTAACATGTTGTTATTTTATATTAATTAGTTATTTAGTCATATCTGGTAATAACTTAGTTGATATAGTGCATCCATGCTTTATTAATTTATCGCTATAGCTAATTAGGTATCTAGTCATATTTGGTAATAACTTAGTTGATTGTCTATGCTTTATTAATTGCTTATTTTACTATGTGAGTTTGGTTTGAATAATGGTCTGACACTTGCTGAAAAAAATGAGCTTAGCCTTTGCAAGATGTGCTGTTATATTTTTGCACCCTGGAAACCAAATGTTGGCTAATCAGTTAGCCATCCTATCCTTCACTCTCAAATAAACAAAGATTCTATCTCCTAAATTGGAACTTTCTAGCTCTTTAGGGTTATAAAAGAATTTCTTGCAATGACAGTCTGAAGGACCAGGCCTGGTGTTATCTTTTTTGAGAGAAGAGTTTCATATTACTGAATGTTTTATAGATCAACATGGTAGGTCTGGTCTTTTGAGCTGGATGTGTGTAGGTTGGCTATGGATTATACACCAGTGCCTGACCAAAATGTTTCTAGAACCAATCAACCAATAATGTTAATTGTGCATGGCCTGTTATCTCAGTCATGAAAATTCAAACCCATAGTGGGGGCTTGTTCCATTATAGTTCAAATAAGCTGAAAAACTCTCAGGTGAAATTATTCATTTTAATATATTTATCATTCTTATTAATGAGAGAATGATTTTTCTGTAGAAATGGTTGCATTTTCATTCTCTCTCTTATGTTATATAATCTTTTAGGTTTAGAAAGTCACTATTGTTTTCTGTAACATCCATGTGAAATGACTTTATACCTCTCCTTTAAAGTGCAGCTGTTCAGATGAATCTGTACATTTTGTTAATTGTCAGTTACTTTTGTACTCAAGACAGCATAGGAGATATGGAGTTACCTGTGTGAATAAGCATGAAAATTATTTTTATCCTAAATTATTATGAAATCTTGTTAATGGTTTATGCAGCTATGCACTTTTTGACAAGGATGGGAACCAGGTCCCACAGCAGGTAGTAATGAGAGTCGGAGAAACATTTGAGAGGATCCTCAAAGAGGTATTCTTTTATGATTCATATCTTTTCTTTTTTGTATCACTTTTACCTATTTTGGCTTCTTCATGGTTATTCTCAAATTCAACAGACAGAGAGAGTAAGGGATGAAAACACTGCTGACATGTCTCTTCTCCAAGCTATTTCTATTGTTCTGGACAGAAATCCACAATTAAGGTTTGTCATTATGCATAGCTGAATATGCTCTCCTGGTGTTATACCATGTTTGGACTAAGTGGTCAACTAATGTGTTTCCTCCTACAGGCAGGAGGGGCTTGCATATGAAGTATTGCAATGGTATATATGTAGACTGGAGGCATGGTTTGCAGCAGATGCCGACACTATATCATTGAAAAATTGGGATCAGGTATCAACATACTTTATCAAGTGGTCAATTACAGGGATACTTAAGGATTTCATATCTTAGCATTATCCTTAAAATATGCTCCCCTTTGGCTAAATAAATTTTAGCTATAGTCTTAGAACTCCGACATTGGCACAGTCCTGGATAACTGGGACTAATAAAAAGTGCTGTGCCTTCAGATGTGGACATCTAGAGAGTGTTCGCTCAGGGAAAAAAAAGGTTAAAATGGGTTTAGTTGTCTAACACAGCAAATGCTAATGAGTCATGGAGGTTGGTTAACATTTACCTTCTATTTCTTCTCTCCTTGGTTAACCAACCCACTCAGCTAGGACAGAATTTGCAGAAAAGGAAGGTTAACAGATGGCCTCTCCAATAGAATCTCGACATGTTTTATCATATTTTCTGTTTCAGAGCTATAAATCTTGTTCTGATTGAAATTATATTGCATGTATATCATTTTGGAGTTATTTTAGTTTGTGCTGTTGTAAATTTATGTTGAGAGAAATTGAAGGTGACAAGTGAATGAATTAAATAACATTACTGGTTACTCATTTTTGCTTCTTGAAGCAGGAACATGTTCTTTCTGGTGGTCATGGTCTTATGGTGCAAGGTTACTATCCTGTTATACAAGCTCTTTCAAAGGGTCTTGATGTTCGCCTGAATCATAGGTATTCTTCAATAATTTCTATAAACCTCCCATCAGGTGGAAATTGACAATATTCTATAATATAATCCATGTGGCAACACAAGCTGTTGCATTTGAGAGTCTTGTCATTTGATTGTTTCACTTATGTGCCTTGCTTAAATGATCACATATAAGGACCACCTTGGTGCACTTGCACTTGGCGATTGCTATGATTATTGTCAATTTAGTTGTACTCTCATAGTACATGGGACATTACGTGTATAGTACATTTTTTGATGTTTTATTGAACATTACGTAACTAGACTCTTAAATGAGTAACACTTTCCATTCTTAAATAGACTTCTGTATTCAGTCAACACTTGACATGTTTAGCACTTTGGTGTAGTTATATATTTAATTAGTATGTCTAGGTCCTCTTTCTGAACTTCAAATCTTTAACTGTGGCCTTTTGTTTGATTTCCCGGAAGTTGTCCCTCACTGACCCATACCATGATCATCATCATCTGACGCAGTTTCCTTTGTTAAAAAACATATTGGTTAAATTTAGACATGGAAACCTTGAGCAACTGATGAAGCCTAATCTTGTGGATCATCCAAACAGCCATGAAACAATTAGAACAATATTTTGAACATAGCGTTGAAATTTCAATTGATGCATGGCCCCCAGTATTTCATCCATAATTTCTTTAGTGACAATAAAAACCATTTTGAAGGTGTTCTAGAGAATATGAATTTCTTATCCTTTTCCCACAATTTCCAAATAAATTATTTTAGTTGCAACGGATGTGTATATATAAGAAGCAAATAGCTGTGGATTTCAATCTGCTAAATGATTCAGGTAACCATTTGTTTGGAAGCTAATTCTTGCAGACTTCAATACTCCTATTTAAGTTAAGATTTATCTTATATTGGTCGTCATTAGCCCATCGAGGCTTTTCTATCTGGCACTTTTTGTCAGGGGAGAAGTTCCGGAGAAGGCCCAGTTAATGTACTGATGCCATATCAACAGCTAATATTCCATACCTAACTAAATTGCTGATTTAGAGTTAAAATTTTTTTTTCCTGCTTATTGATTACCATCTCATATGCATTCATTTTGTCCAGGGTAGCAAAGATTGCCCAGCGAAGCAATAGAGTAATAATCACAATGGAGGATGGAAATACATTCGTAGCTGATGCTGCTATTATCACTGTTCCTATTGGAATTCTCAAAGCTAATCTTATAGAGTTTGAGCCTAGGCTTCCAGCATGGAAACTCTCTGCAATCTCTGATATTGGCGTGGGCATAGAGAATAAGATCGCTCTTCGCTTTAACACAGTCTTCTGGCCGAATGTAGAAGTGTTAGGTTTAGTGGCTCAGACTTCTTATGCTTGTGGCTATTTTCTCAATCTTCACAAAGCTACAGGACATCCCGTGCTTGTGTACATGGCTGCTGGAAGATTTGCCTATGACATCGAGAAACTTTCTGATGAAGAAGCTATCAACTTTGTGATGTTACAGCTGAAGAAAATGATACCGGAAGCAACCAATCCGGTTGGTCATTCTATGCTTTTACTCATCACATAGCACTTTAATTTCTTGAACATAAAAAATTAATCAAGTTCTATTTCAACAGATACAGCATCTGGTTTCACGTTGGGGAACTGATCCAGATTCTCTTGGGTCCTACTCTTGTGATCTAGTTGGTAAGCCAGCTGACTTGTACGAGAGACTTTGTGCTCCTGTTGACAACTTATATTTTGCCGGTGAAGCGGCAAGCGCTGATCATTCTGGGTCTGTTCATGGTGCTTACACCTCCGGAATAACTGCTGCTGAAGTCTGCCGCAGGCGTCTGTCAGTACAGCATGGTATGTCAGATCTTTTCCATCTTGTCATGACGGAGGAATTTGCGGAGGTTATGGTTCCCCTTCAGATCTCTAGGATGTAATAATGTGTTTATAAGATCTTGAAGCATGCTTAAACGTAGATTCTTTTGTGTTTGTTGATGTTCACTTGTATGAAACTATGAACGAACGTATGGCCTGATTTCAATGTTTGATGAAATGTATTATCATTTCTTGTTATTTTAGCATGTTTATATATTCATGGCCACTTTGGTATCATACTTGAGTGTAAGAGTGTCCGAAGTGTCTAATGAAGGAGAGAGAGGTGTCAAGCTCTCGAGGCGTCTGGACCAATCCCTATCAAGTTAGAAGTCTCTTGGTAGGTATGAATTTTTTTCTTAAAAAAAATCTATCGTAGTAGATTTCTCTTAACATGGCTCGAGTTTTTTTGACTCACACGTCTCGAGTATATTTTTCCTTATGCCTTCGTTGTAATAAATTTCTCTTATAATGGGTTAGGTTTTTCTAACTCGAGCATATTTTGTCTCGTTGTTACGAACGATCATCATGCACCTACAACATCTTCATTCAATGAATCGTTCGATAGTTGGCAGCATGTTTTGCCTTTATTAAGTATATTTTTGTTAGGAAAATGTAAGCAAAAATAGTTCTGTAGGGAAATCTAAGGGTGACATCACATGCACAACAGAAGAATAGAAAACAAAAATCCTAAATTTTCTACAAAAGTGTTTGTCATTGTGCGAATATTGGTACGTAAAAACTTATAAAACTTAAATCCACGTGTGAGATAGTGTTTTACTTAGGGAGAATGTATATCCATGAATTCCTACAAGTATATGGGATTGGATGAAGGAGTTCAAGTGCCCTCCTTTGTAGTAGTGATCCATATAGTAGGGTTGCGACGACGCTCCTCAAATCGTTGCCCAAATATCTACACCTGCTATCTGAGGAGGTGAAGGGGAGTGAAGAATAGTATGTGACAACCAGGAAGCCCCAGCCAATGGGCCTTTGGTTCCCTCCTATTTATAGAGGCCCTAGTTAACTTAACCCTAATGAATTTTACCCTATTGGATATTAGATCTCCATCCAATTACCCAAGCCTCTTAGATTAGTAGGTCTCTACCTAATAATATCTTATTAGCTCTTATTTGATATCATCCATGAGATTCAATAATTTAGGGATTTATTGGATATCTAATAAGATAGAGGCTCCGACGGATATCTCATATCCGAACCTCAACTCGTCGCAATGCCTACCAGCCAATCACGTGAGTGATGACACCTGTGACATGCTACGACGATATCTTTGCTCATTATTACTGGCATTTTATCACATATTACCTGGATGTATATTGTGATATCCTTGAATCTATGCAATGAGAATCAGATTATGATGATATCACAATAATGAGACCGATCCGTCTTTAAACACAAATCCTAAATCATTCTGGTCATAGGCTACTCGAGAAGGATATCGAGATAACCGGATAGACTAATGCGCTGTATACTTGTCCATATGATGGAGGTAATTGGTCTTATAGACGCTCGTGTGGGGATACTAGAGGTATAGTGCAAGTGCTCATTGGAGAATGAGTTCACTGATTGATCCACTTATAGAATGCTAGATGGTTAATGATACTTGACGTCAGATATTGATTCCATAGTCCCAATTGTGTGTTTGGTCCTTAGACTTGAGATACCAAAGATGCCTTGTTTGAGTACTACATTCTTTGATGTCGGATTTATAGGTTTAAAAGTTTCAGATCTGATACAACCGGTTCTTGGGAATGGTAGCCAAACTTATGAAGGCAATTGTGTGTCAATAGTGTTAGGATCAAGAGTGACACTAAGAAGGGGGGTGGGGTGTGAATTAGTGCTGCGGAAAACTTTTGCGATTTCAGAAAAAATGTTCGTTTTGATTAAAACTGATTCGGACGAAAATGGTTTCGATTCAATTCGATTTGGAGAGATTATGAACTTGAAAGCTTTCGTAAAAGTGCAAGAGAGGATTAAGGAGATTTACAGTAATGTAAATTACTCAAATGAAAAGCAAACCAGGATTTAGAGTGGTTCGGTCAAGGTGACCTACATCCACTTTCAGATTCCTCCTCCGACGAGGTCTTCGGCGTTCACTAAAGGCATTCCTTCAATAGGTGAAGATCAACTACCTCTTTTACAGCGCTTTCTCCTTTTCACGGGTTTAGGAGAGAACCCTTACAAGTCTCACACCTCTCTTGAATGATCTCAAAACTTAGAAAGGGAGGAGGAGAACTATAGCACTTGTTTACAACACTTTTACACCCCAACAACTCAAGATTATCTTAATGTTTTCGTGTCTTTTCATGCAGAAAAGGGTGGGGTTTTTATAGGCCCTAATGGCTTAAAAAATGGAGCCAAAAAAGTATCTAATCTCAGATTTTAGGGATCCTGGCGGTACCACCGCCATTACTGGGCGGTACCACTGCCTGACACCTGACAACAGGCGGTACCACCGTCCAGTCTGGGCGGTACCACCACTTGACAAAGCTCGGAGACCGAGCTTTGGCGGTACCATTACTTGACATCAATAACTATTGGCGGTACCATCGCCCAGATTTCCTAGGGCACTACTTTCCAGGCAGTGCCACCGTTGGCCAAGAATTCAGGGGCTAAATTAGGTGCTCAATTTGGCCCAATTCAACCCTGTTAAGGGCCCAATTGGTCCCTAATTAAGTTAGTGGGATTACCTCCCAATCTTAACTTAATTTATACTTTAACTATGACAATTAAGATATGTTTACTGCACTTCTTGTTCCGGTGTGTCAATTGCTCTTCCGGCGAGCTTCCGACGTACTTCCGGTGAACATCTGATGAACTCTTGGCAATGCTCCGGCGGACTCTCAACAAGCTTCTGGACTTTACGACGATTTTCTTGGCAAGTTCCGACGAGCTTCTTTGGCAAGATCCTAGACTTCTCGGTTGGTTTCGATAGAACTTCCGATGAATGTTCGGGCTTTCGATGAACTCTCAAACTCCTAATGAGATCTCGATTTTGACTCTAGCACAACACTTGCTTTATGTCTTACTGCTATCGTAGTTAATCTTGTACACTTTTCTTAACATATAGGTTAGATCAAACAATTTATAATTGACTTTATCATCAAAATCTAAGATTCAACAATCTCCCCCTTTTTGATGATGGAGTTAACCTTAACTCCCCCTATCTATATGCCATACTTGAAAAAAGACATTCTTGAATTCAAGGCCTTTAAATTCAAGAAACAAATTGATAAATTAAGTTCATTTAAACTTATCAATACACACATCATGATTCCTATCATGATCTAACATTCTCAAAATGATGTCAAGGCATGACATTCATTTTCAAGTATGATATTTCAAATATGAAAGATGACAAAGATAGCAATTCATCATTCTATGGCAAGATATCAATTGTAAAATAACAAGTTAAGCTATAGATATCTTATCATAATGAAGAAAATTTATCAAGCAAACATTTCAAGTATCTATGATGAAATACATTACATACATTTGTCATCAATTTATGTATTATTTCTCCCTTTTGACATTAACAAAAAGGAGAACAATTCAACAATGCAAGTGTGGTAAAAATTCATGCCACATTTCAATTTGTATACCAATCATATTTCAAGCATTCATGACATGATATCATTCAAAAGTTCACACATTAAAAGTTATAAATATTAAAGAGATAGCTTCCTTCAACTTCTCTACCTTTTTTTATCATCAAAACTTTGCATGAAGAAAGAAAGTAAGAAGGAAATCTATTAAGAACTAACTTTGTGAAATGATTTGAATCAAGTAAAAAATGATAACAGAGTTTCATTAAATTATACTTCAATTTTCATAAGGATCAAGATATTCATGTGAAATCAACTCATTCTTTCAAGTGTTCATCTCATACTTAAAATTTATCTTTTAAGGATCAAGATATCCATTTATAAAATTCATCTTTCATGAGAAGACTAAGAAGCGTCGTATGAAAAAGAAATTCATAAGTCAAATCCATTTCTCAAAAAAATTCACAAGAGATAAACCCGAGAGATGTATTTATCAATGAAATCCATGGAGTGATTGAGTGTATCAAAAATCATTAAGTGATGGAGCAAGGGTATGAAGTAAACTTGATATCACATAGACTCGTGAAAGCTCCATTTAAGGAATACATTAAGTGAAAGATAGTCTGGAAAAGATATACATTAAATTCATGCATTCGGACAAATTAACATTTATAATTCTCATATAATAAAATCAAATTGTTCTTCACTTAAAAGCTTTGTGAAAATATCTGCTAATTGATATTTTGTATCAATAAACTCTAGGATTACATCATGATTATTAATATGATCTCGTATACAGTGATGCATAATATCAATATGTTTAGTTAGTGTGTTGAATAATATGTTTAGTTAGTGTGTTGAATGAGATTTTTTGTTAAATATATTGCACTTGTGTTATCACATTTTATGGGAATGTTTTTAAGATGAATCTTATAATCCTCTAAAGTATTTTTCATCCACACAACTTGTGCACAGCATGCACTAGTTGCAATGTACTCAGCTTCGGTTGTAGATAGTATAATCGAGTTTTGTTTATTGGATGACCAAGAAACAAGTGCGCGTCCTAAAAACTGACATGTTCCGGATGTGCTTTTTCTATCTAATCTAAAATTAGCAAAATCCGTATCAACATATGTAATTAGTTCAAAGTTCTCGGATTTTGGATACCATAATCCTAGATTAGTGGTACCTTTAAGATATTTAAGAATTCTCTTAATTGTTTTAAGATGAGATATCTTAGGATTAGATTGAAACCTAGCATAAAGACCTACACTAAACATGATATCCAGTCTAGTTGCGATGAGGTATAGTAGACTTTCTATCATACCCCTATAAGCTTTTTGATCAAAGCTTTCTCCACTTTTATCAATGTCTAACTTAGTGGAGGTACTCATAGGAGTATTGATAGCTTTTGAGCTATCCATATTAAACCTTTTTAGCAAATCTAAAGCGTATTTTGTTTGACTAAGAAAGATGCCATTACTTAGTTGTTTGATTTGTAAGCTTAAAAAGAAGGTTAATTCTCCCATCAAGCTCATTTCAAATTGGCCCCTAATTAAGTTAGTGGGATTACCTCCCAATCCTAACTTAATTTACGCTCTAACTATGATAATTAGGACATGTTTACTACACTTTTTGTTTCGGTGCGTCAATTGCTCTTCCAACGACCTTCCGGCGTACTTCCGGCGAACATCTGATAAACTCTTGGCAATGCTCCGACGGACTCCCAGCAAGCTCCTGGACTTTATAACGATCTTCTTGGCAAGTTCCGACGAGCTTTTTTGGCAAGCTCCTAGACTTCTCGGTTGGTTCCAACAGAACTTTCGACGAACGTACAAACTTTCGACGAACTCTCGAACTCCCAATGAGATCTCGATCTTGATTCTGGCACAACACTTTCTTTATGTCTTACTGCTATCATAGTTAATCCTACACACTTTTCTCAACATATAAGTTAGATCAAACAATTTACAATTGACTTCATTATCAAAATCTGAGATTCAATAAATAGAGGATCATCCACTCTCGGTATCATGAGAGGAATATCCCTTGTGTGCTCGCTTAGATAAAATCCCTAGCCAGGGTCATTCAAATTGAGAGAGGAGTTCTTTGGGAGAATCCGATTAGAGTGAAACTCAGACAAGATTCTGTATGGGCCTAACATTACCATGCCCAATATATGGTCTCTAGGATATTAGATGGATGAGGGATTATAAACACATGGTAATTATGGACAAACAAGTCCAATGGATTAGATCCCCCTGTATCGTTTATGGACTATGACGTAGTGGTCTAGTATGACTATAGTCGATGCGTTAAGTGAATTATTATGAAGATAATAATTCACTATATCAGAAGGAGTTCTGACAAGATCAACTCACGACAAGCTCGGTATCAGGCCTAAAGAATCACACATATGGTGGATGTTACGACGAATAGAGGTATGAGTATGAGATATCCGCGTAGTCCCAATTTGGATCCTTTAGATAATATCCAATTGGATAATTGGATAAGATCCAATTGGATAAGTGGATGATATCCAACTAGATAGTTGGATAGAGATCCAAATGAATGATTAGATAGAGATCCAATGAGGATAAGATCCATTATGGGTTAAGCTGTTTGCACCTCTATAAATAGGAGGAACTTCATGGTTCATAGGTTAGAGCTACTGGTGGTTCTCTCTCCTATTCTCCTCAGCCTCCTCTCTTCCTCCTCGACTCCGATAGCATTGTGGTGCATGTGGAGAGGGAGATCCCGTAGTGATTCGAGGAGCATCATCATTACGTCCGTCGTGTGGATCACCACTAGAGAGGAGTACGTGAGTGCTCCTTCATCCACTTTATCGAATCTAGAAATTTTGGGGATATACGATCTCCCCAGGTAATGGTGTTAAGATCAAGTCGACACTAAGAGAGGGGTGAATTAGTGCTTTCGTAAAAACCTCAATGATTCAAAAATCTCGTTCGATAAAATCGTATCAGAAAGATGTTTGACTTGAAAGCGTATTCATAAGCGTAGTGAAAGTAATAAGCAAGTAAATTAGTTTGCAATATAAATAAGAAGCATGAAAGAAATGCAAATCGAGTTTTATAGTGGTTCAGTCGTCGTGACCTACATCCACTCCTGATTCCTCTTCACTCGAGGCTACCGGCTTCCACTATCGATTTTCTTTCAATAGGTGAAGATCAACCACCCTTATAACTCTTTCTCCTTTTGATAGGCTTAGGAGAGAACCTTTATAATCTCTCTTTCTTAGACCTCACTTCTCTTTAGAAGAACTTCTAAATACTAGGAAGAAGTGACCCTACACTTCAAGAGAGATTACAACCTTTCTTTCTCAAGAATATTTCTCCCCTTTTTACTCAATTCTTGCATTTCCAAGTAGGAAAGAGTGGGGTATTTATAGGCCACAAATGGATTCAAATTTAGAGCCCAAACTTTAAATCCCTGAGATTTCAAGGTACTAGCAGTACCATCGCTTGTGCTGGGCGGTACCACTGCTTGCAGCACTGATATTGGGTGGTACCACCGCCTAGTCTGGCGGTACTACCGTCCGACACAGTCTCGGAGACTATGTCTTGGAGACTGAACCTCTGGTGGTGCCACCGCTTGACCCAACTTTTGGGTCACTGAATGAGCCTTTCTCTTGGCCCAAAACAACCCCAATATAGGCCTAATTGGCTCTTAATTGAGTTAGCCTAATTACATTTTAAACCAACCTAATTAGAACTAAAATTACTTCGATCTAGATAATTATTACAAAGCATTAATCACGTGTTGTCTGACATGTTATTGGTTCATTTGACGCTTTGTCCGACCCTTCGGTGCATTGTCCTCTCTTTCGGCGTATTGCCCAATCGACATGTTGCTTTTTCGCAACATTCAATCTCCTTAGTACAATGTTCGATCTTCTTAGCCCGATGCTTGAACTCATGACACGAAGCCTTCTATCGACATGTCGGCTGATCCTCCAGCTCGACGTCCAATCTTCTGACATGTTCCACTCCAACCCAACATTAATTCTTCCTACTTTAATTATCTCTTCATGATCGAAGTTAGTCCTGTATTACTCAAAACATAGATTAGATCATAAACTCTATCAATTGGTTTCATTATCAAATTCCGAAATTCAATAATCTCCCCCTTTTGAATGATGATAACTGATTGATGACAAAGTTTAAACAAAACTCCCCTTATCAATATGTCATATTGATAGAACCTTGAATTCAAGTCAAAGCAATTATAATCATGATCATTTCCAACACATTATACACATATCATTGCATTGTATGCATCATCATAAATATTTCAAATCATCATGGTATCAAAATATCAAAGTATATTACATCCTACTATGTATGATCATCATAACTTCTAATCGTATGCATTATCATAATACCATGAGTATTTTATGCATCATTTCATATCATCATAACTTTTCCCCCTTTGTCATCAACAAAAAGGAGAAAAGTGCAACTAGCATATTTTTGACACATAATTTCAAATCATTACATATATCGTTGCATAATTTCAAGTTTTGAAACATCATATATCATCGCATAATATTAAGTTTTTGAAACATCATTGCATATATTATCATGCAAGCTAGCAAGTTTTTTAGATATGAAAGTTAGCAAAATTTTTATATTTTTTGAGATGTGCAAGATAGCATGTTTTCTTTTCTTTGTGATGTTCAAGCTAGCAAGTTTTTTGAAAAAGAATGCAAGATAGTAAATAGCAAGTTTTACATCATTTTAGAATATGGAAGCTAGTAAGTATTAGATATATGCAAGTTTAGCAATTCTTTGCTTTTTGAGATGAGCAAGATAACACTTTTGCTTCTCTTGAAATTGCAAGCTAGCAATTCTTGCTTCTCTTGAGATTGCAAGCCAGCAATTCTTGCTTTTCTTTTGAGATAAGTTTACAAGTTTTGCCTCTTCTTGAATTATGCAAACTAGCAAATCTTTTTCTCCCCCTTTGTCATTGTCAAAAAGAAGGAAAGGTTACAATAGTGCAAAAATTTTCCCATTACATCATTGTTCAAATCATCACATGAAATATATCAAGAAAAACTAACTTGGTGATGAGATATATAATTCATGAAAACAAATTGTGAATATCAAGAGAAAAGTTATGATTCTTTTGGATAAGTCAAATAGTGAAAAGAAAGAATCATAGCAAATGATCTTGATTCATAAAAAAAATTCTCAAGTTATAATTCCAAGAAATCAAGAGAAACCATGATTCATATGGATAATTCTCCTCTTTAGTAAATAGCAAAAAGAAACATAGGAGAACAAATATGAGATCTTGATTCACAAAAAAATTCTCAAGTATCAAATATCGAGAAATCAATATCATGATTTAGATAACAACTCATTCAAATTCACATCATCAAAATCACTTTCATAGTTCAAGAGATTCAAAATGACATAAATAAATTTATTGATCTCTTGAGATGCTAGCGATTTTCTTTCTCCCCTTTGTTATTATAAACAAGAAATAAAGAGGGGAATTATATAATGGTGTAATTCATTTCCCTTTACATCAATGCTCTACTCATAACATAAGGTTTACAACCATAAATACAAAGGAATTATACATAATGAAAATCATGTCATGAAGGATAATATCAAAGATCATGTGAATACCAAAAGACATGATTCATTTTAACAATTATCTTCTTAAATAATAAAAGAGAATTCTTAGGAGATCAAATAGTAAGGAAAATCTTAAGTCATGAATTTCAAAAATGATGTTATCTTTAGTAAATAGTAAATAGAATCATAGAAGATCAAATAAGAGATCTTCATCCACATAAAATGAATCTCAAATTATTAATGTCGAGAATCAAGATTCGTTTGAATAAATCTTCTCTCAGAAGATAAAATCATACAAGAACGAAGTGATTCATATAAAATACATCTCATATCGAATAAATCAAGTGTTTGGATAAATATGAAAATAAATTATTAAATCCAAAATATCATCAAAATCACTTTTATTTCATTCCGGATATTTATTAAAAGTAAAGTAGATTGATTCCTATAAGATAAAATATAGCTAATTTTTTTTTTTAGTTTCAAATTTTGTGATTGATTTCATGCTCTAGTCTTCCGTACAAAAGCCATGCATCATCATTTAAAATCGAAAAGCAAAACGAAAATAATAAAGATGCATAATGTTGCTTCTTAAAACATACATAGAATTAATCTTATTAGGTGTACAAGCATTAGATTTAAATCTAAAATTTTGTTCTTTTATCATAAAATATATAATTGTCATGATAATTTATATATTAAATTTATATTTTATATATAAATTTAAAAATAACTCATGAAATACATCAAGTGATTTCATAGTAAGGTAAAGGAGTTTTGGTTGAGTCACTTACCTCATTGTCGAAAGCCACCAAGGCATAGTTCACTATTTTGTCTTTGTTTGTTTGCTCCTCGTCTTCGGATGTACTCGATTCGTCCCAAGTCACATTGAGTGTCTTCTTCTTCTTTGGAAACTTTATCAATTTTGTACCCTCATCTTTGGAGTGCCTTAGCTTCTTGTGTTTATAGCAAGTGGTTGTATCCTTTTTTAGTTCATTTTCATTTTTTGATTCTTGTTTTATGAACCTTTTAAATTTTCTTATCTAAATTTCTATGTCATTATTATTTAAGCTTTCGCTCGAGTGGTCTTCTTTTGTTCTAAGTACCAAATCCTTCCTCTTCTTTGGAAGGTTGTTTTTATGTTCGTCATGTTCAATACAAGTCATTTCATAGGTCATTAAAGACCTGATAAGTTCTTCAAGTGAAAAATTGTTTAAGTCCTTTGTCTCTTGTATTGTCATCACTTTCGGATCCCAACTTTTTAGAAGGGATTTGGCCTATTGACGACATCCGTAAAACAAGTATACATGCCAATAATAGTTTCGCTTGGCTTCATTCGAAACAATTCAAAATCATACATCAAAAGATTAATTTTGAATCTTTAACCCTACTTGTGCCTTCGTGTGTGACTTTAAGAGTGTGCCAAATGTCATGTGCAGGTTCACAAGTCGAAATACGATTAAACTCATTTTTATCCAAAACGTAAAATAAAACATTTATAGCTTTCACATTTATAGAAAATAAATTTTTTTCAAAGTCATTCCATTCATTCATAAGTTTAGAAGGGGTTTGAAAACGAAGTTCAATGATATTCCATAAATCAAAGTTCAAAGAAAGCAAAAAAATTCTTATCCGCGTTTTCTAATAAGTGTAGTTTGTCTCATTGAACATAAGAGGAAAAGTGATAGAAAGTCCCTCTTGATTGCTGAAAAAAGTCATCTCTCTTAGGTGTTAATCCAATCAAGAAAAACTTGGCTCTAATACCAACTATTAGGATCAAGTCGGCACTAAGAGAGGGGGGGTGAATTAGTGCTTTCGTAAAACCTCAATGATTCAAAAATCTCATTCGATAAAATCATATCAGAAAGATACTTGACTAGAAAGCATGTTCATAAGCGTAGTGAAAGTAATAAGTAAGTAAATCAATTTGCAATATATGTTGAATCTCATATTTTGATGGTGAAATTAATTGATGAGTTTGTGATCTAATATGCGTTTTGAGTGACGTAAGACTAGCTTCGATCAAGGAGAGGCAAATTGATTAAAGCAGGAGGAATCAAACATTGGGTTGGAGTGAACATGTC